>NC_044980.1:130923341-131223341 GCF_008728515.1 Papio anubis | reverse complement strand
CAGGAGATCAAGACCATCCTGGCCAACATGGTGAAACCCCATCTCTACTAAAAATACAAAAATTAGCCGGGTGTGGCAGCATGTGCCTGTAGTCCCAGCTACTGGGGAGGCTGAGGCAGAATTGCTTGAACCCAGGAGGCGGAGGTTGCAGTGAACCGAGATCATGTCACTGCACTCCAGCCTGGCGACAGAGCGAGACTCTGTCTCAGAGAAAAGAAAGAAATATCCTATTATGTACTGTCTGTATCATTTCCGTGTATACATATATATACACACACACACTTTTTTTTTTTTTAAGAGACACAGTTTCACTCTGGTTTCCAGGCTGAAGTGCAGTGGTGTGATCACAACTCACTGCAGCCTCAACCTCTAGGGCTTAGGTAATTCTCCCACCTCAGTCTCCCAAGTAGCTGAGATTA
Source organism: Papio anubis (assembly GCF_008728515.1). Lineage (NCBI taxonomy): Eukaryota > Metazoa > Chordata > Mammalia > Primates > Cercopithecidae > Papio > Papio anubis. The sequence goes on along the minus strand of NC_044980.1, from coordinate 131,222,922 downwards.
CAGGCACATGCCACCATACTGGCCTAATTTTTGTAGAGACAGGTTTCATTGTATTTTTTTGGTTTTTGATTTGTTGTTTTGTGACAGTCTCGCTCTGTCCCCCATTCTGGAGTGCAGTGGCACGATTTGGGCTCACTGCAACCTCCAGCTCCCAGGTTCAAGCGATTTTCGTGCCTCAGACTCCCAAATAGCTGGAATTACAGGCGTGTGCCACCACTCCCAACTTTTTTATTTTTTTATTTTTTTATTTTTTTTTAGACAGAGTCTCGCTCTGTCACCCAAGCTGGAGTGCAGTGGCACAATCTCAGCTCACTGCACTGCAGCCTCTGCCTCCCAGGTTCAAGCAGTTCTCGTGCCTCAGCCTCCAGAGTAGCTGGGATTACAGGCATGAGCCACCATGCCTAACACGCCGAGCAACTTTTTGTATTTTTAGTAGAGATGAGGTTTCACCATAGTGGCTAGGCTGGTCTTGAACTCCTGGCCTCAAGTGATCTGCCTGCCTCAGCCTCCCAGACTGCTGGGATTGAAGGTGTGAGCCACCATGCCCAGCCGGTGTCTCACTACATTGCACAGGCTGGTCTCAAAACTCCTAGGCACAAGCAGTTCTCCTGCCTCAAGCCTCCCAAAGTGCTGGGATTACCAGTGTGAGCCACCTCGCCCAACCTTTTCCCCTTTAAAGTGCATTATTTCACTGTTTTCCCAGAGCTATGCAACCACTAATTTAAAAATATTTTCCTTAAAAAAAGAAAAAGTGTTTCCATCAACCTAAAAATCCCTATATCCTTTAACAATCACTCTGCATTCCTCCCTCCCTTCAGCCCCTGGCAACCACTAATCTACCTTTGTCTCTCTGGAATGCCTATTGTGAACATTTTGTGTAAATGGAACTATACAATATGTGGTGTTTTTTTTATTTTGAGACAGAGTCTCACTCTGTTCCCAGGCTGGAGTGCAATGGCGCGATCTCGGCTCACTGCATTCCCCCACCTCCTGGGTTCAAGCGATTCTCCTGCCTCAGCCTCCCGGGTAGCTGGGACTACAGGCGCCCACCACCACGCCCTGCTAATTTTTTTTTTTTTTTTTTTCTTGAGGCGGAGTTTAGCTCTGTCATCCAGGCTGGAGTGCAGTGGCTCCATCTCAGCTCACTGCAACCTCCGCCTCTGCCTCTTGGGTTCAAGCGATTCTCCTGCCTCACCCTCCTGAGTAGCTGAGATTACAGGCTCACACCACCATGCCCAGCTAAGTTTTGTATTTTTAGTAGAGATGGGGTTTCACCATGTTGGTCAGGATGGTCTCGATCTCTTGACCTCGTGATCCACCCACCTTGGCCCCCCAAAGTGCTGGGATTACAGGCATGAGCCACTGTGCCCTGTCTACAATATGTGTTCTTTTGTGACAGTTTTTACTTGATGTACTGTAAGTTAATGCAGTATGTCATTTCTTTTATTGCTGAATAGTTTTTCATCATATGAATGTACCAGATTTTGATTATTCGGTTATCAGTAGGACATATGGGTTTTTTGTTTTTTTTTTTTTAATGTTATGAATAATGCCTCTGTGAACATTGAAGCACAAATTTTTGTGTGTTACATATTTTGTCAATTCCCTTGGGTATATAACTAAGAGTAGAGTGGTTGGGTCATATGGTAACTCTGTGTTTAAACTCCTAAGGACTGCCAGACTGTTTTCTGGAAGTATTGTACCACTTAACATTCCCAATAGCATTGGATCAAGATTTCGATTACTTCACATGCTGTGTCTTTGTAGAAATGTCTCCTCACACCCCTTGCCTATTTTTTATTTGGGTTTTTCGTTGATGAATTATGAGTTCTTTACATATTCTTTATATTCTTTACATAAATCTTAAGAGATAATATGATTTGCATGTATTTTCTCCCATTCTGTGGGTCTTTTTACTTTCCTAATGCTATCCTTTGAAGCCCAAAGGTTGGTTTTTGTTATTGGGGGGTTTGTTTTGTTTTGTTTTTTGTTTTGTTTCGTTTTTTTGAGAATGAAAGCAAGTATATTAGAGAAGAAAAAAAAAAGAATGGCTACTCTATAGAGCAGCCTAAAAGTTTTTTATTTTGAAGTCCATTTGATGTAGACCATCTAAAATTTTAAATAGTCGTTTATCCATGTTGTGTCTAAACTAAGAAAAATCAGCATGAGAAAAACGAAACTTACAGGAATCCTTTTTGAAAAGGAATCACCTGGAATGAACTCCCCAGACGATTTTCATCTGCAGCAAATTGAGAACTACTGTTTTGGGGAAGTGTGTGCTCTAAAAAACTTTAACTTATAGCCTAGGCACTCTGGCTCACGCCTGTAATCCCAGCACTTTGGGAGGCTGAAGTGGGTGGATCACCTAAGGCCAGGAGTTCGAAACCAGCCTGGCCAACATGGTGAAACCCAGTCTCTACTAAAGATACAAAGAAAATTAACTGGGCCTGGTGGCACATGGCTGTAATCTCAGCTACTCGGGAGTCTGAGAGGCAGGAGAATCGCTTGAACCTGGGAGGCTGAGGTTGCAGTGAAATGAGATGGTGCCTCTGCACTCCAGCCTGGGCAACAAGAACGAGACTCTGTCTCAAAAAAAAAAAAAAAAAAATTATAAGTGGACTAAGTAGATTTTTAAAGGATTTTTTATCACTGTAAAAAATACATAACATGAAGTTTACCATCTTAACCATTTACAAGTGTATAGTTCAGCAGTCTTAAGTACATTCACACTGTTGTACAGCCAGTCTCTAGGACTTTTCATCTTGTAAAACTAAAAAAGCTATTAAACAACTGCCTATTTCCACCTTACTCCAGTTGTTGGCAACTGCAGTTCTACTCTCTGTCTCTATGAACTTTAATACTCTAGGTTACCTCATGTAAGTAGAATCATACAGTATTTGTCCTTTTCTGTCTGGCTTATTTTTCTTAGCATAGTGTGTTCAAGGTTCATCCATTTTGTGTATGTCAGAATTTTCTTCCTTTAAGACTGAATGATATTTCACTGTGTACACACACCACTTTTTTTTGTTTGTTCATCCACCAATGGGTGTTTGGGTTGCTTCCACCTCTTGGCTATTGTGAAAAATGCTGCTGTGAAAATTGGTGTGCAAGTACCTGCTCTCACTCTTGGGTGTATAATGGGAAGTGGAATGGCTAGATCATATGGTAATTAGTTGTTTTGTTTTTGGTTTTGTTTGGGTTTTTTGTTTTGTGTTTTGTTTGTTTGTTTTTGAGACGGAATCTCACTCTGTCGCCCAGGCTGAAGTGCAGTGGCACTGTCTCGGCTCACTGCAAGCTCTGCCTCCTGGGTTCACGCCATTCTCCTGCCTCAGCCTCCCGAGTAGCTGGGACTACAGGCGCCCGCCACCACACCCGCCTAATTTTTTTTTTGTATTTTTAGTAGAGATGGGGTTTCACCGTGTTAGCCAGGATGGTCTCGATCTCCTGACTTCATGATCCACCTGCCTCAGCCTCCCAAAGTGCTGGGATTACAGGCACGAGCCACTGCGCCCATGCTTTTTTTTTTGAGGAGCTGCCACACTTATTCCACATGGCTGTACCATTTTATATTCCCACTGGCAGTCCACAAGGGTTCCAGTTTCTCCACATCCTCACCAACACTTTGTTTCCCTCCCTCCCTCCCTCCCTTCCTCCCCTCCTTCCCTTCCTCCCCTCCTTCCTTCCTTCCTTTCTTCCTTCCTTCATTCCTTTTTTGAGGCAGTCTTACTGTTGCCCGGGCTGGAGTGCAGTGACAAATCATAGCTCACTGCAGTTTCTAACTCCCGGGCTTGAGTGATCCTCCTGCCTCAGCCTCCTCAATAGCTAGGGCTACAGGCCTGCATCACGTGACGTCCAGCTAGTTATTTTTTGTACAGATGGGGGCCTCATTATGTTGCCCAGGCTGTTCTCAAACTCCTGGACTCAAGTGATCCTCCTCTCAACCTCCCAAAGTGCTGGGATTACAGGTGTGAGCCACTATGTTTGCTTTGCATAGAACTAGGAATTTTTCAATGAGGTATTTCTTGACTGGTAGTGATAAGTGTCTTTGGAAGTTGTAGATGAAAAAGATATGTTACTGGCATTGGTGTTGAAATTTAAAGGGGGCTTAAAAATGAGTTGGTAACTGCTCAGAAGGGACCTCCCATGTGGCAGGGCCTTGATGGTATCTTCCATAGGGTCAGACTTTGGTCCCGTTTTTTAGTTTTAAAAACTTGAATTTGGTAGGGCACCCAGAATTTATCAGGCTGTCAGTGGTACCTCCTTTTGATCAAACTCAAATGCAATTAATGTGTTGCCATTTAAAGAGAATGAGTTTGTGAGAGAGATTTTTTTTCTCTCTCTCTCCCTCTCTCTTGAGACTGAGTCATCTCTGTCGCCCAGACTGGAGTGCAGTGGCACAATCTCAGCTCACTGCAACCTCCACCTCCCAGGTTCAAGTGATTCTTGTGCCTCAGCCTCCTGAATAGCTGGGATTACAGGTGCCTGCCACCATGCCCAGCTAATTTTTGTATTTTTGTTGTTGTTGTTTTAATAGAGACAAGGATTCACCGTGTTGGCCAGGCTGGCCTCGAACTCCTGACCTTGTGATCCACCCGCCTCGGCCTCCCAAAGTGCTGGGATTACAAGCATGAGCCACCATGCCCAGCCGAGAGAGAGATTTCATAACTGGGACATTTCTGTGATTTCCAGAGTTCTTCTTTTCCATCATTAGTGTGCTAAATTCGTGATTACAAATATGCCTAGACTTTGGAAAGACTCATTGCATTATCCTGTCATGGCATCTCCCACTCAACCACCATATTTGAAGGCTCTCCCATAGACAGATTCACTACCAAATGCCAGCCTGTTGACACTCTTTATTTATCATAGATAGCTTCTTTCTTTACCCTTCGGAAAAGAGGTGTTTCTCAAGTATCTCTCCAAGTGCATTCTTTACATGACTTATCTCAGTATTCAATCAAATTGAGCACTAGATTCTGAACACTGTTCCTAACTCTGTGTGTACGTTCATAAACAAGACTATGATAGTCCCTACATTACCCCTTTGAGAGTGACTTGTTTCCATAACTTTGGGGGCATCTCCCTCAGCTTGCTTTTACCAGAGAGAAACGAGTTTACTTACGTAATATTTAAACCCCTAATGAGTTATTCTTTCTTCCACAGCAATGGCACCAGCATGATATCATTGATCATTCCTCCCAAAGACCAGATTTCACGAGTGGCAAAAATGTTAGCAGATGAGTTTGGAACTGCATCTAACATTAAGTCACGAGTAAACCGCCTTTCAGTCCTGGGAGCCATTACATCTGTACAACAAAGACTCAAACTTTATAACAAAGGTAATCTGGAGTTTGCTCCTTTTCCTTCTCTATGCATCTTGGTTATGTTTTATACTGTGATCCGGCTATGGTGCTTTGTTCACTGATGTTTCCTTCAGTCAGCCATCATCAATGTCTCTTTGCCCTTGGTGGTTAGCTTTTTTGTTTTGTTTTGTTTTTTGTTTATTGAAAGTTAAGTAGGCCAGGCACAGTGACTCACGCTTGTAATCCCAGCACTTTGGGAAGCTGAGGCAGGTGGATCACTTGAGGTTAGGAGTTCGAGACCAGCCTGGGCAACATGGTGAAACCCTGTCTCTACAAAAAATACAAAAGTTAGCCAGGCCTAGTGGCAAACACCTGTAGTCCCATCTCCTCTGGAGGTTGAGGCGGGAGAATCGATTGGACCCGGGAGGTGGGTTGCAGTGAGCCACGATCTTGCTGCTGCACACTCACCTGAGTGACAGAGTAAGACATCATCTCAATTTTTTTTTTTTTTCCGGGATGAGACACAGTCTCTGTCACCCAGAGGCTGAAGTGCGGTAATCCGATCTCAGCTCACCGCAAGCCTGCCAGGTTTAAGCAATTCTTCCACCTCAGCCTCTTGAGTAGCTGGGATTACAGGTGCCCGCTGCCATGCCTGGCTAATTTTTGTATTTTTAGTAGAGACAGGGTCTCACCATGTTGGCCAGGTTGGTCTTGAATCCCTGACGTCAGGTGATCTGCCCACCTTGGCCTCCCAGAGTGCTGGGATTACAGGCGTGAGCCATCATGTCCAGCCTGTTTACTTTAAAGAATAAATCCTACTGAAACATCTCAGAGGAAGTTTTAAAATTAGGGAGCGAGTTCTGCCTGAGATATCAGGCTTTTTCTGCTTTATTTAAATTATGACTTAAAGGGTCAGGCAGGGAAAATAGGCTATGGAACATTTTCTATTGATTGAGGAAAAACTGGGTGTGGAATAAAGTAGACAAATTGTTTGTGTTCTTTGCAGTACCTCCAAATGGTCTGGTTGTATACTGTGGAACAATTGTAACAGAAGAAGGAAAGGAAAAGAAAGTCAACATTGACTTTGAACCTTTCAAACCAATTAATACGTCATTGTATTTGTGTGACAACAAATTCCATACAGAGGTAAGAAGTCAAGCCCAGAACATTTTCATCACTCCAGAATTCTTTCCCCATACCCGTTAGCAGTCAGTGCCCCCTCCCTCCCACTTACCTCTCTCATTCTAAGCAACCACTATGTTTTCTTTCCGTAGATATGCTTGTGCTGGATTTCTTTTATTTATTTATTTATTTATTTTATTTTTATTTTTTTTTTTTTTGAGAAGGAGTCTCGCTCTGTCGCCCAGGCTGGAGTGCAGTGGCACGATCTTGGCTCACTGCAAGCTCCGCCTCCCAGATTCAAGGGATTCTCCTGTTTGAGCCTCCTGAGTAGCTGGGATTGCAGGCACATGCCACCACACCCAGCTAATTTTTTTGTGTTTTTAGTAGAGATGAGGTTTAACCACATTGATCAGGCTGGTCTCAGACTCCTGACCTCGTAATCCGCCCGCGTCAGCCTCCCGAAGTACTAGGATTACAGTCATGAGCCACCCCGCCCAGCCTGGACATTTTATGTAATAGAATCGTATAGTTTGTGGCCTTTTGTGACTGGCTTCTTTTACTTTATACTTTATACTTTATAGCATTCATCAGTACACTTCATTGCTTTTTATTACCAAGCAGTATTCCATTGTATACATATATGCCATATTTTATATTTTATGTATCTTTTCATCAGTTTTACATTTGGGTTGTTTGCACTGTTTGGCTGTTATGAATAATGCTGCTGTGAACATTCATGGACAAGTTTCTGTGTGACCATACATTTTCATGTTTCTTGGATTTGTGGAATTGTGTAGGTTATATAGTAATTATGTTTAACTCTGAAGAAGTTGCTAGACTGTTTTCCAAACAATTGTACCATTTTACACAGCTATTTTCAAAAAGTAAGGCAATTTACATTTATTATGACACTAGTCGTTGAGCATGTTTTGAGACAGTCTCACACTGTCACCCAGGCTGGAGTGCAGTGGCGCAATCTTGGCTCACTGCAACCTCCATCTCCATGGTTCAAGCAATTCTTGTGCCTCAAGCCTCCTGAATAGCTGGGATTACAGGTGTGCGCCACCATGCTTGGCTAATTTTTTGTATTTTTTTTAGTAGAGACAGAGTTTTGCCATGTTGGCCAGGCTTGTCCCAAACTCCTGGCCTCAAGTGATCTGCTCGCTTCAGCCTCCCAAAGTGTGTGTGTGTGTGTGTGTGTGTGTGTGTATTTTTTTTTTTTTAATTTTTGTGGGTACGTAGTAGGTGTATGTGGGGTACATGAGATGTTTTGATACAGGCATGCGATGTGAGCTATCACACTATGGAAAATAGAGTACCCATTTCCTCGAGTGTGTGTCCATTGTGTTACAAGCAGTCCAGTTATACTCTTTGAGTTATTGCACTCAGTTTTCACATAACAAATTGTAAACTTTTTAGTAGCAAAACTGTAAGAACTCATTTTCTCCCTTTCCCCATGAAACTTTTGAGTGACAAAGCTGCCATAAGATGAACTTGAACGGTGGAAAGGAAACCTCATTAGAGTGACCTAAATCAGTCAACAGTAGAACAATCAAGAATTCACAGCTGGCTCCTAGTTCAGTCTCTTGCCTTTCATCAACCTAGGAAAAACCTCTACAGTGGAATTAGAACTGACATTTGTCGACAGTTTACAATAGATGATTTTTGCTAACTTGATGGGAAGTCCATTTATAGTTGGATCTTGGTCGACTACATAGACAATCCAGACTGTTTTTCTCTTCACTACCACACTGTACTTACAGCAGAGGGTTCTTCAGGGAGCCTCTTAGCCACTGAAACCACTTACCTGTATCTGGTTGGATGAAAGCAGATTTTGAATATGATTTAAACAGTGCCTGTTGCCCAGGCTGGAGTGCAGTGGCACGATCTCGGCTCCTTGCACCTTCCACTTCCTGAATTCAAGTGATTCTCCTGCCTCAGCCTCCAGAGTAGCTGGGATTACAAGTGTGCACCACCACGCCCAGCTAATTTTTGTATTTTTAGTAGACAAGATTTCACTATGTTGGCTAGGCTGGTCTGAAACTCCTGACCTCAAGTGATCCACCCACCTTGGCCTCTCAGAGTGCCATTGCAGGGATGAGCCACCACTCCCAGCCACAATATTCATGTCTTAATGCTAACTATCTAGCATGGTTTTGTTAAAGATGGATTTTTAGTTGATTCATCTGCTTTCTAGTCAGTTATTGAAGGGGCTGTTTTCTTAAAATGGAATGGTAAGGCCAGGTTTTGTGGCTCACACCCATGTAATCCCAGCACTTTGGGAGGCCAAACAGGAGGATCAGTTTATAAAAATAAAATGGAATGGGTAACAGTTTCTTACTTCCAAAGAGATTGTCCTCTGGCAGTTAGAGATCTACTAAGTGTGTAGTATTCCAATTCCATTGTGAGAACTCTTATCTATGTATGTCCCAGGACTGTTTCAATATTTTCTCTTTGGGAAGGCATAAATAATGGGGATATAAAGTTAACATATAAGGAAGGTTTTCCTCATAAAACTCAGAATCACTAGCTGTACTACCTTTAAAGGCATGCTGGCTCATGCCTGTAACGCCAGCACTTTGGGAGGCTAAGACAGAAGGATCATTTGAGTCCAAGACTTCGAGGCTGCAGTGAGCTATCATGGCCACTGCACTCCAGCCTGGCCACCAAAGTGAGACCGTCTCAAAAAAAAAGAAAAAAAGGAACAAGTTAAAGTTTTTTTGTATTTTGAGACAGGGTCTCTGGATCTATCACCCAGGCTGGAGTACAGTGGCACAGTCTTGGCTCACTGTCAACCTACACCTCCCTGACTGAAGCCATTCCAAGTAGCTGGTAGGCACGTGTCACCACGGCCACCTAATTTTTGTATTTTTTTTTTTGTAGAGACAGTGTTTCGCTGTGTTGCCCAGGCCAGTCTCAGACTCCTGAGCTCAGCCTCCCAAAGGGCTGGGATTACATGTGTGAGCCACCACACCCAGCTCAGAACTCTATATTACAAAACTGAAACTATATCCGTTGAGCAATAATTCCTTGTTCCCCCTTTTTTCCAGCCCCTGGCAACCACCATTTGACTTTTTGTCTCTGATTTTGATTATTCCGGGTACTTCATATAAGTGGAATCATACAGTATTTGTCCTTTTTTTGACAGGGTTATTTCACTTAGCATGTATTCAAGTTTCATCCCTATTGTAGCATGTTTCAAAATTTTCTTCCTTTTTGAGATTGAGTAGTATTAACTGCTGTGTGTAATATTGCTATAAACATGGGCATACAGATATCTTTGTGCTTTTATATTTACATGCCCATGTCAAATATGTTGAAAAGCTTCACATAGATACCATCCGTTATTTCCTTATTGGGTTCAGATTTGTCCATAAGAGTTACATGATTATAACTGAAGTCTATAAATTATTCCATAGAATGGTTTTTCCACAGTGCTAATAACATGGTGAGTGGAGTGAAAGGGCTTGTATATGTCCTTTCTCAGAGTTTTTTTGACCTTAGCAAAGCTTTGGGATTCACCATGTGGTACTTGTGTTTGCTTTTCAGGCTCTTACAGCACTACTTTCAGATGATAGCAAGTTTGGATTCATTGTAATAGATGGTAGTGGTGCACTTTTTGGCACACTCCAAGGAAACACAAGAGAAGTCCTGCACAAATTCACTGTGGATCTCCCAAAGAAACACGGTAATACAGGAGGAGAACATGAACCCACTTACTTTGTGTCTAGCAATAAGAAAACAGTATGATGGGCCGGGTGCGGTGGCTCATGTCTGTAATCCCAGCACTTTGGGAGGCCGAGCCAGGTGGATCACGAAGTCAGAAGTTCGAGACCAGCCCAGCCAAGATGATGAAACCCTGTCTCTACTAAAAATACAAAAATATGACGGGTGCTTATAATTCCAGCTACTTGGGAGGCTGAGGCAGGAGGATTGCTTGAACCCGGGAGATGGAGGTTGCATTGAGCTGTGATTGCGCCACTGCACTCCAGCCTGGGCGACAGAGCAAGACTGTCTCAAAAAAGAGAAAAAGAGAAAACAGTATGATGTGAGGGGAGTGAATCCAGATGATAGGGAGAGAAGCCTCCCGGAATGACGGGTGCCTCACTGGTGCTTATGGCTCTTCTCTTGACATAGAATTAGTAGTCGCTCTCTGAAAACAAGTAGCAGTTTATGCTAAACGTTTAGTTAAGGGAATGGTGATTTTTCTTTGTCCTTTTCTTGGATGATGACATGATTATTTTATTTTTAATTTGAAGACATCTTGTAGTTCTTAATAATTGCCTTTTTCTCTTGCTACTTTTGTGTCAAAGGTAGAGGAGGTCAGTCAGCCTTGCGTTTTGCCCGTTTAAGAATGGAAAAGCGACATAACTATGTTCGGAAAGTAGCAGAGACTGCTGTGCAGCTGTTTATTTCTGGGGACAAAGTGAATGTGGCTGGTCTAGTTTTAGCTGGATCTGCTGACTTTAAAACTGAACTAAGTCAATCTGATATGTTTGATCAGGTAAGTAAGAAGTACATGCTCTATTATGTAAGTCCCTAGGTAGGAGTAGGTGAGTCCTCTGTGTGAGCACTGGAACAGACACATCTTTTTAAAATTCCCTGGGTTAAAAACCTACCTCTGAGTTAAACGGCAGGTTTACAGATGTTTATTAGGAAACATTCCCCTGTGCTTTTCTGAGCCCCTTCTCTTCCGAAATCAACCAGTTTTAGGTGGGCTTCTTACGCATCCTTTGGAGGTCCCTGGTTTAGTTGGGTTGTCAGAATTGGCTGTAGAATGGAGTTTGATTTCAAATAAACTAAAACCTGTTCCTTATTTTCTTTTTCTGATTTATTCTTGGAGATACATAGCAGCAAAGCTCTCAGCAATATGACAGCTGATTCTGCCTAAAGCATTTAAAGCCCATTTTATAACATGGGCTCAGCCATAATACATTTCCAAGGTCTTCTGGAGGAAGTAGCCTTACGGTAGAAGGTCCACCAAGGAAATTGCCTTAACACCTTTTCTTTTCTCTCCTTTTTTTTTTTTTTTTTTTTTTTTTTGAGACTGGGTCTCGCTGTCTTGCCTAGGCTGAAGTGCAGTGGTGCAATCATGGCTCACTGCAGCCTCGATCTCCCGGGTTCAAGTGATCCTCCCAGCTCAGCCTCCCAAGTAGCTGGGACTACAGGGATATGTCACCATGCCCAGCTAATTTTTGTACTTTTTGGTAGAGGCGAGGTTTCACCATGTTGCCTAGGCTGGTCTCAGTATTCCTGGACTCAAACTGTCTGCCTGTCCTAGCTTCCCAAAGTGCTGGGATTATAGATGTGAGCCACCCTACCCAGCCCGTCTTAACTTCTGTTACCTTATTTTGCAGGAGCCAGTGGTTCCCCCTTTCCTCCACAATAACTTATTTTTGTTTGAACTTAATGAGTTGTCCTATAGTAAGTCTAATAAAATGTGTGATGTAATTGGCTGGGAAAGTTTACCCTGGCAGTGCTGTTCACTGTAAGAGCAGCTTTTGATTAAACTGGGCTCCTTCCCCATATTTAGACTTCAGTGATCATAATGCTGAGCTTTGCATGCCATTGAGAGTTAGTGGGTTTGGGTAAAGGTGTTTTAATAATATTTTAAATAAGTACCAATAAATACTAATAACTTTTTTTTGTGTGTCAGAGGTTACAATCAAAAGTTTTAAAATTAGTTGATATATCCTATGGTGGTGAAAATGGATTCAACCAAGCTATTGAGTTATCTACTGAAGTCCTCTCCAACGTGAAATTCATTCAAGAGAAGAAATTAATAGGTATCGGTGAAATGCAACTGCATATTCTGTGAAATGTTTTCGTGTGTGTGTGTGTACGTATATACGTGTTTGTATGTATGAGACAAGGTACCAAAAATGTAAAAAGAGGATATTTAGTATTTTTATTAACTCTTTTGCCTCAGTGAAAGCATTATTTTTTATCTTCTGTAGTCACTAGGTTGAATAGGTATGTTTGTATCTACTAGGGAAACTTAATATATGTTCTGTTGACTGATCCCTAATCACAGGACGATACTTCGATGAAATCAGCCAGGACACGGGCAAGTACTGTTTTGGTGTTGAAGATACACTAAAGGCTTTGGAAATGGGAGCTGTAGAAATTCTAATAGTCTATGAAAATCTGGATATAATGAGATATGTTCTTCATTGCCAAGGCACAGAAGGTATGAGAATTAGAAAATAAGGTTGCTATTTGTTACTGAGCCAGGAAGCCTGGGGTGGAGATTGGGAGGGATGGCTGATTTCAGGAGCGGTCAGAAGGTAGATCTACCCCTTGTTCCCTACTCCTTCAGTCTGTAGTACATTCCTGCATAGATTTTTCTGCTTGAACTGTTTAACGTCTGCTTAAGATTGTTAAATCTGCTGAGGACCACGACTGTATCTTGAGCATCTCTGATGTTCCTTATGGTTGAAGCACTGTACCTAGTAGATACTCAGTGTATGCTAACATGCTTATGGAAAAAAGGTTGAGAGATTGAGTCCCTGAGCCCTTTTCTCATCTAACCTCATCTTACAGAGCTTACACAGATTAGTATATGAGAGCCAGGTTAACACATTTTTTTCTCCTAATACTACAGAGGAGAAAATTCTCTATCTAACTCCAGAGCAAGAAAAGGATAAATCTCATTTCACAGACAAAGAGGTATGTGATTATTTTCTTGGTTTGATGATACATGCAAGCATAAATCCATGTGCTAGAGCACTGGCGGTGTAGAGGGTGAGCTTTGGGAAACCAAACCTCATACTAATTGGGGGGGCTGTGGGAGGTGGTCATCTCCTATCTGCCACATACAAATCTGACTTCAGGGAAGGAGGCCAAATCATAGTTACTGCAGCTTTTTTTTTTTTTTTCCCCTGGAGACAGGGTCTTGCTCTGTTGCCCAAGCTAGAGTACAGTGGCATGATCTCGGCTCACTGCAACTTCCACCTCCTGGACTCAAATGATCCTCTTGTCTCAGCCTCTCTAGTAGCTGGGACTACAGGCATACACCACCATACCCAACTAATTTTCAAATTTTTTGTAGAGGGGGGTTTTCACCATGTTGCCCTGGGCTGGTCTCGAACTCCTGAGCTCAAGCAGTCCGCTTACCTCGGCCTCCCAAGTGGTGGGATTACAGGTGTGAGCCACTGTACCCGGTCTTTTTTTTTTTTTTTTTTTTTTTTGAGATAGTGTCCTGGACTGTCACTCAGGCTGGATTCAGTGGCACAATCATAGCTCACTGTAACCTCGAACCCCTGGGCTCAAGCAATCCTTCTGCTTCAGTCTGCTGAGTAGTCAGAAGTACAGGCACAAACCCTCATGCCCTTTTTTGAGACGGCGTTTTGCTCTTGTCGCCCAGGCTGGAGTGCGGTGGTGCAATCTCGGCTTACTGCTACCTCCACCTCCTGGGTTCAGGCAGTTCTCCTGCCTCAGTCTCCCGAGTAGCTGGGACCTCAGGTGATCCACCTGCAGGTGATCCACCTGCCTCAGCCTCCCAAAATGCTGGGATTACAGGCGTGAGCCACCGTGCTGGGCAGCCTTATTTTTTATAGAAATGGGCTCTTGTGTTCACCAGGCTGGTCTTGACCTCCTGGGCTCAAGTGATCCTCCTGTGTTGGTTTTCCAAAGTGGTGAGATTACAGGTGTGACCCACCATGCCTGGCCTGGTTTTTTGTTTGTGTTTGTCTTTGTTTGTTTTTTAGACAGTCTCCCTCTGTCTCCCAGGCTGGAGTGCAGTGGCACGATCTCAGCTCACTGCAACCTCCGCCTCCCGAGTTCACGCCATTCTTCAGTCTCAGCCTCCCAAGTAACTGGGACTATAGGCGCCCGCCACCACGCCAAGCTAATTTTTTGTATTTTTAGTGGAGATGGGGTTTCACCGTGTTAGCCAGGATGGTCTCGATCTGCTGACCTCGTGATCCGCCCACCTCGGCCTCCCAAAGTGCTGGGATTACAGGCTTGAGCCACCGCGCCTGGCCCTCTTTGTTTTTAAGTAGTTAAGCAATCAGGAAAACATTTCATTATCCTTGAAATTTAATAGGGAGGAGAATGTAATTTGCATAATGCCTCTCCTGCACTATGAAACCTGTGCTGCTTTCTTCACTTGATCAGCTCTTCCACTGCAGTGGCTTCTCTGGTTTGCTCTAAATGCATCACAGCAGTTGGAAAGTATCACTCTCCTGTATGAGATAGGTTTAAATGGTAGCTTCCTCAAATTCTGGTTTGGAGAGCTTTGTTCTCTATGAGGCCACTCCCAAAAGCAGTCCTGGCCTGTCTCTTCGGGGTCATTGAATGGGGTGCTGCTTAGAGACTCTACAACAGCCTGACTTCTAGAGTCAGCAGTAGCAATCATAAGCTGAAAACCCAGAGTGTTTGTGTTGGTATTTCATGGCTGAGGGTAGAGTCTGAGGAGAAGTGTTGTTTGAAATAATCCAAATTTCTCTGCTTATGTCCATTATGTTATCAAAACCAGAGATGACTTACAGAGCTTTACACACAGACATGCCTATATAAGTGGGAGGATGAGAGTGATAGGTGGGCAAGGGGCTGTGAGAGGGGCTAATTAGCCTTCATATATCCTAATCCCCCCTGTTTTTGTATCTCATGGTCACCCCTGTAGACCGGACAGGAACATGAGCTTATCGAGAGTATGCCCCTGTTGGAATGGTTTGCTAACAACTATAAAAAATTTGGAGCTACGTTGGAAATTGTCACAGATAAATCACAAGAAGGGTCTCAGTTTGTGAAAGGATTTGGTGGAATTGGAGGTGAGTAGCAAATCAGCAAACCAAACTTAAAACCAGGGTCTCAGGCCAAGGTCACTCCTGGCTAGCCCTGCTTCAGGCGAGGTGCTCATTATCTGCTGAGATAGGTGATTGACGCAGCAGGTGCAGGTTCCTAATTTGGACCCATGTTTATTATTGCCTCTTTGTTTTCTGTAATTCTGTAAGAGAATGGGGCTTCCCTTATTAGAGTGACCAGCCCCCTACACACATGCCCATTCCGTGAACACAGGTAATTTACCTTTTGGTTTGTTTCCCCAGGTATCTTGCGGTACCGAGTAGATTTCCAGGGAATGGAATACCAAGGAGGAGACGATGAATTTTTTGACCTTGATGACTACTAGGTAGTCGACATGGGTCCGGCAAAATGTGCCTCACCCTCCAGCATCCAACCCAAGGAGCATACCCATGGTGGAATCCAAACAGATCCCTGCCTTACAATTGGAACATTTCCAGAACTTAATCCATGAGCATTGGATATTGAAAAGAAAACCGAAACAAAACCAGACCCAGCCCTACACTTTGGTTTGTCATGGTGACAGCGCAGCAGCCTACAACTAAGTTCCTAAATGCCACTTTGGACTAATTTAAAAAAGAATCCCAGTTTTTACTTTTACTCAATGGTGAAATTGGTTGCTCTTGTATTTTATGAAAAAAATGATTTTTTTAACCTTCATACATAGAAGCAAAAATACTTTAACTGCTGTAAACCTTCAAAAGTTAATAGAAGTGAGATCATACTGGTTTGTTTCTTATTTTGATTGGAGAAAAATTAAATTGCTGCATTTCGCAGTGACCCATTTACATGGCATTCTCAGCTTAGACTGCATAAGAAGAAATATATGTGGTGAAATGTTGGAACCATTTCTCTCTTGGTCTCTGTTTAATGTTGAAAGGGTGAGCTAATAGGAGGCACTTTCAACTTCACTCCCTCACGCTACCCCGTCCCCTCCAGACTGGCAGTTTCAAGGATGCAAATTGCATTGCAAAATCAAA
This sequence comes from Papio anubis, assembly GCF_008728515.1. Taxonomy (NCBI): domain Eukaryota; kingdom Metazoa; phylum Chordata; class Mammalia; order Primates; family Cercopithecidae; genus Papio; species Papio anubis. The sequence continues at coordinate 131,206,712 of NC_044980.1, read as the reverse complement.
CTGACTCATGAAGCATTTGGGCCAGTGCACTGTTTACTTCCATCTGTTTGCAGACACATTTGTGCCCGGCGTTTGGGAGCCCTTTGTATCAGTGTTCTGACGGGGGTCCCTATAACCTTAACCTACTCGAAACCAGTTTGGGATGGATATGATGGGGCTTCTGTGCTATTGCTGGGATTGGGAGAAATAAAACATGCAATTTAAGTGGAAGCGAAGAAATTTAATGAGGATTTTATTTTGCTTGGGTCAATCCTTGTTAAAAGGGAGGTGGATGTGTTTTCCTTGTGTTGGATGGCATGAGATTATGTGAATGTTTTGATTTATTAAAATGAACTGCAAGGTTTTTCACAGGAACGACAGACATGTATGACTGCATGTAATTATAAACTCCTGACCTCCTGGTGGGGTTGGAGCATCTGTTTCAAATGTGGGACTTCCAAGCACCTCTCACATGAGAAATGAGGGGCGGGTGGGAAGGGATGGGACACAGCTTCTGGCACCATGGATTTAAGACCATGTTGGATCCAAAAGTTGGCCTGAAACCCTGAAGCTTATGCGTCACAGCTGGGCTGTAAGTCAGACTTGAACCCAGCTGACATGCAGGGTCATGGCGTGCCCGAGGTGGTGACAGTTGAACAAAGTGTATAGTATGTGCCCAGTGGTAGCAATGGAAAAAAGTATACCAAACAGACTTTGAAGGACCAAAGGTTTTAAAAGTCAATTGGTATCACCTCCACACTGACTATAGGGTAGTGGGGTGCATTTGGTTTTCAAATTGGGTACTTTTAACACTTTAGTGCCTGACTGCTGTTCTTTACTGACTTGATTCAGTCACTCGTAGCTTTATTGGTCTGAACCAGCTCCTTGTTCCCAGGTTACAGACCTGCCTATCGTTCCAATAATCCTGTTTCACTTGAATGAAGGGAGTATGTCTTAAATGTAAAGTTTCTGGTTCTCACACTGTACTCTGAGGTCCAAATACTGTCTGTCAATGTGTAACCTGATGTCTCAACCCCCAGTGAGAAGAGTCCATTATTTGGTGTTCACCAGCGTGGGAGACTTCACCGGAACAGGCTTTTTTGCTTTGGGCTCTGCTATTTGTTTGCAGAACACCCAAGAGCGAGCAAACATGCTCTCTTCACAGCAGTACCTGAGGGTTTCGCCATTGTAAATGGGTCTGATGTGATAGGACAAGACCAGAGAAATTGGATGTAAATTTACATTTTTGAATATGCTTGTTGTTTCACATGATACATTTAGGGTATGCAGCTCCTTTTGTAGTTTTTATTTTTACTATTTAAGTTTGGAAATGATGCCAAATTTTTGTATTTCTTTAATCAATGTGTTCTCTTCGGTGATATATATTGCATTATATATTGATGTGTGTATCAATATATACTGATATGTATTACACTTACACATACAAACACATAAATAAGAGGGGGTGAAAACCGTAGCCTTTGCATTCTCTATAGCCTCTGCAGAGAGATCCTAAGCAGCAAAATCTTGGTGTTGTGATGTACAGAAATGGAGAAGAGTATTAAACCATATTTAAGAATATACTTTGTGTGCTTGAGATTTTTTAGGACTGGTCTAGAAAGGCCTGAACTGTGGAGACAGTGAGTTCTCCAAGGCATACCTCAGATTAGTCATGCCCAGTAGCGTTTCAGCCTTGGATTTGAGTTGTGTTTACTACATTTGTCTATGGAAAGGTATATGCAAAGTTTTTCTGAGGTCACAATCCCAGAGTTATGGTAGAGGAAGAAGGTTCAGGTTGCTGGGGCCACACTAATTTGTATTCTCCCCCATTCTACATGCATGCCAAAGGGAATCTTGCTTCCTTTTTTTTTTTTTTGTTTAAGGTATGTTAAGTGTATTATTCCATAACCCAGCATCCCATGGAGGTACCCAATTTTACAGGTGATGAAACAGAACAAAAGAAGGTTAAGTAGCAGCTCTTTAGTGATAACACCAAAATTTTATCCCAGGCCTTATTCCAAAGTTATCTCTGTATCTGTCTTTGAGTCCTATAATAGAATGGTCCAGATGGAATAGCAGAAACTAGGCCTGGGCCCTCTCCCTCCCACGCTCCTTCATCTTACATACCTTACACTGGGTAGGAGAGTAGTAGCCCATCCAAGAGCAGGTGCTGGTCCAGTAGAGCAGGGCTCCTAGGCCAGGGTCAGAGCAGAAGAGGATTTGGTTTTTTTTTTTCCCCCAAGGTTGAGGTGCTTAGAGAGCCTCTTTGGTAGTTTAGGAAGCCTAGTTGAGGAGCCAAGGTGGTGCATGGTTTGCTTTCTCTAGGTTTGAGAAAACTTTTAAATAAAATTGACCAGTAATGGCACTTGGCATAGTTTTCACCCATTTTCTCACCTGATCTAGATGATAGCCCTGACAACGAAACTCAATTACCAGCTGGGAAGGGGCGAACATGCCTGTGCTGGTGGAAGTGTAATTTTCCCTCCTAATGCATGTCTAGGTGCTGTTCTTGAAGACAAAATTGTTGGAAGGCAGCACAGTGGTGCAGGATGTATGGGCTGTGGTGCTTGCCTGTCTGGGCCTGCAGCACTTGCCATCTTTTGTTCTCTGACTCCAAGACGCATGCCATGACACTCCCAGACAGCCACGGTGGATTCAGGGCTGAGCGCCAAGGTGGAATTTAAGCCTCATGCCAGCTTCTCCTTTGTTGCCAACTTGAGTGAATGCCAGCTGGGATTCCTGCCTGCCAAGTCCAGTCCTGATGGGACTGGGTCTCAGGGGACCTGGGAACTGAACAGCCAAGTGGTGTGGGAGCATCCAATTAGAGCTAGGCAAGCAGGGCACAGTTGCTTGTTTTGTGGCAGTTTGGGTGCTGCAAGTTGCTGAGGATGTGGCTGAATAACAAGAACTAGAAATACAGGTGAAAACAATTCACCACCTCCAGGGTTCTCTGTAAATCAAGTCTAAAACCCTGTCTGGTGAATTCAATTTCAGATACAGCCATCTCCAGGAGTCCTTCCCTGAAACTGGCAGGTTTACCTGGGGCTTAGCTAAGAGCCCAGAACCAAACAAGGGAGTTAAGCTCTGGTTCTGCCAGGCACCGTGGCTCATGCTTGTAAACCCAACACTTTGGGAGGCCAAGGCAGGTGGATCACCCGAGATCAGGAGTTCAAGACCAGCCTGACCAACATGGTGAAACCATGACTCTACTGAAATTAGCTGGACAGGTGGCGGGCGACTGTAATCCCAGCTACTCAGGAGGCTGAGGCACAAGGATTGCTTGAACCTGGGAGGTGGAGGCTGCAGAGACGAGATAGCATTACTGCACTCCAGCCTGGGCGACAACGAGACTGTCTCAAAAAAAAAAAAAAAAAGCTCTGGCCCTGTCTCTGCTCTTAACTGGGTTTGTGACTTCACAGTATCAGACAGTCCCTGAATCTGAAGTGCCGTGCTCGCCAGCTTCCCGGGAAGCTATCAGGAGAGTGCAGTAGGAAGCAGGATCTCTGAGGTCTGAGGTAGAAATCCTGGCTCCACTTGAGAGGCTGGCAAATTATTCCATGTCTTTGAGTAACAGTTTCACCACCTGTAATAAGGATTAAATGGAGTAAGGCACATGAAAGCACTTAGCAAGGACTGGAATGGCAGCTACTCGTGGTTCCTACACTCCCAACCTTGGTCCACTGGCAGTGGCCAGGGAAAGTGTGCTGGTGACCACAAGGTGGTGCTATAGAGTTAAGGACGCTGACGAAGAAATTTGCTTCATCTGAAGTAGGGGGGATTTCTGACAAGCATTAAGAGGTGCCTGGGACAGCTTGCTTTGCCCTTAAATTTTGGGAAAGTGGAGAGGGCAGTTTAACAAAGGAGTAGGGATGAGTGAACGGAGAGGAGAGCTCAGGAGTCTCAGTCCAGCTCTGCCCAGTTTTCTTACTCCTCATTCTGGGCTTTGAGCTATCCGTCTGTGAAGTAACTATAGTCACTGACATTTGTTGAACAGTTATGTAATCCTTAGAAAAACGTAGTGAGGGAGATGCTGTTTATATCTTCCCATCCACGTTCTACTAAGTGGCAAAATCTGGGACTCAAAGTCAGGTCTGTTTGGTTCCAAAGCCAGTGCAAATGCAGGTCATCCCTACAGAGTGAAGTAAAACAGCATGAAGAAGGGCTTCCTGGGGGGCCCTTGGCCCCAAGTAGGTGAGCAAGGAAGTGATGAGAAGGCAAAGCTGTACCTGGGAATGTCAAGCCCATTCTCAGAAAGGACTAGAGTCTGTTTTGTTTTGTTTTTTTTTTTTTTTTGAGACGGAGTCTCGCTCTGTGGCCCGGACTGGAGCGCAGTGGCCGGATCTCAGCTCACTGCAAGCTCCGCCTCCCGGGTTTACGCCATTCTCCTGCCTCAGCCTCCCGAGTAGCTGGGACTACAGGCGCCCGCCACCGCGCCCAGCTAGTTTTTTGTATTTTTTAGTAGAAATGGGGTTTCACCGTGTTCGCCAGGATGGTCTCAATCTCCTGACTTCGTGATCTGCCCGTCTCGACCTCCCAAAGTGCTGGGATTACAGGCTTGAGCCACCGCGCCCGGCCAGGACTAGAGTCTCTTTCGACTGTAGTCCTTAGTGTACGGCCACACCTTTATATAGCTTTTCTCTACAGTACCCAATACTTAGACTTCTTAAGGAATTATCATTTTAGCACTTTTTTTTTTTTTAAATTGAGACAGGGTCTCACCCTGTCACCCAGGCTGGAAGGCAGTGGTGCAATCTTGGCTCACTGGAGCCTCAACCTCCCAGGATCAAACAATCCTCCCACCTCAGTCTCCTGAGTAGCTGGGACTACAGGCACACGCGGCCACACCTAATTTGTGGGGTTTTTGTTGTTGTTGTTGTTGTTGTAGAGATGAGGTTTCGCCATGTTGCCCAGGCTGGACTTTTTTTTGAGACGGAGTCTTGCTTTGTCGCCCAAACTGGAGTGGAGTGGCACGATCTCGGCTCACTGCAAACTCTGCCTCCCAGGTTTATACCATTCTCCTGCCTCAGCCTCCTGAGTAGCTGGGACCACAGGCGCCCGCCACCATGCCTGGCTAATTTTTTGTATTTTTTTTTTAGGAGAGGCGGGGTTTCGCTGTGTTAGCCAGGATGGTCTTGATCTCCCGACCTCGTAATCCGCCTGCCTCAGCCTCCCAAAGTGCTGGGATTACAGGCGTGAGCCACTGCACTGGCCTGTTCTTGAACTCCTGATCTCAAGTGATCAGCCTGCCTCAGCCTCCCAAAGTGTTGGGATTCCAGGTGTGTGCCACTGTGCGGGGCCCCTTAATTTTAGCACTAGGAAGGGTCTTGCACCTTACCTATTCCAGTCCCCTCAATGAAGACAAAAGAAAACTGAGGTCAGAGAGCAACACAGTGACCTGTCAGGCTCATGCAGCAAATTAGTAGAGCCGACATGAACACTTGCTGCAACTCCAGATTCAGTGCTCTTAATAGCTGGATGATCTTCTTATTCTTCATCCAGGCCTTGTTCTCTCCAATGTTATAAATGAGAGAAGGGACAATTGGAGGGAGCACATGGCCTGAAACCAAAGAGCTAGGAGAGGAAAGGTGGCCAACATCCAGATGGAGTTATGAAAGCTGTTTGAAGTCACTTCCCTGTGAGTCAAGGTTGGCTTGGGTGTGTAGATCAACTTGCTTCTCCAGCCCCCGGGCTTCCAAATTAGCCCCATCTAGCTCTCCCTGACTGCCACAGACTTCCAGCTCCTCCCACTTGGCTGAGATACTATACCTAGCCCCTTCTGCTTGCCTTTCCATCCCCGCCCAAAGGAAAGCTAGAGGGCAAACCCGTTTCCAAGGAAGCCAGGAGAATAAGGAAGGAGGGTGGAAATTTGAGAGAAAGGCTCCAAGCAGGAATGGCAAGGATCTTCTGAGAGGCAAAGATGCAGAGATATTCCCATTCCTGGGAGGCATGAGGAGAAATCAGGGCTTGATGATGCCAGGACGCTCTGCCCCATGTTATATGACTGTCCAGACCCAAAGACATGCCCAGCCTAGGCTCCCTGGTGGGGAAAGGGGAGGCAAGATGAACCAGCTGGGGTGGGCCTGGAGGGCCTGCATAGGGGGGCTCTTTGTAATAAGGCAGGATGTCGCTTGGGAGAGAGTTGCTTCTCCAGATAAAGACGAATTCCTGTGCTCAGGGTTAGAGGCCCTTCCTAGCACCCGTCGGGCTCTGGTTCTGAAAGGTAACATGGAAGGAGTTCTCCCCTATGGAAGGAGTGCTACCCCAGTCTCCTCCAGCCTTCTCCACAGATGCACTCCACTGCTGCCTCTATTCCTTAAATGAGACTTGGGTTAAGTCAGTCTCATTCCTTGACTCAGCAAGCATTTAGACATGTCCTAGGTCCTGCGTGAGATTCAGTGGCGAACAGTGGAGGTGCACACCCTGCCCTTCGGTGTTGAAGGTTCAGCAGTGGAGACTCTGAACAAGACTCTGAACAGGGAATGGCAATGAAGAGCGGGGAATGTTAAAGGACAAGGGGAGTGCAGGGTGGCTCCTTCCTCCTCTGGGGGTGCTAGGTCTATGTTGCGACCTGGATTAGCTGGAGAGATGAGAGGGTAAGTTTGGAGAGGCACGTGGATCAGTCCTGACTGGATCTAAAGGCCAGGAAGACATTCCGATTTCAGGACACAGTGTTTTCTTTTTTTTCTTTCTTTTTTTTTTTTAATTTTTTTTTATTTGAGACGGAGTCTCACTCTGTCGCCAGGCTGGAGTGCAATGGCATGCTCTATGCTCACTGCAACCTCCACCTCCTAGGTTCAAGCGATTCTCCTGCCTCAACCTCCCAAGTAGCTGGGACTACAGGTGTGCGCCACCATGCCTGGCTAATTTTTTAGTGGAGACGGGGTTTCACCATGTTGGCCAGGATGGTCTCCATCTCCTAACCTCATGATCCGCCTGCCTTGGCCTCCCAAAGTGCTGAGATTACAGGCGTGAGCCACTGCACCTGGCTAAGACACTGGTTTTTTCATCCTGCTATCATTTCTGTGGTTTGTTTATTAACAGCTTTATTGAGGTATAATTTATAAACTATAAAATTAACCCACTGTAGGTATAGTTTGGCTATTATTTTTAAAAGTAAATGTGTGTAGGCCAGGCCTACACGCCTGGCCTCATGCCTGTAATCCCAGCAGTTTGGGAGGCTGAGGCAGGCAGATCACTTGAAGCCGGAAGTTCAAGACCAGCCTGGCCATCATGGTGAAACCCCGTCTCTACTAAAAATACAAAAATTAGCTGAGTGTGGTGGTGTAGGCCTGTAGCCCCAGCTACTCCGGAGGCTGAGGCAACAGAATATCTTGATCCCGGAAGGTGGAGGCTGCAGTGAGCCAAGATCCTGCCACTGCACTCCAGCCTGGGTGACAGTGAGACTCTGTCTCAAAAAAAAAAAAAAGTAAAAGTAAATGTGTATAGTTATGTAAACATCCCACAACTCACAACTCAATGTTCAGCATCCCAAAAAGATTATTTGTGCTCTTTTGCAGTCAATCTCTGTTTCCACATGCAACCTGGGCAACTGCTGCTGATCAATCTACTTGCTTTGTTTTTTTTTTTTTTTTTTTTGAGACAGAGTCTCACTCTGTCGCCCAGGCTGGAGTGCAGTGGCGCAATCTCAGCTCACTGCAACCTCTGCCTCCCAGGTTCAAGCAATTCTTATGCCTTAGCCTCCTGAGTAGCTGGGACTACAGGTGCCTGCCACCACACCCAGCTAATTTTGCTATTTTTAGTAGAGACAAGGTTTCACCATATTGGCCAGGCTGGTCTCAAACTCCTGGCCTCACGTCATCTGCCCACCTCGACCTCCCAGAGTGCTGGGATTGTAGGCATTAGCCACCATGTCCAGCTGCTACAGATCTGCTTTCTACCTCTACAGTTCTGGCCTTCCTAGAAATTTTTATATTAATGGAAAAGCACAACATGTAGTCTTTTATGTGAAGCTTCTTTCATTTAGACAAATTTTTGAGATACACCTATCTTTCTTTTTTTTTTGAGATGGAGTCTCACTCTGTCACCTAGGCTGGAGTGCAGTGGCTCATTAACAGCTCAATAACAGCCTTGATCTCCTGAGCTCAAGTGATCCTCTACCCTCAGCCTCCCAAGTAGCTGGGATTACACCATCATGTCGGGCCATTTTTTTGTAGATATATTTTTGTACAGAGATGGGGTCTCCTTATGCTGCCCAGGCTGGTCTTGAATTAGCTCTAAGTGATCTTCCCGCCTCAGCCTCCGAAAGTGCCGGGATTACAGGTATGAGTCACCATGCCCAGCCTGTTGCATGTTCATTTTTATTGTTGAGTAGTATGATACACGAAGAAATACATATACAAGTCTTTGCTCCACCTCTTTCCTGGCATGTGGCTCCTAAAACCCATGGAATCTCCAGAGTGATGAGAGTGTCTTTTCTATGCTGATAAGATTACTGATGGGCCGGGCACGGTGGCTCAAGCCTGTAATCCCAGCACTTTGGGAGGCCGAGACGGGCGGATCACGAGGTCAGGAGATCGAGACCATCCTGGCTAACACGGTGAAACCCCGTCTCTACTAAAAAATACAAAAAATTAGCCGGGCGAGGTGGCGGGCGCCTGTAGTCCCAGCTACTCGGGAGGCTGAGGCAGGAGAATGGCGTGAACCCAGGAGGCGGAGCTTGCAGTGAGCTGAGATCCGGCCACTGCACTCCAGCCTGGGCGACAGAGCGAGACTCCGTCTCAAAAAAAAATAAAAATTAAAAAAAAAAAAAAAGATTACTGATGACTGGGGACCCCTAGGTAGCTTCAGGATGGGGACTGGTCACCAGAAAGACCAGAACGTGATCAAAGAGTAGAACTTTTGGGCCAGGCGCGGTGGCTCACACCTGTAATCCCAGCACTTTGGGAGGCCAAGGCGGGCAGATCATTTGAGGTTAGGAGTTTGAGACCAGCCTGACTAACGTGGTGAAATCCCGTCTCTACTAAAAATACAAAAAACATTAGCTGAGTGTGATGGCATATGCCTGTAATCCCAGCTATTCAGGAGGCTGAGGCAGGAGAATCGCTTGAACCCAGGAGGCGGAGGTTGCAGTGAGTCAAGATTGCTCCACCGCACTCCAGCCTGGGCAACAGAACTAGACCTATCTCAAAAAAAAAAAAAAAAAAAAAAAAGGTGGAGCTTTCAGCACCTGCCTCCCACCTGCAGAGAGGGGAGAGGGGCTGGAGGTTGAATTAATCACTGATGGCCAATGATTTCATCAATCATCCCTATATAATGAGACCTCCATAAAACCCCCTAAATGACACAGTTCAGGAAGCTTCCAGGTTGGTGAACACATTGAAGTGCTGGGAGGGTAGCATGCCCAGAGAGAGGATGAAAGTTCTGCACCCATACCTTGCCCTATGCATCTGTTCTGTTGACTGTCCCTGAGTTGTATCCTTTATAATAACCTACCATAATGTGTAGATTTTTCCTGAGTTCTGTGAAGTGTTCTAGCAAATTATCAAACTTGAAGAGGGGGTGATGGGAACCCCTTATAGCCAGTTAGTCAGAAGTACAGGTGGTAACTTGTGACTGGCATCTGATATTGGGGCAGTCTTATGGAACTGAACCCTTAATCTGTGGGGTCTGCTAACTTAGGGTAGTTAGTGTCAGAATTGAGTTGAATTGTAGGACACCCAGTTGTGTCTGGAGAGTTGGAGAATTAGTTGATGTGGGAACAAAACTCCACACATTTGGTGTCAGAAGTGTTGTGGGTAAAACAGCACAAAAGTAGTATTCCATTGTATGAATATACCACATTTTGTTTATCTCTTCCACTGGTGGATATTTGGACGGTGTCGTTTTTAGCTGTTTGAATAATGCTGCTATGAACATTCACGTACTGGTCTTTATGTGAATATATGTTTGTTGTTTCTCGTGGGTTGATATTGTGTATCTTTGGAGAAATGTCTATTCAACTCCTTTGCCCATCTTGAATTGGTTTATCTTGTTGAGTTATAACAGTTCTTTATATTCTAGATACCAAACCCTTATGAGATATATTATTTGCAAGTATTTTTACTTTCTTGATAATGTCTTCTGATGCACAAAACTAATTTTGGTGAAGTTCAATTTATCTATTTTTCTGTTGTTGCCATATCTAAGAATCCTTTGCCAAATCCAAGGTCGTTATTTACCCATATTTTCTTGTCTTAAGAGTTTTAGCCCGGGCACAGTGGCTTCTGCCTGTAATCCCAGCACGTTGGTATGCCAAAGCAGGAAGATGGCTTGAAGCCAGGAGTTCAAGGCCAGCCTGGGCAACATAGCAAGACCTCATCTCTACAAAAAATTTAAAAATTACCTGAGTGTGGTGGTGCATACCTGTAGTCATAGCCACTTGGGAGGCTGACGCAGGAGGATCACTTGAGCCCAGGAGTTTGAGGTTGCAATAAGCTATGACTGTGCCATCTCACTCCAGCATGGATGACAGAGCAAGACCCTATCTGTTATATGTCATTGGCCCATTTTTAGTTAGTTTTTGCACATGGTATAAGGTCGGGGGTCTGACTTCATACTTCTGCATATGAATATCTAATTGTTGTAGGGCTGGGCATTGTGGCTCACACCTGTAATCCCAACACATTGAGAGCCCAAGGCAAGGCCGGGCGCGGTGGCTCAAGCCTGTAATCCCAGCACTTTGGGAGGCCGAGACGGGCGGATCATGAGGTCAGGAGATCGAGACCATCCTGGCTAACACGGTGAAACCCCGTCTCTACTAAAAAATACAAAAAAATAGCCGGGCGCGGTGGCGGGCGCCTGTAGTCCCAACTACTCGGGAGGCTGAGGCAGGAGAATGGCGTGAACCCGGGAGGCGGAGCTTGCAGTGAGCTGAGATCCGGCCACTGCACTCCAGCCTGGGCGGCAGAGCGAGACTCCGTCTCAAAAAAAAAAAAAAAAAAAAAAAAAAGAGAGCCCAAGGCAGAAGGATCACTTGAGCCCAGGAGTTCAAGACCAGCCTGGACAACATAGGGGGACCCCATCCATACAAAAAAGTGAGCTGGACATGGTGGCACTCACCTGTGGTCCCAGCTACTGGGGAGGCTGTCGTGGGAAGATCACTTAAACTTAGGAAGCCAAGTCTGCAGTGAGCCATGGTGCTGCCACTGCACTCCAGCCTGAGTGACAGAGCAAGACCCTGTCTCAAAAAGAAAAAAAAAGGTGTGCAAGCACCATTTTGTTGATGAAACGATTATTTTCCCCATTTAATGCTCTTTGCTCCCTTGGAGAAAATCAGTCGGCCATAGGTATATGGGATTATTTCTGAACTCTGAACTCTCTGAATTACTTCTGAACTCAGAAATAATCTCATATACCTATGGCCAACTGGGTATGGTATAATAATCCCATATGCAACTGATATAGATATACAGGTTTATATTTCTAACTTTATTATGCCAGTACCACATTGTTTTAATTTATGTTACTTTGTAGTATGTTTGTTTGTTTAATCTTTTTTTGAGACAGAGTCTCTTTCTGTTGTCCAGGCTGGTGTACAGTGGCAGGATTATGGCTCACTGCATCCTCTACCTACTGGGCTCAAGCAAACCTCCCACCTCAGCCTCCTGAGTAGCCTGTACTATAGGTGTGTGCTACCCAGATAATTTTGTTTTAATTTTTTTTTTTTTTTTTTTTGAGACGGAGTCTCGCTCTGTCGCCCAGGCTGGAGTGCAGTGGCACAATCTCTGCTCACTGCAAGCTCCGCCTCCCGGGTTCACGCCATTCTCCTGCTTCAGCCTCCCGAGTAGCTGGGACTACAGGCGCCCGCCACCACGCCTGGCTCATTTTTTGTATTTTTAGTAGAGACGGGGTTTCACCATGGTCTCGATCTTCTGACCTTGTGATCCGCCCGCCTCAGCCTCCCAAAGTGCTGGGATTACAGGCGTGAGCCACTGCGCCCGGCCTGTTTTAATTTTTAATAGAGATGGGGTCTTGCTGTTGCCCAGACTGGTCTTGAACTCCTGGGCTCAAGTGATCCTCCTGCCTTGGACCCAGGAAACACCAGGATTACAGGCATGAACCACCATGCCCCACCAACTTCTAATATTAAACATTAAAATAAATGTGAAGCTCAGTGCAGTGGCTTGTGCCTGTAATCCCAGCACTTTGGAAGGCAGAGGCAGGCAGATTGCTTGAGGTCAGGAGTTCGAGACCAGCCTGGCCAACATGAAAAGCCCTTTCTCTACAAAAATACAAAAAGTAGTCAAGCGTGGTGGCACACACCTATAATCCCAGAAGCTGAGGCAGGAGAATCTCTTGAACCTGGGAAGGGGAGGTTGCAGTGAGCTGAGACCACACCTGCGCTCCAGCCTGGGTGACCGAGCGAGACTCTGTCTCAAAATGAGATATATGTGAGCTGGCCGGGCGCGGTGGCTCATGCCTGTAATCCAAGCACTTTGGGAGGCCGAGGCGGGCAGATCACAAGGTCAAGAGATCGAGACCATCCTGCCCAACATGGTGAAACCCCGTCTCTATTAAAAATACAAAAAATTAGGCCGGGCGTGGTGGCTCACACCTGTAATCCCAGCACTTTGGGAGGCCGAGGCGGGCAGATCACCAGCTCAGGAGATCGAGACCATCCTGGCGAACACGGTGAAACCCCGTCTCTACTAAAAATACAAAAAAATTAGCCAGGCATGGTGGCGGGCACCTGTAGTCCCAGCTTCTAGGGAGGCTGAGGCAGGAGAATGGTGTGAACCCGGGAGGCGGCGGAGCTTGCAGTGAGCGGAGATCGCGCCACTGCACTCCAGCCTGGGCGACAGAGTGAGACTCTGTCTCAAAAAAAAAAAAAAAATACAAATACAAAAAATTAGCTGGGCGTGGTGGTGGGCGCCTGTAGTCCCAGCTACTCAGGAGGCTAAGGCAGGAGAATGGTGTTAACCCGGGAGGCGGAGCTTGCAGTGAGCCGAGATCACACCACTGCACTCCAGCCTGGGCGACAGAGCAAGACTCTGTCTCAATAAATAGATAAATAAAATAAATGTTAGCTATGCACACATTTAAGAAAGATCATAAGAACAAGGATTGGCCAGGCGTGGTGGCTTATGCCTGTAATCCCAGCATTTTGGGAGGCCAAGGCAGATGGATCACCTGAGGTCGGGAGTTCGAGTCCAGCCTGACCAACATGGAGAAACCCCGTTTCTACTAAAAATATAAAATTAGCTGGGCATGGTGGTGCATGCCTGTAATCCCAGCTACTTGGGAGGCTGAGGCAGAAGAATTGCTTGAACCTGGGAGGCGTAGGTTGCAGTGAGCCAAGATCACACCATTGCACTCCAGCCTGGGCAACAAGAGCGAAACTGTCTCAAAAAAAAAAAAAAAAAAAAAAAAACAAGGATTATTTACTCAATTTTTGGTGAATCAGGGAGGTTGTGGTGGTGGGTTAAATGAAGGAATAAATGTTTGCAAAACAAAAATTGTAAGGAGCACTTCCTACTACTTCACCTGCCTGAGTTCAAAAACAATCACAAATATGGAAGGCTTGCTGAGCACTTTCATGTGGCACTGTTTATCGTTGTGCATCATATGATTACTGGATATTTACAGATTTTTATTTGACAATAATTTGTATTCATTCATTCATTTTCCACCCCACTTCTTCCAGTTGCGGGTCTCAGGTGGCGGGAGCCCATCCCAGTAGCTCTCAGGGCACAAGGAAAACACCAGCCCTAGACAAGATGCCAGTCTATGGCAGGGCACACTTACAAACACACCCACACTTATTCATCCTGTGACCATTTAGACATGCTGATTCATCTAACGAGTACATCTTTGAGATGTGTAAGGAGACCAGAGTTCCCAGAGAAAGCCCATGCAGACATGGGGAGAACATACCAACTCCACCCAAACAACTCTGGCTGGAAACTGATTTTTTTTTCATCAATGTTATAAGGAAAGGACATTGAATTGAATGAAACGACGTTATTTGAGGACCTGTAGTCAACAAGGCAGACAGTCCGTGTCAATAAAGAGTGCTCAATCTAGTGGCAAACCCAGCTAAAAAAAAAAAAAAAAAAAAAATCCGTGGGCCGGGCACCATGGCTCACAAACCTGTAATCCCAGCACTTTGGGAGGCCGAGGTGGGAAGATCACCTGAGGTCAGGAGTTCTAGACCAGCTTGGCCAACATGGTGAAACCCTGTCTCTACTGAAAAAAAAAATTAAAAATTAGCCGGGTGTGGTAGCAGGCGCCTGTAATCCCAGCTACTTGGGAGGCTGAGGCAGGAGAATTGTTGAAACCAGGAGGCGGAGGTTTCAGTGAGCCAAGATGGTGCCACTGCACTCCAGCCTGGGCAACAAGAGTGAAACTCCATCTCAAACAAAAAAGCCCTGGTTTGGTGGTTAAAAGCACAGAGGGTTTTGTGAGGCAGGGAGACCAAAGTGGCACCCAATCCACTGGCAAGAGAAGGTTTGGTTTCTGTCTAGAAATCTCATTTTGTGGAGGAAGCAAGCACAGGAAAACAATGAGAAGAAAAATGCAGGAAATAACAGGCGGCTGTGGTATTATTGGGTGTCACATTGGCAGTTGTTGAAAGATTATCAGTCCCAGGCTCCAGTATTCCTAACAGGCCCGAAAGCCAGCCCCAGGACCACTAGAGCATAGGTCTTAAGGCAGGGAATAGCCCAGGACCCTTACTGTTTCATAGGGCTTTCAAAGAATCAAGGCCCTGGAAGGGCGCAGTGGCTCACGCCTGTAATCCTAACACTTTGAGAGGCCGAAGCGGGAGGATCACAAGGTCAGGAGTTCGAGAGCAACCTAGCCAACATGGTGAAACCCCTTCTGTACTAAAAATACAAAAAAATTTGCCGGGCATGGTGGCGCATTCTTGTAATCCCAGCTACTCGGGAGGCCGAGGCAGGAGAATTGCTTGAAATCTGGAGGCGGAAGTTGCAGTGAGCCAAGATGACGCCACTGCACTCCAGCCTGGGCAACAGAGCGAGACTCCGTCTCAAAAAAAAAAAGAATCAAGGCCCCTGCACCCTGAAGAGAATAAAAGTCCTACCCAAGCAGAGGCCTGGGGTTCCTGCAAATTCTGTAGCAGCCTACAGGAGCTCCCCTCACACCTTGCCCCTTGGCTAAGATTAATCGTAAATAGCTCACTGGTTTCCAGTCTGGGATCTCCCATCCCTGCAAGGAGCCCACCTCCTCACTATGACCTGCCCTCCTCCTGGAGCAGGAAGGCGGGTGGCTGTCAGGGACCTGAGAGGAGGGGAGGAGAGGGCAGGAAGCAGCACCACTGGGAGCCTGGCCTCTGTGGACTGCATTACCCACAATCCTAGAGCATAGCTCTGCAGAGAAGGCTGCTGGGGGCCTGCAGCCCTAAGTGGGAACAAGGCAAGAAGCATCCTAGGCTCTAAGTGTGCAACCCAGATTCTGAGACCCAGTTTTTTCCCCAAGCCTACCTCCTGGAGCTTTGAGATTCCATGCACCCATTCACAGGCATTCAGTCCAACTGGGGCTGTGGAGGCCCACAAGGCTCCTTAAGTTTTGGCTTTATTTGCAGCGTGTGTGTGTCGTGCCTGGAAACCTGTACGTGATTTTATTCTGGATCAAGCCCAGAGGCTGCTTGGCCCTAAAAGCTCGTTCCCTGACATATTCACCCACTCAGCCCCAAGCTCTGAGCTCTTGTTTCCCTGCCTTACCTGTGGCAGAACCATCACAGGCTCACAGGCTGGTCTAGCTGGCCACATGGGGACTTGCTTGTCTCCTCCCCAGCAGAAAGTTGGACTTTGTGACAGCTGTCCTGCTGGAACATGGGGGGAGGGGGCGCGGGAACTGCTGCTGGCTCCCTCTGTGCTGAGATCCAGTCCCTGTTTGGGACCTTTCTCATGGCAGACCAGATCAGGGTAACCACATGGCTGGACCAGGTTTGTTTCTGGAGGCGCTGTTGGGAGGGCCTGTAGGGGCTTGCTGGTTCTTCCAGTGGTGGATAAACCAGAGCTGTCAGGCTGAGCAGAAGAGGCCCTTCTGGGTGATGGGAGCACCCGGGGCAGTGCTCAGCCCCAACTCACTCCCGGTGTACACCTGCTGTGGCTCCCCTCACCCCACCCCTCCAGCTTTCTCCTAAAGAGTCAAACTACTTGTGGGGCTCATGAGCCTCAGACCACAGGGAGCCTTAGCAGATGGAGACGTTGGGGACCAGACCTAAAGTCAAAGATGCCTGTCCAAGGTGAAAAGGGACAGCGGCAGGCCTGAAACAGGATCATTCAGATAACGACACTTTGTTAAGATCCTATGATCCTAAATCAGCTCAGCAGAGGCTGGTGACCTATAGGTGGGGGTGGGAAGGATTTCCAGGAGACCAGAAGTCTGAACCAAGTAAAGGATGCATAGCAGTTCTTTCTGCCAGACTAGTGTGGGAAGGGCATTCAAGGCCGAGGGGGCAGCTCGGAGAAAGCCAGGGAGGTACGAGAAGCGCAAGCGTGGAGGAAGGGAGACGTCAGGGAAGACCCACTTGTCAACTGTCAGGGGAGAGCGGCCGGCGAGGCGCGGAGGCCTGTGTGGCTGGAGGTCCCGGGCTGGGGCCGCTGAACAACCGCCAGCAGGGCGTGTTGTGCTCCAGCTGGGGGAGAAAAGCGGGGCAAAATACGAAACTGGTGGGGGCCAGCGGGACCCCCAAGTCGGCCCGTCCCTCGCCTCCCGCGCCGGGCCAGGCCCCGCGTCCCTCCCGCCGCCGCCCCCTTCTTGGCAGCAGGTCCCCTGGCCGCGGGCTCCGGGGTTGGGCGGGCCCAGAGGACCGGGCTCCCAGCCCGCGGGCCGCCAGCCAGACGCGCCGGGAAGGAAGCGCCTTGTATGGGCCTGGGGCCGGGAGGAAGCGCCTTGTAGGGCTCGGGGAGGAAGTGCCATACATGGCGCGGGGCGGACGGGGGCGGGCCAGGGGCGGGAGCCCGCCCGGGATGGAGCCGTTTCCGCCGGGGCCTCCGCGGGCCCCGAGCCTCGCAGCCGCGGGCGGGGCGCAGGGGCTCCGGGATTCTATGCGGCCTCGACGCCTGCGGGCTGGGCGGGAATTCCAGCAAGGCCGCGCGCGCTCTGTGGCCTTGGGTGCAACGCCTTTGTCTCTGAGCCTCGGGCCCTCTCCAGAGGCTGTGGTGAAACGAGAGGCTGCGGGGGAGGCCCGCGTGGCGGCTCCGGGCCCTCGCAGTTGCAGGCTGGAGGGGCGGTTTCCCAGATGCCGGCTGGACGTGCCTGTTTAGCCTCTTCCCAGCCGTCTCGGGCCCGGGAAGCCTGTACGAAAGGCAGAACGAGGAGCGGACGGCTTCGGGAGAGATCTTTCCAGAAGGAAATAGGGCATCCTGAATCTGGAGTTTTCCTTTCCAGTTCAGACATTGGGGTTCCAGCCCCAGGGTCTCCCCTTGCCAGTCGGGTGATGCTGGGACGGGTACTCACCTTCTCCTGAGCCTGTGTCCTCATCTCCTCCGTGAAATGGGAGTGAGAGTTCCTGCTGTGCAGGTTTGTGGAGATAATTAAATGAAATGGGGGCTGTGTCAAGTGCCTGACGTGGCGTAGGTGCTTTGGCAGTGCCAGCTCTTCAGTCCTCTGTGCCCTTTCCGTGTTCGGGAGTGAGGGCCATTCTCCCTGGAAGCCCTGCCCCTTGAGGGAGACCCTCCTCCTTAGGCATCTCTGGGGCCTCCTCGCCAAGACTGGGCCTTCTCCATAGGCATGCCTGTGGCCCCACTGCCCCAGTGACCTGCCATCCGTGCCTGCTGCCCTGCTCTATCTACCCCAGAGCATAGGTAACCTCCTAGACCATCCTGTGAAAGCAGAAAGAACCTGGAGAAGTCGAGATTCCCATCACAGCCAGAAACTGGTATCTAGGACACTGTCCCCTCCCACGCCTGCTGTCAGTACCACACCCACACATTTCACCAAGAGATGGATATCAATCTCAGAGAAGCATTTCCCAATCCTCGCTTGCTGGCTGTGCCCTGCCCTCATCAGTCCTGCCTGTCCCGGAGTCCCACTGAAATCTAACCTGAATCCTCCTGTTCCATCCTGCTGAGCAGCAGTCCGCAGCCCCTGATAGATTCCAGGCAAGTTTGTGGACACACAATAGATGCATGTCACCCACGGCCTTGTTTCCTTTCATCCCTGTCAGGCAAGGAGGCTGTCGTTGGCATGGTAACCTTCCCTGTAAAAGTTGCAGCCCTCAAGGATGTTTTTCAATTCCAGCAGGGACACAGCTCCTTCCCCTCATTGTAGACTACGGGGTGACATGTAGCTGTGTCATTCTGGCCTCCCCCGGAACGGGGACATGGAGCTGGCAGCACAAAAGGATGGGTTCGTGGAGGGCAGCAAAAGGCTTAAGGGAGATGCCAATTGGATCTCTGAGGAACAGGTTCCTTCTGTCCTATGTGCTGATCCTCTGCCACCCAGAGAAACCAGTTCTGAGGCCCAGAATATTTTGGGAGACTCTTGGGATCTCATGGCAAAGGATAAACACATATCTTCGCTAGAACCAGGCCCCTGACAAATGGCATGAGGCCCAGGGCTTAATTCCCTAGAATAAGCTGATAAATCATAAAACCTCCAAAATCCAGCGATTTCCTTTCTCTTCAGTTCCTCTGTGGAATAAATGAATATTTATTAGCCATCTCCCATGTCCCAGCTTCCCATACATCGTTTCAACTAATTCTCCGCACAGTTCCTATGAGGGACGTATTACAACATTCATTTTACAAATAGGGAAACTAAAATTTGGGGAAAGAGCTCAAGCAACTTGACCAAAAATTGCACAGCCGTGGAGTGGCAGCACCAGGGTTGGGACCCTGTTCTTCAGAGCCCAGCCCCTTACCTTTTCCACTAGTTCTGTGTTCCTTTATATTTGCTTCTGTGCTACAGGTAAAAATAATCTTCCCCGCAGGCCCCAAGGCACTGCCTTTCTAGGGAGTCCTCAGCAAGGAAAGGTGGCATCAGCGTCTGCCTCTGGGCCCATGTGTTCCTGTGTTGCCCTGCCTGGCACTGCAGCAGCCCCAATCCAGAGGCTTCTCCCTGCCAGCTGCCTTGTCTCCGTCATGGAGTTTCCCCGGCAGAGGGCAAGCGGAGGGAAAGTGGTTCCCAGCTGCCAGCTTCATCTAGGCAAAATTGCTTTGGAGCCAGCCCTGGCTTCCCTCAATCCCTCCGGAGGAGCACATTCAGCTCCCCTGCAAAAAGGAGGCGGGGAGAGACACAGAAAAAAAGGGAACTTCCATGTCTCTCTCTCCCTGGCTGGGAAGCACTTGGCTTTGGGCTGCCACTCATCTTGTAGGTGGGGAAGATTAATACTGATCCTCTTGAGATTACAGAAGTCTCTAAAATGAACCCTTGGGCAGAGCTTTGTCCAAGAGAGATGCTCATAGGAAAGCCCTGGATCTGAGTGCGGTGGGAGGGGAGAGGCAGGTCTCACCAAGGACAGAGATCCCTGGATCTCCTCCTGCTCTCCCACGAGCTCTCTTCTGAGTGCATTCTTCTGTCCAAAAAGATAAGAAGGGTCATTTCCAGGGAAATGGAACAGGGTCAGGGAGAAAGCAAGAGGAGGAGGGAACTATTGAGTTTTGACCTTGAGCAAAACAGGGGAGGTGTTGATAGTGTTAATAGTTAACATTTACCCACAGTGTGTCAACCACTCTTCATTTATTATCTCATTTAATCCCCCCTCAGGTAATCCTACTGTTATCTCTGTTTTAGAGATAAGGAAATTGAAGCATATGGACTCCTCAATAACAACTCCCAATTAATGAGAGAGTTGGCCAGCTTGGACAACATGGCAAGACACCCCTGCTACCAAAAATACAAAAATTATCCAGGCGTGGTGGTGCATGCTGTAGTCCCAGCTAATCAGGAGGCTGAGGTAGGGGAGGATTACTTGAGCCTGGGAGGTCGAGGCTTCGGTGAACTGAGATCACACCACTGCACTCTAGCCTGGGTGACAGGGTGAGACTCTGTCTCTAAAAAAAAGAGAACTGGCCCAGCATTCTGTAGACATTGCCTCATTTAACCCACATAAACCAATGAGATGAAACCATTATGGCCATTTTATTTTGCTTTTTTTTTTAAACTTTAATTATTTTAAATGTCTTATTTTTTTTTTAACACATACTAGAATGAGAATTACTGCCATTTTCTACAGGTGAAAACTGAGGTTCAGAGAAGTAGGGAACTTGCCTGTGATCATGAAGTATGTAAATGGCAGACCAAGGGCTCAGAATTTGGGTCTGTGTGACTCCAGAGCACGCGTGCTTGTCCTCTTTGCCCTGCTGTCTCCCGACTCACCAAGGCTTCTTCACCGCCCCTAGGGCACCTGCTCAGATAGGCTGAGACCACAAAAATCTGCCCACACCTACATTTCCCTAGTGCTCCACACACAGATGAAAACTTGGCCGCTGTTCACTTTGTTTTGTTCACACTTGCCACCAGAGCATGTATGGGGCGTGGACAGATAGGCATGGGTGATACGGGGCCCTGTGTCTTGGGACTTTGGCTGTCAGCTGGCCTCTCTCTCCCAACCTGGACTCCAGAAGCAGGAGGAGACTTGAGAGGTCTTTACTACCCTTCCGAAGCCTTGAAATTTTCCTAAGAGACCAAGATGTCTCAATTGAACAGCCTCGGGAGATCTGAAGACCCCAGGAGGTGCTTCTTGGAGAAGAGGCTGGAGAATCCAGCAGTTTTTTTGTTTGATGGTTTGTTTGTTTGTTTGACACCACGTCTTGCTCTGTTGCCCAAGCTGGAGTGCAGTGGTACCATCTTCACTCACTGCAACCTCTGCCTCCCAGGTTCAAGCGATTTTTCTGCCTTAGCCTCCTGAGTAGCTGGGACTGTGGGTGCGTGCCACCACGCCAGGCTGGAGTGCAATGGCGTGATCTTGGCTCACTGCAACCTCTGCCTCTGGGGTTCAAGTGATTCTCCTGCCTCAACCTGCAGCTGGGACTACAGGTGCGCACCACCATGCCCAGCTAATTTTTTGTATTTTAGTAGAGACGGGGTTTCACCATGTTGGCCACGCTGGTCTCGAACTCCTGACCTCATGATCCATCCACCTCGGCCTCTGAAAGTGCTGGGATTATAGGCGTGAGCCACTGTGCTTGGCCAAAATGCAAGAGACACTCGCCAGAACGGGCTCAAACCACCCATCTCCAGAGTTGGAGGCAAGCACACCAACTGACTGCACCATACAAATGGTCGCTAATTTTTATATTTTTAGTAGAGATGGGGTTTCACCATGTTGGCCAGACTAGTCTTGAACTCCTGACCTCAAGTGATCCATCCACCTCGGCTTCCCAAAGTGTTGGCATTACAGGCGTGAGCCACCGGCCCCGGCCGAGCCCAGCAGTTTTAATCAGGGAGACCTCGTCCAGGCACAGTGGCTTACAGCTGTAATCCCAGCACTTTGGGAGGCCGAGGCGGGTGGATCACGAGGTCAGGAGATCGAGACCATCCTGGCTAACACGGTGAAACTCCGTCTCTACTAAAAATACAAAAAATTAGCCGGGCGCGGGGGCGGGCGCCTGTAGTCCCAGCTACACGGGAGGCTGAGGCAGGAGAATGGTGTGAACCCAGGAGGCAGAGCTTGCAGTGAGTGGAGATCACGCCACTGCACTCCAGCCTGGGTGACAGTGCAAGACTCCGTCTCAAAAAAAAAAAAAAAAATCAGGGAGACTTCTCATCTATCACTGAAGGCCTTTAACCAGCCTGGCTCCCATAGCTCACAGAGCTCCTCTGCATGGTGATAGGAGCATGACTCCAAGGCTCCCACCCACGCTGCGGGCCTGAGGGGGTGGGAAACACTTGAAATCCTGAGTCAGAGGAAAGGTTCCACTTCACTTTCCCTGGAACAGAAAGCCAAGGATGCAGCAGTCTGTATGGAGAAGAAGGGGAACTGGAAAGTGAGAAAGAATAGTGCTCACTTCCTTCCCTACCACCTCTTATTTTTAAAACATTTTATTTATTTATTTTTTGTTCCACCATATGTGATTCATGCTCATTGCAGAAAATACATGTGATGGAAATAAGCTTCGTTAGTTTGAGTGTTTCTCCTTGTTTTCTCTTCTCAAAACCATCCACAAAAGGTTTCCAGCTCAGAATTCATGCCCACTCCCAGCTCCAGGAGTCTGCTCTCAGCCATCCCCAGTCCAGCATATTTTGTAATACAGAATCGAAATGAGTGGGTGAGGGTGCTGGTTAGAGACAGAAGGAGATGGAGAATTAGAGAGGCTGAGAGAAAGAAGAACTTAGACAGAGAGGCTAAATCCATCTATATGATAAAGTACAGGGAAGGGGAAGAGAGAAGGGAAAGAGAGGGGGTAGAAAGGAAAGGTTAGGAGGAATTTTATAGAGTACAGTATTGCTCTGAGGCATTAAGTAGACACCTTGTAGTTTTCCAAGTCAAGATTGGATTTATTTTTGTTTTCTGTCTCCAGGATCATAATTCTTTTTTTTTTTTTTTTTTGAGATGGAGTTTCGCTCTTGTTGCCCAGGCTGGAGTGCAATGGCGCGGTGCAATGGCACGATCTCCGCTTACCACAACCTCTGCCTCCTGGGTTCAAGTGATTCTCCTGCCTCAGCCTCCTGAGTAGCTGGGATTACAGACATGCACCACCATGTCTGGCTAATTTTGTATTTTTAATAGAGACAGGGTTTCTCCATGTTGGTCAGGCTGGTCTTGAACTTCCGACCTCAGGTGATCCTCCCACCTCAGCCTCCCAAAGTGCTGGGATTACAAGCGTGAGCCACCACACCAGGCCAGGATCATACTTTTTTATTTGCAGCTCCATGGAAAGCCTTGACCATGTAGACATTCAGAATTTCTTTGGGGTTCCATACAGGAAAGTACAAAATATTGTCATTTGACAAATGAAAGAAGAGGCTTGAGTATTTATCTTGATTTCTTTACAATTATGATTTAGTCTAGAAAAATTCTGGCTAACAAATGCAAACGGAATGATAGAATTATGAAATCACCCTTTGGCCGAGTGCATTGACTCATGCCTGTGAACCTAGCACATTGAGATGCCAAAGCGGGCAGATCAATTGAGGTCAGAAGTTCGAGACCAGCCTGGCCAACATAGTGAAACTCCATCTCTACCAAAAATACAAAATTAGCCGGTTGTCATGGCATGCACCTGTAGTCCCAGCTACTCAGGAGGCTGAGACAGGAGAATCGCTTGAACCTGAGAGGTGGAGGTTGCAGTGAGCCGAGATACGTCATTGTACTCCAGCCTAGGTGACAAGAGCGAAACTCCATCTCAAAAAAATAGACAAACAAAAAATAAATAGAATCACCCTTTTAACCCCTAATGAGATAATAGATTTAGATAAGGATCATTGATCATTGGAGATTTCTGTAACCATTGCATGAAAGGTATAGGGAAACTTTGTAATGCCAATGATACTTGGACCCATCAGTCAATCTGGGTTTTTTCAGAGACAGGGTCTCCTATGTTGCTTAGGCTGGAGTGCAGTGGCTATTCACAGGTGCAATCATAGCTCACTATAGCCTCAAACTCCTGGGCTCAAAGGATCTTCCTGCCTTAGCCTCTTGATTAGCTGGGACTACAGGCACCTGGCTGCTTAATTCATTTTAACATCACGCACACAAAAAGATAACTACCCAAGAGAATTGAAAGCATATGTTTGTACAGAAACCTGTACATAATGTTCACAGCAACAAGTATTATTCGAATAGCTAAAAAATGGAAACAATCCAAATGTCCATCAACTGATGAATGGATAAATAAAATGTGGTATATCCATATAATGGAATATGATTCAGACATAAAGAGGAGTGAAGTACTGAGACACGCTACAAAATTGATGAACCTTGAAAACATTATGTTCAGTGAATGGACCCAGACACAAAAGGCCATATATTATTTAATTCTATGTATATGAAATGTCCAGAACAGGCAAACTGGTAGAGACAGAAAGTAGATTAGTAGTTGCCAGTGATTTGGGGGCGGGGGGGTGGTAAGGAATGGAGAGTGTCTGCTAACAGGTACAGGGTTTATTTTGGGGATAATTGTAATGTTCTGGAATTAGTGGCAATGGTTGTGCAACACTATAAATATACTAAAACTCATTGAATTGTACACTTTAAATGGAGAATCTTATGTTATGTGAATTATATTTCACCATTTAGAAATCCCATATAGGAAAGTAAAGAGAGAGAGGAAAAAAAAAACCCTAAAAATTACGTGCTTCTTGTTATGTTGCAATACGAAGTGTATAGCATTACCTAAAAAGTGAACCCAAGTTGGATCCAGCCTCTGGGTATAATAACCAGTTTATGTGAAATTGATGAGCTAGAAGGACATATTGAACAGAATTATAAGGGGGGGGGGGTGAACAATGCAATGCGTACAATTCAAAAAGTGAGAAATTCTTCAGGACAAATAACCTGGTTTCTTCAGTAAATAGATAGCAAAAGGAACTAGTGTGGCTGAAAAGAAACTTAAAAGACATCGACCAAATGCAAAGCTGTCTTTTTTTGGTTCTGATTCAAGCAAAATAACTTAAAAATACTTACGAAGATATACACTGAAGTATTTACAGATGAAATTATATAATGTCTGGGATTTGCTTCAAAATAATCGAGTGTGTGTGGGTGAGGGTAGGGAAGAGGGTGTTATAGAAAAAACAAGACTGCTGTGAATTGATCATTGTTGAACTGGTTGATAGATACAGGGAGGTTATTACATCATTCCCCCTACTTTTGAGGATATTTAAGATTTTCTACAATAAAAATTATGAAGCTTGATCTAGCCACAAAATGGATATTTAGAATTTATTTTTAGAATTTATATGTGTGCGCGCGCGCGTGTGTGTGTGTGTGTGTATATATATATACATATATATTTTTTTTTTTTTTTTTGAGCCTAGTCTTACTCTGCCCCCCAAGCTGGAGTGCAGTGGTATGGTCTTGACTCACTGCAACCTCCACCTCCTGGGTTCAAGCGATTCTCCTGCCTCAGCCTCCCAAGTAGCTGGGATTACAGGCACCTGCCACCATGCCTGGCTAATTTTTGTATTTTTAGTAGAGATAGGGTTTCACCATCTTGGCCAGGGTGGTCTTGAACTCCTGACCTCAAGTGATCCGCCTACCTCTGCCTCCCAAAGTGCTGGGATTACAGGCATGAGCCACCACACCCGGCCTAGATTAAGATTGAATAATTGTCTGGGCATGGTGGCTCATGCCTGTAATCCCAGCATTTTGGGAGGCCAAGGCAGAAGGATTGCCTGAGGCTAGGAGTTCAAGACCAGCCTGGGCAACAAAGTGAAACCCCATCTCTATAAAAAATAAATTACAAATTAGCTGGGCATGATGGCACACAACTGTAGTCCTAGATACTCTGGAAGATGAAGCGGGAGGGTCACTTGAGCTCAGGAATTCAAGTCCAACCTGTGCAGTATAGCAAGCCCCTGACCTCTATATTAAAAAAAAAAAAAATTTTAAGGCCGGGCGCGGTGGCTCAAGCCTGTAATCCCAGCACTTTGGGAGGCCGAGACGGGCGGATCACGAGGTCAGGAGATCGAGACCATCCTGGCTAACACGGTGAAACCCCGTCTCTACTAAAAATACAAAAAACTAGCCGGGCGAGGTGGCGGGCGCTTGTGGTCCCAGCTACTCGGGAGGCTGAGGCGGGAGAATGGCACAAACCCGGGAGGCGGAGCTTGCAGTGAGCTGAGATCCGGCCACTGCACTCCAGCCCGGGCTACAGAGCAAAGACTCCGTCTCAAAAAAAAAAAAAAAAAAAAAATTTTAATGAAAAGATTGAATAGGCCGGGCGCGGTGGCTCACACCTGTAATCCCAGCACTTTTCGAGGCTGAGGCGGGCGGATCACGAGGTCAGGAGATTGAGACCATCGTGGCTAACGCGGTCAAACCCTGCCTCTACTAAAAATACAAAAAATTAGCCAGACATGGTGGCAGGGCCCTGTAGTCCCAGCTACTCAGGAGGCTGAGGCAGGAGAATGGCATGAACCCAGGAGGCAGAGCTTACAGTGAGCCAAGATCGCACCACTGCGCTCCAGCCTAGGTGACAGAGTGAGACTCTGTCATAAAAACAAAAAAGAAAAAGAAAAGAGCCGGGCGCGGTGGCTCACGCCTGCAATCCCAGCACTTTGGGAGGCCGAGGTGGGCAGATCACAAGGTCAGGAGATGGAGACCACGGTGAAATCCCGTCTCTACTAAAAATACAAAAAAATTAGCCGGGCGCGGTGGCGGGCGCCTGTAGTCCCATCTACTCAGGAGGCTGAGGCAGGAGAATGGCGTGAACCCGGGAGGCGGAGCTTGCAGTGAGCCGAGATCGTGCCACAGCACTCCAGCCTGGCGACAGAGCGAGACTCCGTCTCAAAAAAAAAAAAAAAAAAAAAAGAAAGAAAGAAAGGAAAAGAAAAGAAAAGATTGAATAGTTGAGTTTCAGGTAGCCCAGACCTTATTGAAAGCTGAAATTAAAAAGCATGCATACAATCCGAAGTGATCCATCGAAATTATTGTCATTATTGCTACATCAGAAGTAGAGGACTCTCCTGAGGAGACTTGAAGCTATGTAGCTTTTCAGACACCCAGAAACACGATCAAAAGTAGTGGCGTGCCTACACACTAATGCCATCTCAGTCCCTGTTGCCTTCAGGAAAAGTACAACCCCCTGGACTCTCACTGAGGGCCTTTCAAATCTAGCCCTAACCTGCCTTTCCAGCCACATTCCCTGCCCCTCCCCTCCATGCTTCCTGCCGCCCCACCATTAATTTGCTGGTTCCTGAACACACCTCCCTGGCTTTGCACTTGCTGTTCCCTTGCCTGCACGTCCTCCTGTGAACTCCTAGTCTTCCTTCTACACCCCGTTCCTCCATCTCTCCTCCTTGACAGAATTAGTCACTCCCTGCCCTGTACACACCTCTCATATATCACACTATGGTAATTATTTCTTTCTGAATCTTTCCCCATGCAATGTGGTGCTGCCCCAGACTCTATCCTGTTTATCTGTATGTGCTGAGGGCCTGACATAAAGTAGGTATTTGATAATACATTTTGGATAAATTTTGATCTATTCATGACAGAGCAAAGGAGCCACATAGACTCTGGATGAACTAGTACTGAGGATGACCCCAAGAGAGTCACCCAGACTTGAACTCTTCTTTCTAAGGGGTGCCTACAAAATTGTAGAACAATAAAACAAAGTCTGACTCAAGAATAACCAACAGGAACACCTGGCTAACACCAATTCAGTAATAAGCAAAAGAAAGAAATTTAAGAGAAAGGCTTTGAGCCTAGTGCTTTGTGTGAGTTGTATATGGGGAATGGAGATGGAAAGAGAATTCAGTGATGGGGGCGAGATCTCACGAGTTCTCTAAGAAATAGTTGAGGGAGCTTGGTGAACTAATAAAATAACACTTTCTGGTTTCTAAAAAACCTACAGCCCCCAAATTTGGAAGCCAACAGCAATTGTCTGGTGCTTCCATCCCGCCAGCCTCTAACAGACAGACCATCCACTTACGGGGAATGTTAAACAACTTGCATCCACTCAGCAAAAGCCTAGAGGCCTGAGTCCCTAGGAAATCTTTCCCATCTTTGTTTGTTTGTTTTGTTTTGTTTGACACAGTCTCGCTCTGTCATCCAGGCTAGAGTGCAGTGGCGCATCTCGGCTTATTGCAACCTCCGCCTCCCTAGTTCAAGCAATTCTCATGCCTCCATCTCCAAGTAGCTGGGATTACAGGCACCTGCCACCATGCCTGGCTAATTTTTGTATTTTTTTTAGTGGAGATGGAGTTTCACCATGTTGGCCAGGCTGGTCTTGAACTCCTCAAGTGATCCACCCACCTTGGCCTCCCAAAGTGCTGGGATTACAGGCATCAGCCACCGCACCAGGCCTGTTTTTCTTTTTTTTTTTTTTTTTTGGACGGAGTCTCGCTATGTCGCCCGGGCTGGAGTACAGTGACGCGATATCCGCTCACTGCAAGCTCCACCTCCTGGGTTCATGCCATTCTCCTGCCTCAGCCTCCCGAGAAGCTGGGACTACAGGCGCCATCCCTCACAGCCTTCTAAATTTTTTTGTATTTTTAGTAGAGATGGGGTTTCACCATGTTGCCCAGGCTGGTCTCAAACTCCTGGGCTCAAGCAGTCCACCTGCCTCGGCCTCCCAAAGTGCTGAGATTATAGGCATGAGCCACTGCGCCTGGCCAACATTACCTTTTATTTTTATTTATTTATTTATTTTAATTTTTTTTTTTTTTTTTTTTTTTTTTTTTTTTTTTTTTGAGGCGGGTCTGCGCTCTGTCGCCAGGCTGGGGTGCTGTGACCCGGATCTCAGCTCACTGCAAGCTCCCGCCTCCCGGGTTCCCGCCATTCTCCTGCCTCAGCCTCCGAGTAGCTGGGACTACAGGCGCCCGCCCGGCGCCCGGCTAGTTTTTTGTATTTTTAGTAGAGGCGGGGTTTTGCCGTGTTAGCCAGGATCTCGATCTCCTGACCTGCGTGATCCGCCCGTCTCGGCCTCCCAAAGATGCTGGGATTACAGTGAGCCACCGCTTGACTATTTATTTTTAATTTTAATTTTTTTTTTTTTTTTTTTTGGGGGGAGTCTCGCTGTCGTAGCCCAGGCTGGAGTGCAGTGGCTGGATCTCAGCTCACTGCAAGCTCCGCCTCCGGGTTCACGCCATTCGTGCCTCAGCCTCCCGAGTAGCTGGGACTTCTGAAGCCCGCCACCTGCGCCCGGCCCCTAGTTTTTGTATTTTTAGTGAGACAGGGTTTCACCTGTGTTAGCCAGGATGGTCTCGATCTCTGACCTGCGTGATCGCCCGTCTCGGCCTCCCCAAAGTGCTGGGATTACAGGCTTGAGCCACTGCGCCCGGCCCAACATTACCTTTTTAAAGAAAAAACAAAAAAGCATTATTTCCCCCATGAAGTAGATGGGGAAACTGAAGCCCATGGGTGAATGACCTAAAGGTTTGCTTTACGAAGGCTGACAGCTGGGCCTGAGGTGATGGAAAAAGTGTTTCCGAGTAGAACTAATATACTTCTGAAGAGAAAGTTGTAAGGACCTTGACAATTTCATTAGCCAAAAATGAAATCTGGCTCTAAAGAGAATGAACGATGATTCTGAGGAGACAATGCAGGGGAGTCATCACAAAACTGGTGACAAAATTGGTTCTGAGGCTGCTGTAATAGGACTGGAAGCAGTCACCACTGGAGAGTCCCTGTTTCCTGGGGACTTGAGGGCACTAGAAATTGTGTTAGTGTCATTAACAGAAGATTGAGAACACTGCCGTAGCTGACCCATGAAGGCTTACAAATGGACCCAGTTAGGTGCATCTGAGACTATTAAATGGGTGGTTCTGAGATGATAGTTTGAGCTGGACAGTTGGTGTTGAGGTGACTGAAAATTGGTTTTAATAAGGCAGCTGGAGGGGATGCACTGTTTGTGAGAAGCCAGTTTCAGGGAATTCAAAGTTGGTTCTACTGAGATTCAGAGGTGGTTAGCAAGGCTGGGGTGGTTGAGTTTCTCCTTCTCCCAGAGCCCCTCCAAATCCTCAGAACCAACTCTCCCACCATAGGTGCTCTGTTAATTTGTTCAACAAATGAGGCCTAGTTTGGTTCTCAGTCTTCTGGTCACTGGAGCTGAAAAGGTTCTAGGAAGTGAAATTGGTTCTGAGGAGAAATGAGCTTCCAGGGAGGCTGAGTTGGTTTTCTCTGAGGACGGCACCCACTGCTGGTTCTGTGGAAATGGTAACTTCTAGATTTATCTGGCAGTTGAGGAGCCACTCTGGCCCAGGTGGGCTGCCTGTTCTTTTGTTTTTGTTTTGTTTGTTGAGAGGAAGTCTCACTCTGTCGCCCAAGCTGGAGTGTAGTGGCGCGATCTTGGCTCACTGCAACCTCCACCTCCTGGGTTCAAGTGATTCTCCCACCTTAGCCTCCCAAGTAGCTGGGGCTACAGGTGCCCGCCACCATGCCTGGCTTATTTTTGTATTTTTAGTAGAGACGGGGTTTCGCCATGTTGGCCAGGCTGGTCTTGAACTCCTGACCTCAGGTGATCTGCCCACCTCGGCCTCCCAAAGTGCTGGAATTACAGACGTGAGCCACAGCGCCCGGCAAGCAAGGATAATGTTTTAAATATTCCAGCTGGGCATGGTGGTTCACACCTGTAATCCCAGCACTTTGGGAGGCCGAGGCAGGCAGATCACTTGAGATCAGGAGTTCGAGACCAGCCTGGGCAACATGGCAAAACCCCATCTTACTAAAAATACAAAAATTAGACAGCATGGCAAAACCCCATCTTACTAAAAATACAAAAATTAACCAGGCGTGGTGGCACATGCCTATAGTCCCAACTACTCGAGAGGCTGAGGTAGGAGAATCGCTTGAACCCAGGAGGTGAAGGTTGCAGTAAGCCAAGATTACGCCACTGCACTCCGGCCTGGGTGACACAGCAAAACTCTGTCCCAAAAAAAAAAAATTTCACCCATCTTTGTATATAATTCAATAACTTTCTTTTTTTTTTTTTTTTTTGAGGCAGAGTCTTGCTCTGTCGCCCAGGCTGGAGTGCAGTGGCCGGATCTCGGCTCACTGCAAGCTCCGCCTCCCGGGTTTAGTCCATTCTCTTGCCTCAGCCTCCCAAGTAGCTGGGACTACAGGCGCCCGCCACCTCGCCCGGCTAGTTTTGTGTATTTTTTAGTAGAGACGGGGTTTCACTGTGTTAGCCAGGATGGGATAACTTTCAGTAATGTAAACAATTGTTCAAACATAACAATACAGTTTTAGAATATCTCCATGATCCCCCAAATAGCACTGCTCTCTGTCTCTATAAGACTTTTGCATTTTCTGGACATTTCATATAAATGCAGTCATACACTATGTAGTCCTTTGCACCTAACTTCTTAATCGAAATGTTTTGAGGTTTACGCATGTTGTGGCACACATCTGTATTTTGTTCCTTTTTATTGCTGAGGCCTATTTCATCGTTTTGATATACCACATTTTGCTTATCTGTGCACTGATTGAATAGACACTTGGATTGTTTCCACTCCGGCTATTATGAATAATGCTGCTATGAACATTTGCATGCAAGTCTTTGTGTGAACATATCTTTATTTCTGTTAGGTAGATACCCAGGAGTAGAATTGCTGGGTCATATGGTAAGTGTACGTTTAACTTTATAAGAAATAACTAAACCATTTTCCAAAGTGGCTGCATCTTTTTACGTCCCCACCAGCAAAATGTGAGGGTTTCGGTTTATTCACATCCTCATTGATACTTGTTATTGTCTGTCTGGAAAGAATAACTGTGAAGGACAGCCCCCACACATGCCAGGTCATCAGCAAGTGTCAGTTTATCAGAGTGGGGAGCACAGACCCAGACCTGCCTTCCAGCCTCCGCTGTCCTTCTCTCCTCTGGCGGCTCCATAGCCCCACACTCCTGATGTCCAAAGAGGAAAGAGAGAAGTTTTAGTTACAGTACTAACCCCAGTCCGAGAGGTGAAAATGTGGTAGATTAGAGTCTGTGACAACCAGTGGGTGAATGGGGCCCGTGTTCCAGAAAACCCATCAGGAACCGCCCACAGGAGATGGTGATAAAGGCAAAGTGTACAGATAACCTCTCGGGACTAGTCCCCCAAGGGCAGCGTCCCATATCACCTGACCCTTAGCCTCTTCCTGTTTTTGAGATAGGAGTATCTGATCAATCCCAGGCTCACCCTCTCCCAGACACCTCTCCTCTTTAGAAAAGTATCACCATGGACTTTTGTCCATTTGCTGAGCTGACTAAATAATGACAATCTACTTTGCTTAGCCCAGATACCTCATTACCAGGAAGACAGAAACAAATGGGGCCTAGCATGGTGGCTCACGCATGTAATTCCAGCACTTTGGGAGGCCAAAGCAGACAGATCTCTTGAGGTCAGGAGTTCGAGACCTCTACTAAAAAAACAAAAATTAGCCGGGCACAGTGGCACGCGGCTGTAGTCCCAGCTACTCAGGAGGCTGAGGCAGGAGAACTGCTTGAACCCAGGAGGTGGCAGTTGCAGAGAGCCGAGATGGCGCCATTGCACTCCAGCCTGGGTAACAGAGTAAGACTGTCTCAAAAAAAAAAAAAAAAAAAAAATAGATAGAAACAAATGGGAGAGAGCTTGGAGTAGAGCAATAAAAATGACAAAGGAGCCAGGGCAGTAGCTCACGCTATAATCCCAGCACTTTGGGAGGTTGAGGAGGGCGGATCATGAGGTCAGGAGATCGAGACCATTCTGGCCAAGATGGGTAACCCCATCTCTACTAAAAATACAAAAATTAGCTGGGTGTGGTGGCACATGCCTGTAATCCCAGCTACTCGGGAGGCTGAGGCATGAGAATCGCTTGAACCTGGGAGGCAGAGGTTGCAGTGACCCGAGATCCTGCCACTGTACTCTAGCCTGGTGACAGAGCGAGACTCTGTCTCTAAAAAAAATAAATAAAAAGACAAAGAGGCTGGCTCTGTTTGCTTGAGCAATGATTAAAGGAAGCAAATCTTTTAGGAGACTTTGACTCTGTGAGTGTGGGAGAAGATGGGTGCTTCTTGTGTTAAGCACCAGAGATGTGAATAAATGTGGCTATTGTGGGAAGAAGGAGCCAGAACAGTTTGGGGGAAACTTTGGAGTAAATGTGGACACATCTACACAAGGACTTGTACTCCAATGATCACAGCGGCTTTATCTGTAATAGCCCCAAAGGAACCAGCCCAGATGTCCCTCCACAGGGAAAAGGATGAACAACTGAGGCATAGCCATATAGCAGAATGCTACTTGGCAATGAAAAGGAGTGAACTATTTGCAGTGTACACACAGCAACATCAATGTATCCTGAACATTGATGCTAAGTGAAGGAAGCCAGATCAAATCAAGGACATATGGAATAATTCCATATATGAGACACTCTATCTTCTTTTTCCGGCTGGAACCATGAAGGGTATAGAAGAGAAGAAGGTTACTGCTATACCAGAAACCCTTAAGAAAAAGCAGGCCGGGCGCGGTGGCTCACGCCTGTAATCCCAGCACTTTGGGAGGCCGAGGCGGGCGGATCACGAGGTCAGGAGATCGAGACCATCCTGGCTAACACGGTGAAACCCTGTCTCTACTAAAAATGCAAAAAATTAGCCGGGCGAGGCGGCGGGCGCCTGTAGTCCCAGCTACTCGGGAGGCTGAGGCAGGAGAATGGTGTGAACCCGGGAGGCGGAGCTTGCAGTGAGCCGAGATCGCGCCACTGCACTCCAGCCTGGGCGACTAAGCGAGACTCTGTCTCAAAAAAAAAAAAAAGAAAAAGCAAAGGAGGCCAGGTGCGGTGGCTCACGCCTGTAATTCCAGCACTTTGGGAGGCCGAGGCAGGCGGATCACCTGAAGTTGGGAGTTTGAGACCAGCCTGACCAATATAGAGAAACCCCTCTCTACTAAAATTACAAAATTAGCTTGGTGTGGTGGCACATGCCTGTAATCCCAGCTACTCGGGAGGCTGAGACAGGAGAATCGCTTGAACCCAGGAGGCAGAGGTTGAGTGAGCCAAGAACGCACCATTGCACTCCAGCCTGGGCAACGAGAGCGAAACTCCATCTTTAAAGAAAAGAAAAGAAAAGGAATTTTGAAAAACTGAAAAATCAAGCACCTGAGAAAGAAGTTTGCCCAAAAGATGCTTTGAAAGGCAAGGAGGAGGTCAGGCGTGGTGGCTCACGCCTGTAATCCTAGCACTTTGGGAGGTCGAGGTGGGTGGATCATCTGAGGTCAGGAGTTCAAGACCAGCCTGGCCAACATGGTGAAGCCTGGTCTCTGCTAAAAATACAAACATTAGCCAGGCATGGTGGCAGGCACCTGTAGTCCCAGCTACTCGGGAGGCTGAAGCAGGAGAATCGCTTGAACCCGGGAGGCAGAGGTTGCAGTGAGCTGACATCGTGCCCGTTGCACTCCAGCCTGGGCAACAAGAGCGAAACTCCATCTTAAAAAAAAAAAGAAGAAAAAAAAGAAAAAGAAAAAGAAAAGAAAGCAAGGCAAGGAGGAAGCTTATCTGTGAAAAAGAAAAGCACTGTCACAAGGAATATAGGCAGATGTACATAACTGAAATTCGAATCGCGAGGATGGCAAGAAAAGCTGGCAACTTCTATGTACCTGCAGAACCCAAACTGGCATTTGTCATCAGGATCAGATGTATCGATGGTGTGAGCCCAAAGGTCCAAAAGGTGTTGCAGCTTCTTTGCTGTCGTCAAACTTCAGTGGAAACTTTGTGAAGCTCAACAGGCTTCAGTTAACATGCTGAGGATTGTAGACCTATATATTGCATGGGGGCACCCAAATCTGAAGTCAGTAAATGAACTAATTTATAAGCGTGGTTATGGCAAAATCAATAAGAAGCGAACCGCTTTGATACATAACATTTTGATTGCTTGAGCTCTTGGTAAATATGGCATCATCTGCGTGGAGGATCTGATTCATGAGATTTATACTGTTGGAAAATGCTTCAAAGAAGCAAATAACTAGCTGTGGCCCTTCAAATTATCTTCTCCACAAGGCAGAATGAAGAAAAAGACCACCCACTTTGTAGAAGCTGGAGACGCTGGCAACAGGGAGGATAGTATCAACAGGCTTATTAGAAGAATGAACTAAGGTGTCTACCATGATTATTTTTCTAAGGTGGTCGGGTAATAAACAGTACCTACTCTTGGCCGGGCACAGTGGCTCATGCCTGTAATCCCAGCACTTTAGGAGGCCAAGGCGGGTGGATCACAAGGTCAGGAGTTCAAGACTATCCTGCCTAACACTTTGAAACCCCATCTCTACTAAAAATACAAAAAAATTAGCTGAGCGTGGTAGCGGGTGCCCATAGTGCCAGCTACTCGGGAGGCTGAGGCAGGAGAATGGCGTGAACCCGGGAGGCAGAGCTTGCAGTCAGCTGAGGTCGTGCCACTGCACTCCAGCCTGGGTGACAGAGCGAGACTCCGTCTCAAAAATAGAAAAAACAAACGAACAAACAAAAAACAGTACCTACTCTCAAATTGAAAAAAAAAAAAAAAAGAAAGAAAATAGAGAATGCAAACTGATTCACGGTGATAGATCAGTGATTGCCCGGGTACAGGGGTGGAAGGGAGGAAAGATTACCAAGGAGCATGAGGAAACTTCTGGAGGTGATGGTAATGTTCAGTATCATAATTGCGATTATTTCACCTGTGTACACATAGGTCAAGACTCATCAAGTTGTACAGTTTATATGTACAGTTTATTGTTCATCAGTAGTACCTCCAGCCGGGGCAACATATTGAAACCCCATCTTTACAAAAAATACCAAAATAGTTTCTTTTTTTGTTTTTTTTAATTTAAAAAATTTTTATTTATTTATTTATTTATTTAGAGACAGAGTCTTGCTCTGTTGCTCAGGCTAGAGTGTAGTGGCGCTATCTGGGCTCACTGCAACCTCCGCCTCCCAGGTTCAAGCACTTTTCATGTCTTAGCCTCCCGAGTAGCTGGGATTACAGGTGTGTGTCACCATGCCCGGCTAATTTTTTTGTATTTTTAGTAGAGAAGGGGTTTCATCATGCTGGCCAGGCTGGTCTTGAATTCCTGACCTCAGGTGATCCCCTAACCTTGGCCTCCCAAAGTGCTGGGATTACAGGCATCAGCTACCGCACCTGGCCTAAAAAATACAAAAATAGTTAAAAAAATATTTGTTTGAAACCAGGTCTTGCTCTGCTGCCCAAGCTGGAGTGAAGTGGCATGATCTCAGCTCACTGCAGCCTTGACCTCCCAGGCTCAAGCAGTCCTCCTACCTCAGCGTCCCGAATCTCTGGAACTACAGGCGTGGGCCACCATGCCCAGTTTATTTTATTTTTTTGTACAGACAGGGTCTCCCTATGTTGCCCAGACCGATCTTGAACTCCTGGGCTCAAGCAATCTCTCGCCTCGGCCTGCCAAAGTATAGTAATTATAGGTGTGAGCCACCATACACAGCCCTCAATAGAGTTGTAATAATAATTTTTAAAACCCTAAGTGCCAAGGAGAATGGGCTTGTGGAGAGAACTCCCTGGAAAGAGAAATGATCTTTTACTTGCATCTGAGTTGCTGGGCCACCAATCTGACCCGAGAGATCATCTGAAGGAAGCTTAGACTCAGAGGCTCTCCTAGGCCCTAGTAATGGAGATAAGGAGACTGGGAGAAAAATTACTGAAGTAGAGGGTTAGATTTGCTATTTGGGTGCAAAAATCTTATTAGCACCCAAAGGTTTCTGGGTAAAATGTTGAAAGGTTATTTGCTTGACATCTGATTATTTTAAACTTGGCCTCATTTCCCTTAGGACTCTGGGATATCGCTCTGCCCAATGGCTTCCCCTCTCCAACTGCACTAAGTGTGGACTGAAACAGTGAAAACAGTATGGATGCAGGGAGGGGGACTGGCAGGGAATACCTCTGACCCTATAGTACCCTTACCTGGCTCCAGTTCCATACCTGGGAGATAGGGGCAGTTCTGAATAGGGGGAAGGTAGAAGGAAACACACTGAAAACTCCAGCTTGCCGCAAACCCCGGGCCAAGCTCCGCCTTCCTGAGTGCTTGGAATCTTTCAAAACAGGTGAGAACGAGGCTGAACATTCCTGAAATTCAAGCAAAAAGAGTACCTTTCAGGTAGGAGGAGGAAAGGTCAAGGGTCTTTAGGACCTGGTTCTTTTACTTCAGAATCAAAACCTATCCTTGTCCTCAGCCCAGTCCCCCACCCCCAACTCCCTTCTACCCTACTCCTCTCTGTCCTTCCTTACATTCCTGAAGCCCTAGACAATGACCCCAGGTAGCAATGAATTGTTCAACACTCTCCGGGACCCTTTTCCAACCTTAACCTTTATAATGATGAGAGCTCTTATCAGCACTGTCTCGTGCCCTTGGTTTTCTATTTCCCTAGCAGGAGTAGGAATTTAAATAAACACTCATTATTCTTATATTTTTATTTTTGTATCAGCCAACACATTCATTATACTGTAGAACTGTAAAAGGGAGCAGCTTTTTGCCCCATTCCCTATTTCAGCCATGAAAAGAAACTTAAGTTTGGACTGTCAGAACCTAAAGAAACCCTGGCAAGAGGACTAATAAAAATTAGTTAGCAGCCAAATGTGTTGGCTCACGCCCGTAATCCCAGCACCTTGAGAGGCCAGGATAGGAGGGATAACTTGAACTCAGGAGTTCGAGATCATCCTGGGCAACAAAGTATGACCCTCCCATCTCTTAAAAAAAAAAAAAAAAAATTAAAGGTTGGGTGCAGTGGCTTACGCCTGTAATCCCAGCACTTTGGGAGGCCAAGGCGGGCAGATCACCTGAGGTCAGGAGTTCAAGACCAGACTGGCCAACATGGTGAAACCGTCTCCACTAAAAATACAAAAATTAAGGGGCTGGGCGCGGTGGCTCACACCTGTAATCCCAGTACTTTGGGAGGCCGAGGGGGGCGGATCACGAGGTCAGGAGATCGACATCATCCTGGCTAACACGGTGAAACCCCATCTCTGCTAAACATACAAAAAAGTAGCTGGGCGTGGTGGCGGGTGCCTGTAGTCCCAGCTGCTCAGAGGCTGAGGCAGGAGAATAGTGTGAACCTGGGAGGCGGAGCTTGCAGTGAGCTGAGATCAGGCTACTGCACTCCAGCCTGGGCAACAAAGCGAGACTCTGTCTCCAAAAAAAAAAAAAAAATTAGCCAGTCCTGCTGGTGGGTGCCTGTAATCCCAGCTACTTAGGAGGCTGAGGCAGGAGAATCACTTGAACCCAGGAGATGGAGGTTGCAGTGAGCCGAGATCATGCCATTGCACTCCAGCCTGGGCGACAGAGCCAGACTCTGCCTCAAAAAATAAACAAAAAATAAAAAATAAAAAAAGTAGTCATCTATAGTGCATCTGTATTCTCAGCTACTTGGGAGGCTGGAGGAGACTTTGAGCCCAGGAGTTTAAGGTTGCAATGGGTTGTAGTCACACCGCTGCACTCCAGCCTGGGTGACAATGAAACCCTGTCTCAAAAATAAAATAAAATAAAATAAAATAAAATAAATATTAGCTAGCAACAAGCCATCTGCATGAGAATGACCTTGTTATCAAGGCCAGTTCCAGGACCCTATCCCAAATGTAAGGTATCAGTCAGCTGCTCTGTTCATGGGGCCTGGGAATCTCATTCTGATGCACTTGTAACATACAAGACCCTCTGCTTTAAAGGAACAGAGTCTCAGTGCTCCTTCTTTCATATTTTATTCTTGCCATGTTTTGTTTCTTGGGAGTCTGGAGTGAGAAACTCTTAAGAATGTGTAACAGGCATGGACTTGTGTTCCTGGGCCTAGAGTGAGATGGGGAGGGGTAGGTGGGGCTGAGAAGAGGTGTGCCAATACAAATATTGTCCCATCAGGACCTGGCAATTTTGCCAGGAGGCTCACAGGGATGTGTCCCTTGCTAGAGAAAGTGCCCAGTTCCCCCGCTCTAGGCTGAGGAGTCTGGTGCCATGGGAAAGGGCAGAGGTCAACAGCGTTGGTCAGGGAAGGCTAGACTGCATGAGAAAGAATTGGGCCAATGTCAGGGGGTTATTGGAATTCCTGTGGCTCCAGAAAGCGTGGGTTGAGAACCACCTGGGAGACCCTTAGAGGAAGGAGAAGAGGTAGAAGCAGATTAGACTTTCACTTCACTCCGGGCCTGATAACCATACCAGGTCAAGGGGATACCTCATTGTCCCTCTGATTTTAGGGGTCAGAAGTTGGGAGAGGAGCCAAGGCTTGGGAATTCCAGGACATCAACTCTATTGTAGCCATCCACCCAGTGAATGGTGGAGTCTGACCAATTCATAAAATACTTAGATATCAGGGTAGGAGGTAGTGCTTCCACTCAGTAATCCATCTCATCCACACTGCTGAGTAGACTCAGCCAGTGTCCTCCCTGCCTCACCCACAAACCAAGTCAATCGGGTTGACTCCTGCTTGTGCTTCCTAACTCAATTTTTCCACCTTTCCTAATTCCCTGGGTGGGTTGGGTGCCTTTCACTGTGCTCCCAAAGAGCCCCATTCTTGCCCATATTGCATAACACAATACCATGTTGTAATTTTTGTCTTATATCTATCTCCCCAGCCAACAATCCACATTCCTGGAAGAGGAGCTCCTCCCATGGTGTCTGTCGTGGCCAGGTCAAGGCCTCTCACAGAGTATGCAGATGCTTATGTGCCCACAGGGATTGCCCCAGCAGTGGGAGTGGTCCCTCAGGGGACTGAGGCCAAAAGAACCTAGAACCTCAGGCCTCCTACACAATGGGAACAGATTTGGCCTGGATGGGAACTTTAGACACCAGGCCAGCCTTCTGCCCACTCTATCCTCTGTCCCACGAAGCTGCCAAGGATGGCAGTTCCAGCTGGCAAGTAATAAGAATTTCTTCCTGGAAGGATTCTTGGCTTGAGAACTGGCCTTTACCTCTTCTAGGCTTCTTTGATGACCTCAAGTTGCTGGGGACATGGGGAATGGGAGGGAGAGGCTGAGTTGGCCCCAGCATTGTTACTGTTTCCCCAAAGCCCTTGTGCCCACTTCTTACCTCCCCTAACTGCACATGGCAGGGATTCCCAAGATCACGGATTTTCCAACCCTGAGTAGAGGTGGGGGATGGGACTGGCCCAACATTTGATGCCAGTAGAGTAGTACTGCCTCTGGTCACACATGTCCCAGCCCTAACTCTGGCCTTTCTTGGCTTTAGCTAACCAGGGTAAAGCTTCAGCCCAACAGACTGAGGAGGAACAGGCCCATTATCAGGAAGAGAAGAACCCCAGCCTGGGCAACAGGGCAAAACCCTGCCTCTATAAACATTAGCCGAGTGTGGTGGCACGTGCCTACAGTCCCAGCTACTCAGGAGGCTGAGATGGGAGGATCACTTGAGCCTGGGAGGTCAAGGCTGCAGTGAGCTGTGATTACACTACCGCACTCCAGCCTGGAAGGATAGAGCAAGACCCTATCTACAGTCACAGACTCAGTCCTCAAAAATAACGAACTCCAGTTTCACACAGTGGCCTGCCTCTGGCTGGAGGATCCTTGTATCTCTAAAGGCCATCTTCAGAAAACCTCATAGCCCTCAATAGGGCAGAGTCCTTCCCCTAACCCAGGAAACACATACCCAATCACAGCTACTTTATTTTCCTTTTAATTTTTTGGAAGGATATACACCACATATCCCATGGGCAATAAAGCGCATTCAATGTGTTTATAAGCCAAACACTCACTTTGTTTAAGCAAACACAAGTACAAAGTAAAATAGAACCACAAAATAATGAACTGCATGTTCATAACATACAAAAATCGCCGCCTACTCAGTAGGTAACTACAACATTCCAACTCCTGAATATATTTATAAATTTACATTTTCAGTTAAAAAAATAGACTTTTGAGAGTTCAGATTTTGTTTTAGATTTTGTTTTCTTACATTCTGGAGAACCGAAGCTCAGCTCAGCCCTCTTCCTTATTTTGCTCCCAAAGCCTCCCCCAAATCATTACTCCCTGTCCCCCTTAAGGCTAGAGGTGAGCATGTCCTTCACAATTGCACATGTCAAGCCATCAGCAAGGCGCATCACACAAAAGGCACCAAGACGTGAAACTTTTTAAACCAAAAGGACAAAGAAAAAACTTTCAAAAAAAAAAAAAAAAAAAGAAAAACCAAACCATATTTTGCCACATGTGAGAGTCCAGTCGAGCAGTATTTACAGAAAGTTTAACGGAACAACACTCGGACACATGCTCTGAGAATACCTAGGACTGCTGTTTCAAAAAAAAGGTTCACACTTATTGTCACAG
Source organism: Papio anubis (assembly GCF_008728515.1). NCBI lineage: Eukaryota > Metazoa > Chordata > Mammalia > Primates > Cercopithecidae > Papio > Papio anubis. The sequence goes on along the minus strand of NC_044980.1, from coordinate 131,165,947 downwards.
CATCATCACAAAATAGAGGATCACCATTGGTTTGCTTGGCTTTTCTTTTTTTTTTTCCCCAAGTGAGGACCTAACTCCAAATAATACAATAGAATATGCAAATTATCTTCACATCAAGAGTACCCCAAGAAAAACGAAATCCATGGCACAGACACTGTACAAGGGTGCAGGGCAGGGCTCTGAGGGGCCCAAACCCCATTTTGCCAACTCGATTTTCTAGCATTGAAGGGAGCAAGGGGTCAGGCATATGATGGAGATGATACTGAAATGATTTATCCAAAATCCATGCAAATCAAGTTCTTTGGATAGAGGTGAAGAACTTGGACATGGCTGTTTCAGGCAGCTGAAGTCAAAGGGAATAGGAATTGGGGAAGGGGAAGTGGGCAAAGAGGGTTGTTGGCCAATAGACCTTCCACTCCAAGTAGAGAGGGAGGACGTGGCTCTGAGAACCTCCATCTGACCTAAGAGGAACCCTCCTCTCCTACCGCCATCTCCTCCTCTTGTCCTTTAAGTCTCTTGTGTTTCTTTTTCTCCCTTTTCCCTTTGTTTCCCCTTTCCCTTTAGCAAATTTCAATTGTCCTGGGAGAAAAGGTTGCTGTCATGTCCGAAAGCCCTGTGGAGGCGCTGAAGGAGTTGGTGACAGCTGAGGAAGGGAAGCTGCTGACCTGGGCAGGGAAAGCAGGGGGAACGGAGGAGTACGTGGTGGCCACCGACGGGGAGGGGAAGCCACTGTGCACAGGGGATGGGTAGGTTGAGGAGCCGGGAGAGGAGAAGGAGGTGGGCACAGGGGACGGGTATGAGGTGGTGGCCGGGGATGGATAAGAGGTAGTAACCGGGGACGGGTAAGAGGTAGCAACCGGGGATGGGTAGGAAGAGAGAGAGGAGGTGGCCGAAGAGGCCACAACACTTTTGTCTGCTTTCTTGTCCTTCTGCCGCAAGTGGATCTTGGTATGCCTCTTGCGTTCATCGCTCCTGGCAAACTTTCTCCCACAGATGTCGCAGGCGAAGGGCTTCTCGCCCGTGTGGGTACGGATGTGGGTGGTGAGGTGGTCGCTGCGGCTGAAGTTGCGCATGCAGATGCGGCACTGGAAGGGTTTCTGGCCTGTGTGGATGCGGATGTGGCGGGTGAGCTCGTCAGAGCGGGAGAAGCGGCGATCACAGGACTCCACCGGGCAAGCGTAAGGGCGTTCGTGGGGGGGCGTCTTGCTGGGCCGGTTGGGGTACTTGCGCATTCGGCTGGGTTTGATGAGTTGGGACTGGTAACTGGTATTGAGGGCCTTCAGGTCCTGGGAGCCCGACTGAGTGGCAAAGGCCTTGATAGTAGACAGGGGGGTGAGCGAAGGCTGCTGGGTGCGGCTCTCCAGGCCCTGGAAGGGCTTCTGGTCTGGGGTACCCAGGCCCAGATCCCCCTGTTGCTGTGGAAACAGGTAGTCGGGGATCATGGGAACCTGGAAGCCACCCTTGGCGGCAGGGTAGGCAGGAGGCGGGTACTGGAGCGCTGTCCCTGCTGATCCCGGGAAGGCCTGGCTTTGTGGCTCAGGGAAAATGTCAGTGTTCGGCGTGGGGAAGGTGGGTGCCGCTGAGTAAATGGGACTGCTGTCGTTGGATGGCACTGCACAGCTCAGGGGTGGGCTCTGGGAGGCGGAGGAGGAGGAGGCCGCTGGAGATGGTGCTGAGGACGAGGAGGCTGGTGGGTTGGTCATGCTCACGAGGCCACTGACCAAGCTGAAGAGGGGCTCGGGCCACAGGGTGTTGCCACTGTTGGGTGCAGGTTCCAGAGAAAAGCGGCCAGTATAGGTGATGGGGGGCAGTCGAGTGGTTTGGCTGGGGTAACTTGTCTCCACCAGCACCTTCTCGTTGTTCAGAGAGATGTCAGGAAAAGACTCTGGCAGGAGAGAGAAAGGGGAGGCCTGGTTACTGGAGAGCAATCACTGGAGGATGAGAACGACCCGAGCTGCCAGGCAAGAGGTCGGCCGGCTACCATTGACTCCCGAGGTAGTTAATAATTGATAGCAGCAGATTGCAATGTTCCTGAACCCGCTCCAGTGGCAGAGCCCATTTCAACAACAGCTGACGCAAATACGGAGAATCCCCCTCCACTGCAGCTCGCAGCGCTCCGCAGCGGCGGCTGCGCGGGCGAGGGATTCCCGCCAGCACCCCCACGGCCGCGGCTAGTGCGCGCCCCCAAACCCGGGCTGCCGGGACATCCACGGCCAAGGATCACGGTCCTTCCTTGGGGGCAGGCAGCAAGCAAGGCAAGGCAAGCCTTTCCGGGGGGAGGGGACCGAGCCCCGCTCATCAAAATAAGCCCTCCCCCTCCACCCACCCACGCAGCTCCAGAGCTCTCCATCCAAAACAAAAGCTCTGTCCTCTGCTGCTAGGGATGAGGGCCGGAGGTGGGCTGTGTGGGGTCCCTTGGCATTCCTCTAACACATGACCCTGGGGATGCGAGGAATGAAAGGGAAACCCGGCTCGCATCCTAAGATTCAGGAGCACTCCTGCGGTGAAGGACTGGACACCAGGATGGTGGCGGAAAGGTTCCCCCTCAGCGTAGGCCACTGCTTACCTGCGGTCAGGTGCTCGTAGGGCTGCTCGCCCGTGTCCGCCTGAGGGTTGAAGGTGCTGCTGCTGCTGCTGCTGCTGTTGCTGCCGCCCCCGCCGCCTCCACCGCCCCCGCTGCTGCTGCTGCTGTTACTGCCGCTGCCCTCAGGGGCCCCGGCGGCGCCGAGGAACTGGGGAGCCCCGTTGCTCAGCAGCATCATCTCCTCCAGCTTAGGGTAGTTGTCCATGGTGGGCGAGTGAGGAAAGGATCCGAACGGGTCAGAGATCTGCAGCGGGGACATCAGCTGCATCTCGGCCTTGGCCGCGGCCATCCTGGACGAGCGGGCGGGAGAGCTGGTGTCGGGGCGGGTGGGCGCAGCCCGGGGCTGGAGCTGCGGGGGACAGTTGCGGGGGCCTGGCCGGGTTACATGCGGGGCGCGGGGCACACTGAGGAGCGCACAGGTGGGGACCCCGACTCGCCCTGGGCGCGGGCGGGCGTGGACGCGCCGCGGCTGCGGAGGCTGGGACAGGGGCCGGTCCTGCGGCGGCGGAAGCTGGCTGCGGCGGCGGATGGCGGCGGCGGCTCCCCAAGTTCTGCGCGCTGGGATCTCTCGCGACTCCCCGGATCCGCCTCTATTTGAAGGGTCTGGAACTGCACGGGCCCGCCTCCGTCGTGACGTACATGGCCATATATGGGAAGCAGGAAGCCCTAATATGGCAGGACCAGCCGGGAGGACCCGGAGTGACGTGAAGCCCCCCATCCGACAGCGCCCGGCGCCTCCATCCTGCACCCTGGGGCCCGGGCCCGCGCCCGCATCCCAGGTGCCCAGGCTTCGGGGAAGCCTAGAGCTCGAACCGCTGCCGGGGCCTCCGGGACCTGCGCCGCTCCGGAGTTCCCGCGTTGCCCCCGCCCCTCCCTCCGCCTTCTTCCCTCCGCCTTTTTCCCTCCTCCCAGAGCCGGAAACGGCCGGGCCATATCGGGCCACTCCAAATAAGGCGCTGCCCAAATAAGGGTTGTTCCGGCGGGGGATCCTTCCTGCTCCTTATATGGCATTTCCGGGTCGCAGCTGGTTGCTCCCTCGCTCCCTCCCTCCTCCCTGGTTCCAAGCCGGGAGCCCGAGCGCTCGCGGGAGCTGGGGACGCCCAGGCGGGGAGGGCTCGGGGCGCGTGGCGCGGGGCGCGCGGCTGCTCAGGCGGCTCCCAGGCGTGAACTAGGCTGGGGAAGCCCAGACCCAGAGCGGGGGCGAGGGCGAGTCGGGCCGGGGTTCTGCGGCTGTCATCCAGGGCCCGCCCGCCCACCTCAGGGACCGTGAGAGCGAGCCGGGAGTGCGGGGGAGGAGCTGCTGGGCCAGCCTGGGCAGGGGCCGCCCAGGAGAGGCGGGGCCTTGACCCCGGGCTCGACCTATGGCACGGTGTCTTTCCGGGTGTCGCCGGGGAAACTGAGGGTAGGAAGTCACGGCCACTTGGTTCTTGGGACACTGCATAGCAGTGAGCTGCCTTGCCTCTGCCACCTGTCAGTGGGATGGGGCTGCTTGTTGGTACCTGGGGTCCCCTGTGTCCCCCCGGAACCAAAAGGCTGTTCCCTAATCCCCACCGGCAAAGAGCCCACCTTTGCGGGACCGAAGTGGGGAAGCTGATTGCCCCAGGAGAGACCTGATTCCTGTTCTCACCAGGAAATAATGGTCCTTGTGGTGGGGGGTCACTTCCCCCGCTTATCCAGTCCAGGTGGAGGGGTGGCCGACGCTGCGGGAATCCGTAAGCGGGGGCTTCCCTATGGGCTATCTGGGGACCCCGGGCTGGGCGCGAAGAGAGGACCGGCTAGGCGGCTAGGTGCTGCCCCCTGGAGGTTTCCTGTCCACTCTCAGCCACGGGCTCCGGCCGCGCGGGCTCTTCCGCCGCCTCCTCGCTCCCCCTCCCGGATGCAGCGCTGGGCGCGGAGCCAGGCCGGGGGAGCCTTCGACGCAGTGAGCGCGAACTGAGCAGGCGCTGCAGCCCGGGCTCCCCCTGCAGTCCCTGGGGAGCCGCCACTGCCGAGGCGCCCGGACTCCGGGATAACATTCCTCACCCCAAGCCTGGCCAAGGCGAAGGGAGAAGGAAGCAGGGGGTGGGTGGTGGGGGGGGAGAACGATTGCCGCAGGTTTCCCGGGGGCCGGACGCGAACAGGGAAGCCCTCCCCGCCCCCAAGACGCAGTCAAATGCGCACCCCAAAGGGAACAGGGATTCCGGGAAGGGAAGGCTCCTCCTGCTCTAGCTCTGAATCCAGAGGAGGTGCTGTTTTTCTGGATTTAAAAAGAAAACAAAGTGTATGTGGGGAAGGAGGGTGCTTGACGACACCGAGAGGGAAGGGAGAAGGTGAGGGCCTAAGGGAGGAGGTGAGGGCCTCGGTGAACCCCAACAGCCTCTGGAGGTCGGGGTAAGGGGGTTTAAGTTGGGGAGGGTGTAACTCTTGGACTTCATCCCTCTGTAGCTGTCCCACCTCCAAACACGTTTTGTTATAAAAATCAACTTAAGGAATCCAGCAATGAACCAGGACCCCCTCGTCTCGAAGCCTGCCATCTCAAGTACGCTGGGGGCGTGGGGGGCTCACTCCCACTGTCTACAGAGTTGTCCATTGGGGCAGGAGTGATGCACCTCTCAGAGGACTCCTGCCGCAAGGGCAGAAAGGCCAGGCTGTTGTAGCACAGATGGTCCTGTGTCTGAATGTTCATTTTGCCACTCCCTGGTAGGGTACCTTAGCCAAATTTATTTTTTTATGTTTTTATTCTTTCTGATACGGGGTCTCACGCTGGCACCCAGGTTGGAGTGCAGTGGCGCGAGCTCACTGCAACCTCCGCCTCCCAGACTCAAGTGATTCTTCAGCCTCCGCATCTCAAGTAGCTTGAGCTACAGGTGCCTGCCACCATGCTTTTTTTTTTTTTTTTTGTATTTTCGTAGAGAGGATTTCACCATGTTGCTCAGGCTGGTCTTGAACTCCTGAGGTCAAGCTATTCACGCACTTCGGCCTCCCCAAGTGCTGGGATTCCAGGTGTGAGCTACAGCACCCAGCCAGCCAAGCTTTTTGTTTGTTTTTGTTTTTTGCTTTTTTTGAGACAGTCTCCCTGTGTCACCCAGGCTGGAGTGCAATGGGGTGATTTTGGCTCACCACAACCTCCGCCTCCTGGGTTCAAGCTATTCTCCTGCCTTAGCTTCCCTAGTAGGACCACAGATGCACCCCACCACACCCGGCTAATTTTTGTATTTTTAGTAGAGATGAGGTTTCACCATGCTGGCCAGCCTGGTCTTGAACTCCTAACCTCAGGTGATCCACCCGCCTCGGCCTCCCAAAGTGCTGGGATTACAGGCGTGAGTCACTGTGCCTGGCCAGCCACGCTTTTTGTGTCTCACTTTCTTCAACTATAAAATGGAGCTAATGTTAATAATACACACATGGGGCCGGGCTAGTGCGACTCTGTCTCAAATAAATAAATAAATAATAGTAATAATACCCACATGGGGGCCGGGCGCGGCGGCTCACGCCTGTAATCCCAGCACTTTGGGAGGCCGAGGCGGGTGGATCACACAGTCAGGAGATCTAGACCATCCTGGCTAACACGGTGAAACCCCGTCTCTACTAAAAAAAAAAAAAAAAATTAGGTGTGGTGGCGGGCGCTTGTGGTCCCAGCTACTCAGGAGGCTGAGGCAGGAGAATGGCGTGAACCGGGAGGCGGAGCTTGCAGTGAGCCAAGATCGGGTCACTGCACTGCAGCCTGGTGGGTGACAGAGCCAGACTCTGTCTCAAAACAAAACAAAACAAACAAACAAAAACCCACATGGGAGTATTGTTGTGAGGACTGAAATTTATGTGGGCTGCCATATGTCAAGTCCCAATGCACAGTACCTGCCTTGCAATTGGCATTTGACAAACAGTGGCTATTGTTCTTTTCAGGGGCTTTGGATCCATAGGGTCATCCACACTTCACCCATCCTCAGCCTCCAAGAAAACTCCAGTGACCCTTTTCTGGAAAGCTGTGCAGATGGGGAAAAACATACCAATCCTATCACAGGGCACATAATCCCTAAGAGTTGATGTGAATCCTTCTTGCTGCAGTAGAATGTTGCCTAGAGCAGAATTTTTCAACATTGTGCAGCAGAATCGCCTGTGGAGGTCTGAAAAAGACAGGTGTTACCCTGGACCAACTGCGTCACAATCTTCCCGAGCTCGTGAGTGCCAGCACTGGGCCGAGGTATCAGCCTGGGATTCTTGTGCTGTCCCTGGAAAGCCACCTAGACTCGGAGAGAACATCCTCTGCCCCAGCCAGGGCAAACCAGTTCCCCAGTGATTCTCCTGTGCAGTTCACCTAAGGTATTTTCAGGTTCTTGCTGAAGCTTAGCACGGAAAATTCTCATAGTCTACGTCTGCATCTTTTGTTTTGCATGACCAACATCAATTCCCCTTTCTTTTTATTAATATTCCCCAGCCAGCAGTTTCCTTTGGGGAGCCACCCTAGTCCATGTGGTTGGGGACAGATAGCCCCCACCCTAGATCTATGAGTAGGTATGTTCCCTGGGCCTGGCCATCCACCCAGGCCCGGGAGTGGATCATTTCCCTAGCTGTAGTGATTGAGTCAGGATGGGCATATGACCCAAACCAGGCCAATGAGAATCACTTTTTCCAGAACTCTTGGGAAAGGGAAATTCCCTTTCTCTGATGGTACTAAGCCAATAGGATGTAAGCCTGGAGGCCGTCTCTCCCACAGGCCTGGAGAGCCTGCCTGAGAATGAAGCCAATGCAGGGGAAGTCAGAAGAGACAGACATACAGAAGAAACAGACATACAGAAGAGACAGACAGACGGAAGGTCCCTGCACTCAGCCTGAGCTTTTTAGTTATGCAGGCCAATGAATTCCTTCTTTATTGAGTAAAATAAAACATCCTCAGTTAGTTTCTCTTACAACCTAACTGGTTGAACACCCATTATCAACAATAAAAACTTCCCTGAGGACTAACTGCAGTCAAGGTTTGGGAATAAGAACCATGGCATAGGCCTTTGCCTCTAAGGCGCTTACAGCTGGGTAGAAGGGAACCTGGATTCTATGTTACAAGAGAATAAAGAATAGGAAGGAAGCAGCTCTGTTAGCCAGCAAAACTCAGTGATGTTAAGGGACATAGGAGATAAGAGGAGGGAGAGATTCCAGGGGGCTGGGAGACGGTCAGGGACATTGAAGAGGTTTTGGAGGAGAAGGAACAAGAGAAGGCCCAAACTTTGTGGTGGGGAAGTGAGAAACTGTTTCAGGCCAGGCTTGGGGGTGGGTTGGCCAGGAGCGCCTGTGTGTGGTCTGTCTGGGGAAAAAGAGGCTGGAAGGTGAGGAGATGGGCTGGAGTAGAGAGATTTCCTTTTGGGAAGTAGCAGAAGGTAAAGTTAAATAAAACATTCATTCTTTTAAAAAGGTTTATTGCCTACTGTGTGTATTGGATGCAGTGCTAACTCTTAGAGATTCTGCAGTGAGGCTTTGCTCTCATGGAAAATACCATTCAGTGGGATAGACAGAAATAAACAGTTATGCAAATAAAAAGGATAATTTCAGATCATGGTGAGTGTGGCTTATATACTAGGAAGGTGAGGGAAAGGCATATTGGAGGAGGTGGCATTTATGCAGTGATAAAAGATAAAAAAGAGGAGAGGAAACTGGCTCTGCACAGAGGGGTGTGGTGGGGAGAGCATTGCAGGCAGAGGGCCAGCCTTGCAAAGGCCTCAGAAGGGAAGGGAGTCCAGCTGTGATCTTTCTGGGGCCTCAGGTGAAGGTGTGGACAGCAAGAATTGTGCAGAGCCAAACGTAGCAGTCCACCCCCACTCTCCCTTGTCCTCACAGCTCATACAGGGGAGAAGGTGGCCCTTCCCAACCCTGCCCAGCCCCTGTGGTGTGAGCCCCTGGAAGGCAGCTTCCACCTGGGAGTGGTAGGAGGAGCTGAGCTCAGAATCCTGTGTGCTGCCCAGGCCTTAGCCCATCACGAACAGGGCTGAAAGTTGCCTCCCTAGATAGGGTTATGCTGCTGACCTGGCTTCTCAGCCACAAGGCTGGGGCATCTGAGTCACCTCACTCCCCTCTGGTCTATCTTTTGGCCAGTGGCACACTTCTGTTTGCTGTGACTGGGGGGACAGAAAAGGGAGGAGACGGTGAAAAAATTGGCCCCTCCCGTGGAGCCAAATCTCACTTGGGGCTAGTGAGCACCCCACTTATGACCAACAGCCCAGATGAAACAACCGGCCTGGGGCCTGCAGGAAACCGTGTTGGAGGTAAGGAAGGCCCCGAGTCACTCTGTACCCTGGTCTAGGGGCCTACTGGGCCTCAAGGGTGCTTGGGAATGACCTGGGGCTCTCAGACCTTGCTGGCCAAGTGACTGATACCAGAAGCCGGGGAAAGGTGAGAGGCCCTCAGCTGATATCTGCACTTAGACCTGTCTTTGCAAACAGGAGAGGAGGAGGAGGCAGAGGGGAGAGAGAACTGAGCTTGCCCAAGGCTGCTGGGGCTCCAGGAGAAAGCCAGTGGAACCATCCCATCTCCAACACCTGACCCAGGGCTGAGCCGGCTGCAGCTCTCAGAGGAAAACAAGCCCCTTTTTCCATTGCTGCTTCCTCCTCCCCAGCCCTGGGCTACGTCAGCACCCACTGGGCTGTTCAGGCCGTGGTTTGCACGTGGCCAGCCCGGGGCTCAGGAAGTGACTCTCTTGGGGTTTGTCTGGGGCACCTGTCACACTTTCCGACCGACTTTCCAACCGAAGGCTGATGGGCCTTGAATGGGTCTGGGGCAGTTCTGCTCCTACCCCAGGGAGGGCTTTGAGGGGTGAGAAGAAACCTGAGGAGGCCAGGCATGAGATGGGACAGAAGGTGCCCTGAGGGGTCTGGTGAGAGGGGGTGGCGTGAGGAAGACAAGGGAGAGAGAGGGAGGATCATCCTGGAGTGCTGAAGTGTGAGCCATCTTATCTACTCCTCCAGGATGCCAGAGGACAGTGCTAGGTGAAGGGCCGTGCAGTGTGATGCTGAGGTCTGAGGCACAGGGCGTCTGAAGAGGGTGCCTGGCATGCTCTGGACAGGATCCAGGGGCTGCAGGGAAGAGATCACAGAGGATTGAGCCCCTGGTGATGGGGGTCGGGGGGGTCCTGCCTGGGAGAGTTGGGGTCTGGGCTGCTATCCCCAGAGGCTGCCTGGGGAGCGACGCATCAGGCAGAGTCAGGTTAGGCCTAAAATGGAAGATCTTGGGGCATCAGCACTTGGGAGGGGCACAGTCTGTCCTCAGGGGTGGGAGTCTATAAAGGGAAGAGGGAGTGGGTGGAAGTGGGTCTTCTCTACCCTGCAGTGCCCTGTAGATGCAGAACGAGGCTGCTGCCCTTGGACATCCGTCCCTCTGCCCTGTGCTGGCCAGTCCCTCTCCCAGGGCTGAGGCTGGCAGGACCCTGGGCTCAGAGGACAATCCAGCCTCTGGTGGTTTCTTTGCTCCCCCTACCCCCAGCTGAGTGTGCAGTAAAGCCAGCCGGCTGCAGAAATCTCTGGAAGCTCGTTGGGCAGGAGAGGGAGGGGAGCATTACATAAGAGCCCACTGATGTGCAGGAAGTTGAGAGCAGCCTTTAGATTAGAAAGGCAGCGTTTCCACCCAGCCCAGAAAGGCAGGAATAGCAACGGCGGTTATTTCTGGCCCCTTACCACCGCCCAGCGCCGGGGCTGCTCAGCTTCTTGGTGGGTGAGCTTGGGTTCTGCAGGCCTTGGTGTCAGGGATGGGGAGGGAGGGAGCAGGCAGCCCCTGGGGTCACCCACTCTGGCACCGGCTTCACCCCCAACTTCCACTCCAGCAAACACCAGGGTGCAGGAAAAACAGCAATAATAATATCTGTGCTGCTTGTTGCCTCTGATTTTCCTCAGTCTCTGGATACATTCTCCATCCCCGCCCTCACCCCGTACACGTTAACCATGTGACGGGCTCTGTGCTAAACACTTGAAGGGCATTTGTCCTCACAGTGCCTTACGAGGCAGGTGCCTCCTCACCCCCATCTCACTGATGAGGAAACGTACTCAGAGAGGGCAGGTGATTTGCTCCAGGCCACAGAGCTGCCCACTAGTAGAGCCAGGATTCCAATCCAGACAGCCTGGCTTCAGAGCCCTCCGGCTGAACCCCAGCTCCTACCAAGAACTCTTCTCTGGGACCCCAGAATGAATCAGATGAAACTTTCACTTTCACCCTGCAGGGTTCTTCAGTCAAATCGGGTAGGGGAGACAGACATAGGAGCAGGTCACTTAAATTCATCCATTCAACAAGTATTTATCAAACATCATTTCTGCTCTAGGCATTAAAGATACAGAATGGTGAGGGTCCCCCTCTTTGGCAGCTCGTAGCCCAATGGGGGAGACAGACGTTAAGAAGCACTTGGAGCAGTGTGACACACACTGTCATGGGGGAAGCACAGTGAATGCGGGGGCCCTGATCCAGCCCCCACCCCCTGAAGTGCTTCCCAGGCAGTCAGAGAGCCAACATCCCATTTAAAAAATCATCTCAGGAGGCTGTGAGGGGCATGGGGAGGGCAGATGATGAGACTGGCAGGCACCCATGCAATGGTCCAGGAGAGAGGATGGGGTCTCGATGCATCACAGGGGCCCCTGCAGGGGCCTCCTAGGCAGAGACAGAAAGACAGCCAGAAAAGCTGACAACCACGCTGACTGACAAGCTGCCCAGCCCAAAGGAGCATCCATCTCCCTGGGTACAGTGGCAATAGGGTGGTTGGGAGGCTGATGGAAGGGCCCTGTCATTTTTCCTTCCTCCAACCATCTTCCTATCAACTCCCTCCATATGGGAACCCTGTTTTAAGGCAAAGTCAACATGCGTGAGTGAGAAGGAAGATGGCGCCCAGCACAGGAGAGAGAGCTTCCATCCATGATCACACTGACAACCAGCCATAAGGGCAGGAGGTTCTGCTTCTGTCCCTAGGAACATCCTCAGAAAAGTCTCAGCTGTACTCCTGGCAGAGGCAGCACTTCTCTTCCTAAAAGCAGGCACAGGGAGGGATCTGGAGCTTACAGGATCCAGTTTCCCTCTGGTCCAGTTGCGGAGAGGGCCATCATGGCAGGACACAGCAGTATTTTTTTTTTTTTTTTTTTTTTGAGACAGAGCCTTGCTCTGTTGCCTAGGCTGGAGTGCAGTGATCTTGGCTCACTGCAAGCTCCGCTTCCTGGGTTCACGCCATTCTCCTGCCTCAGCCTCCCGAGTAGCTGGGACTACAGGCGCCTGCTACCACGCCCGGCTAATTTTTTGTATTTTTAGTAGAGAGGGAGTTTCACCATATTAGCCAGGATGGTCTCAATCTCGACCTTGTGATCCGCCCACCTCGGCCTCCCAAAGTGCTGGGATTATAGGTGTGAGCCACCGTGCCTGGCCAACATAACAGTATCTTAAAGCTGACGTTGGACTTAGTGTTTTAAAATTTTAATAATAATAATAATTATTATTATTATTTTTGAGTTGGAGTTTCGCTCTTGTTGCTCAGGCTGGAGTGCAACCGCACGATCTCGGCTCACTGCAACCTCTGCTTCCCAGGTTCAAACGATTCTCCTGCCTCAGCCTCCCAAGTAGCTGGGATTACAGGCATGTGCCACCATGCCCAGCTAATTTTGTATTTTTAGTAGAGATGGGGTTTCTCCGTGTTGGTCAGGCTGGTCTCGAACTCCTGACCTCAGGTGATCCACCCACCTTGGCCTTCCAAAGTATTGGGATTACAGGCATGAGCCACGGCGCCTGGCCTAAAATTTTAATAATTAACGTTTATTTTTTATTGTAAAATACACAAAAATTTACAATTTGAACCATTTTAAGTGTACAATTCAGTGGCATTAAGTACATTCACACTGTTGTACAACTATCACCACTGTCCTTTTCAGAACTTTCTTATCATCCCAAACAGAAACTCTGCACCCTTTAAATAACTCCCTGTTCCCTCCTCCCCACAATACCTGCTTTTTTTTTTTTTTTTTTTTTTTTTGAGATGGAGTCTCTCACTCACTCTGTCACCCAGGCTGGAGTGCAGTGGCATGATCTCTGCTCACTTCAATCTCTGCCTCCCAGGCTCAAGCGATTCTCCTGCCTCAGCCTCCCGAGTAGCTGGGTCTACAGGTGTGCACCACAATGCCCAGCTAATTTTGGTATTTTTAGTAGAGATGGGGTTTTGCCGTGTTGGCCAGGCTGGTCTCAAACTCCTGGCCTCAAGTGATCTGCCCACCTTGGTCTCCCAAGGTGCTGGGATTAAAGGTATGAGCTATCAAGCCCGGCTGCCTGCTAATCTCTATTACAGTTCCTGTCTCTATGGATTTCACTATTCTAGGTATTCATGTAAGCATAATCATACAATATTTGTCCTTTTGTGTCTGGCTTATTTCACCTGCCATCATGTTTTCAGGGCTTATCCATGTTGTAGCATGTGTCAAAATCCCATTCCTTCTTAAGGCTGTCTAATGTTCCATTGCACGTATATACCACATTTTGTTTATCCACTTATTGACTGATGAACAGAGGGTTGTTCACCTCTTGGTGACTGGGAATAATGCTGCTGTGAACATTGATGTGGAAGTATCTGTTTGTGGACTCAGAGTTCTAATTCATCATAACCTGTAGCTCTCACAGGGGGAATCAAAGTCAGACTTAAGAAGGACCTCATGATTTCTACTACCAGTGACCAAAGTAGCAGCATCTCCCTCTCTGGGTAGCTTTAATGTTCAGAGACTCCCCTGCTCCCCCTAGTCACACCCTCTCCAGATGGAGATAATGCCGGGAATGGTTGCCCTGCTGTAGGAAAGAGGCTTTAAGGGCCACCCTGGGGTCAGAGCTCTGGGTGGTTTATTTTTAGGAGCTGGGTGGTGGGGCTTTCATTGTTTTCCCTTGGGCTCTGGTACATTTGCCACCACCCTCCAACCCAGACCCTGCTTTCTCTTTCTCCTTTCCCTGGCAATATCCAGGCCGTCTCACTTTTTCTCTCCCAGGCTAAATCGAGAGTGTGAAGCTGCTCTTCTTCCCAATTTAGCATTTGAATTAAAGTGAGAACTGAATGTGGCTGGAAAGCTGACTCCCATCTGTGTGTAAGAGAGAGAGAAAAGGAGCACCAGTGAGCGTGGGCACATGCTGGGGCAGCCAGGGCAGGGGCAGCCGATCTGGGCAGCTCCTGTTTAGCGCAGACACTCATTCTCGGGCGTAGGCAACAGCTCAGCTGAGAGACACTGAAGTCTGAAGGTTGCTGTTTTTCCAGGAGGGGAAGATTGCTGCAGGGGCATCATTCTAACATTCCACAAAAATGTGCCAAGTGTTTATCGTGTACCAGGCCCCGTGCTGGAGATGCTGGGCAAACAGTGGGGAGCCAGCTGGGCCCATTGTCTATGCCCCGGCCTTCGGGCTGGTGGGTAAACAGACCGGGAAGCAGGCAAGGGGCACACAGGGCAATGCGTGCTGTCAGGGGGAAAGGACAGGTATGTCAGGGGCCTGGAGGGGCATCTGACAACTTGGAGGTGGGGTAGGGGAGTCACTCTGGGCTGAGACTTGAAGCACATACAGGAGCTGACCAGGTGACGCAGGTGAACAAGGGTGCTACGGGCAGAAGCAAATGTGCATGCAAAGATTTGAGTGGAGTCGGCGTTGTGGCTCACACCTGTAATCCCAACACTTTGGGAGGCTGAGGCAGGAGGATCCCTTGAGCTCAGGAGTTTGAGACCAGCCTGGACAACATAGGGCAACCCCTGTCTCTACAAAAAAATCATTTTTAAAAACTGGCCAGATGTATGCCATTGACCTCATGCTGAAGTGGGACAACCGTCTAGATGGAAAGCGGGTGATGCAGCTGCAGATCCTGGAGGTGAACTTCAACCCCGACTGCAAGCGAGCCTGCAGGTACCACGCCACCTTCTTCAACGACGTCTTCAGCACCTTGTTTCTGGACCAGCTCAGTGACTGTAATGTCACCTGCCTTGTCTAGGCACTTGCCGTCCCCAAAACCTGAGCTTGGGGCAGGATTCCAACCTCAGTTCTCTGAGCTGCCTCTGCAAAGCCCCCCACGCCCCTCCCCACACCGGCTCTGGGCACAGCCTCAGCCCCAGGCCTCTGTCCTCCTGAGCCATCCTCACACTCTGGGAGCACAGCATCCTCCTCCCACCTGCGGGTCAGAGCAGGACAGTGATGGTGTCCCCAGGGCAGAGCACTGCCCCAGGGCCTGTCCTCACCCCTCACCACCATCCGTGCACTGATGAGTCTCTGGCTTAGCCAAGGGCTTCGTTCCTGGCATGGAGAGTTAGTTTCCAGCTGCTGTGTTTCCAGGGGGTGCTGGGGAAAGGGTTCTGTGGAGCGAGACAAGGTGTCCTCGGGAGCAGGGTTCCACAGGGAAGCGTTTGGGAGCCCTGTGTCACATGGGGCAGGCGGGTTTCTCTTCCAGGGTCTCTGCTCTTATGTATCAGGACAACCCTGGGACGGGTGTGGGGCCCCACACTGTGCCCACAGGGGTCTATGTGACAGGTGCCCAGGAACAGCCTGAGACTACCACCCAGCAAGGTCACCTTATCACCCATCTCCAGCTCACCCAGGACCTTCACCAGCAACCTCCCGCTGAGGTCCCGGCAGGAGGCCGCCAGCTTCTGTTACTGTTTCCTTTCCCATTTGTCTTCCCAGTCAGTCCCTGTCTTCCCAGTGGTTGTTCTGTTCGCCAGGCACTCTGCGGGGTCCCGCCCTCCTCTGAGATGGGCCAGGATCTTCCGGTGACGGGGGCCTGGGGCTGGGGCTGATTGTGGATGGCAGAGCGCCAAGCAGAGCGCCAGGCAGAAAAGGATTCCAAGGAGAACTTCAGGTTAAAGTCAGATGCCACCTACCAGGGTCTATAGTCAAAATGTTTGCTTTTTCTTATTTTTTAATGTATGGGAGAAAAACGTAACATTCCAGTTTTCTTTTCTTTTCTTTTCTTTTTTTTCTTTTTTGAGACAGTCTCACTCTGTCGCCCAGGCTGGAGTGCAGTGGCACAATCTCGGCTCACTGCAACCTCTGCCTTCTGAGTTCAAGCGATTCTCCTGCCTCAGCCTCCTGAGTAGCTGGGATTACAGGCACGCATCACCACACCCAGCTAATTTTTGTATTTTTAGTAGAGACGGGGTTTCACCATGTTGGTCAGGCTGTTCTCGAACTTCTGACCTCGTGATCCGCCCGCCTCGGCCTCCCAAAGTGCTGGGATTACAGGCATGAGCCACCGTGCCCGGCCTAGTTCTTTTCTAATTGTGTTTCTGAAATTTGGAGTCAGCTGCCAGCGCTTTTTGTGTGGCTGCAGTGTGCTTGGGCCAGGCTCATGGGCAGTGGGTGGGCCTAACTCCCTAGGCAGGCAGGAGCTACCTCTAGAGCCTGGCGGCATGGGAGGGCAGGGCTAGGCATGGCGGTGTCTCCTCTTTGAAATTAATAACAATCTTTCTTGTAGCAAAGCTGTACCCGATGAGGCCGATGAGGCCGATGAGGCCGCCTCCCCTCTCTGTGTTGTCTGGGCCCCTGTTTACAAGCATGCCTTGACCTTCCTTGGGGGAGCTGTGCTCTAGCCCCTGGGGGACCTGTTGCAGGGGCAGGGTGGGCCCCTTGCCTCTGGTGGCTCCTGGAGAGCTGTTGACATGCTGTCCTCCTCACTTGGTTCGTGCTGCAATAAAGGCCATCTTATCTCAAAAAAGAAAAAAAAAAAAGAAAAACTGGTGAGGCGTGGTGGTGTGCGCTTGTGGTTCCAGATACTCGGGAGGCTAAGGTGGGAGGATTGCTTGAGCCCAGGAGGCTGAGGCTGCAGTAAGCCGTGATTGTGCCATTACACTCCAGTGTGGGCAATGAAGCAAGCAAGACCCTGTGTCTCCAGAAAAAAAAAAAAGATTTGAGGCCAGGCGCGGGGGCTCACGTCTGTAATCCCAGCACTTTGGGAGGCCGAGGCAGGCAGATCATTTGAAGTCAGGAGTTTGAGACCTGCCTGGCCAACATGGTGAAACCCTGACTCTACTAAAAATACAAAATTAGCCAGGCGTGATGGCATGCACCTGTAGTTCCAGCTACTCAGAAGGCTGAGGCAGGAGAATCTCTTGAACCCAGGAGGTGGAGGTTGCAGTGAGCTAAGACCATGCCATTGCACTCCAGTCTGGGTGACAGAGCAAGACTCTGTCTCAAAAAAAAAAAAAAAAAAAAAAAAATGGATTTGAGCGGTCATGGCTTCTGCAGGGAACTGGTACTGGGTAAGTTGGGCTCCAGAGTTTCAATGACCCTCCTCTCCACCTCTTTGTCCTTCCCACTCCTCCCCTTCTTCCAGGAGAACAAAACCACATGAGAGTGACCTGGGCTTGAGCAGTCTAGGAGCACATGAATGTCCTCTGCTCAGACTCCAAATAGTCCAGGAGCGGGCAGGGAGGCTGCAGTCTTATTCTGAGTTGGCCACCCAGAAAGCTGGACCTGGCAGGCCCAGGATGGACATGGAACAGAGGAAACAGGATCTCAATCACACCGTGGGAAATCGAGGTATCAGGAAGGGCTTCTACCTGGCTTAGCTTACTCCACCCTTCCGGGGTTGGAGGTGCTGACTGAGTTGATCTCTGGGGGACCCTTCCTTTTCTTAGTTGATGGGACTGAATCATGATTCTGGCTGAGATGGGAATGGGGTGAAGTCTTGGCAAAGAAAGACCCTCTGTTGGCCGACACAGGAATGAGCTGTCTGGGGGACTATGCATTTCCCTGTCGGGAAAATGACAGGCACAGTTAAGGGATGCTGGTGTAAAACTCACCATTAATATTTCAAGCAGCATTATTTATTGATCACTTTTCTGGCTGGGACAAAAGGAGAGGGTAATTCATAGGGGATGCATGGGGTCAACTTGGGAAAAAGGTCAGGGAAAGGTAGGTCATTGAGGAGCCTCACCCCTAGCCCCTGCAAGAATACTATGGGATTCCAGGATTTGGAGACTAGGGAATTTTTTTTCTTTCTTTCTCTTTCTCCCTTTCTTCCTTTCCTTTCCTTTCCTTTCCTTTCCTTTCCTTTCCTTTCCTTTCCTTTCTCCTTTCCTTTCTCCTTTCCTTTCTCCTTTCCTTTCTCCTTTCCTTTCTCCTTTCCTTTCCTTTCCTTTTTCCTTTCTCCTTTCCTTTCTCCTTTCCTTTCTCCTTTCCTTTCTCCTTTCCTTTCCTTTCTCCTTTCCTTTCTCCTTTCTCCTTTCCTTTCTCCTTTCCTTTCTCCTTTCCTTTCTCCTTTCCTTTCCTCTTTCCTTTCCTTTCCTTTCCTTTCCTTTCCTTTCCTTTCCTTTCCTTTCCAGGTGGAATCTCACACTGTTGCCTGGGCTGGAGTGCAATGGCGCAATCTCAGCTCACTGCAACCTCTTGCCTCCCGGGTTCAAGCAATTCTCCTGCCTCAGCCTCTGAGTAGCTGGGACTACAGGTGTCCGCCACCACGCCACATCTGGCCTGACTTTGTCTTTTTCAACTCCACAGTACCCCAGATGAAAATACAGGAAGGGGCAGGGGGCATCTGGAACAGTCCTGGGACTGCCACTGTGGCCATCAGGGAGATCATATCCAGGAAATGCTGCAGCTATATGAGCTTCCCTCCCTCTGGACCCAACTTCTCCTTCCTACCTCTGCGCCCCAGTTCCCCACCCCTTGCTGCCTCAGGGGTCCCTCTCCCCTCTTGACTCTGAAATCAGCTCCAGCAGCCTCTCTAGATGCCATTTCAGAAGCCCAGGTTGGGGCCAGGTGCAGTGACTCACGCCTTTAATCCCAGCACTTTGGGAGGTGGGAGGATCACTTGAAGCCAGGAGTTCCAGACCAGCCTGGCCAACATGGCAAAACCCCATCTTTATTAAAAAGGAAAAAAAAAGGCAAAAAATTAGCCAGGCATGGTGGCCTGTGCCTGTAATCCCAACTACTTGGGAGACTGAGGCAAGAGAATAGCTAGAACTCGGGAGGCGGAGGTTGTAGTGAGCCGAGATCATGCCAGGGCACTCCAGCCTGGGCGACAGAGCAATACTCTGTCTCCAAAAAAAAAAAAAAAAAATCATCCCAGGGTGAGCTTGGCAATTTCTGTTTGGGGGAGGGTGCTGGAACCTCACTGAAAGTGGGGGTCTTCTTCTAGGTCTGACCATCTCCTGGGGCAGTAGGTGTGCACACAGACTGGGCTTAGGGGAAGACTGCTGGAGAACCCACAGCTGTCCTGTTCACCCACAAGGATGCTTTCTTCATGAACCTCTAGCTCCAGGGAGCAGAGGATGAGGCACTCTGCTCACCAAACCTTGAGCCTACTGGCGGCGGGAGAGGGTTTTCCGCGGGGCCAGGGATTCCCACATAGGGAGGCAGCTGCGCCACCTAGTGGACTTTTCCATCCTCGCAGGCATCCCTCCCACCCTTCGCCGCCTCCAGCCTGGATATGGCACAGCTTCAGGCAAGACACACACACAGAAGCCGCTGTCCGGTAAGGACAGGAGATGCCCTCCTCCTCCAGATAGACCTGACCCAGCTCAGAGAGGGAAAAACTGGGGGGATGTGGGAGGGGGGTGATCGTGTACTGGCGGAAATTGAAGATAGTGGGGAAGCTAAGAGGGGCTTTGGGCCTGCAAACGGCCTCTCCCTGTCATTCTGGATGCTACAGGTATGGGGACCATGGCTCAGAGCTCCCCAAACCCCTCCCTCCTGTGCCCGCCCTGCCTCCCTCCAGGCCAAGCAAAGCTGGGCTCAGCTCTGCCGATCAAGGGAGAGCTGGCAGAGGCTGGATGGAGCTGCCGGCTTTCCTCTGACGTCACAGCCTGGAAATCCCATTTTAAGCAGGTTCTCCGGGTGTAGGGCACCCACAAGAAAGGGAGGGGGAGCCAGCTGAAGAAGCTAGAGACCTGAGGCTGTTATAACCAGGAACCTCAGGCCTGGAGGGCTGCCCAGCGATCCCAAGGAGGCCTGGGCATGGGACCCAGCGCTCGCCTGCCCCAGTCCCTACCCAAAGCTAATACCTCTCAAAGGCCCCTGGAGACCCAGGCAGTGATCAAGCACCCTCCACAGAGCGCTGGCCATCCACCTATTTCTGACATCTCTTTCCCACTACCCTGGCTTGGAGAGATCTACGGAGGCAGAGGGGAGAGGGGGAAGGGGAGATTTTCCCAGGGAATGAGGGGACAGCAAGGGGTCACCTAGGCCCAGATGTGTGCCACCAGCCAGCCTCTTTCCCAGGAGCCTTTCCACCCATTCTTCTTGTCACCCTCTAGCTCTCCTCTTCTCTGCACCACAGGGGGCGGGCCCTGTGCCCAGAGTTCTAGAAGCCTGAATGTTTCCATAGCAACAAACCAATGCGCTTGGAAATCTGAGCATGTTCCTGTGGACACAGGGGAACCCCTGATGCGCATGGAGAGCTTGACAATGCGGAATCTGGACATCACCTGTCTAGCCACCAGTCACTGTGGATGCGAGCATGCTCCTGAGTGTGAGGCTGTGTGTGTGTGTGTGTGTGTGTGTGTGTGATATGCAGCAAATGAGATTTAGGTTAAAGAGCGCCTAACCTGGTTTTCTGGGCATATGGTAGCTGTTAGCGTGGTTCTGCAGCATCTTACCCTCTGGGGATCTTTCTAGAATGAATGCCTCCCCTATATTTTACCATGGTAGCTTCCTCTCCTTTCCGATGGAAAAATGGGCCAAAATTGCTCAGAGGCTGATGGTGAAGGCGATGCCCCTCAGAGGGCTAGTTGACTGGAGGACTCCAAGGAAAGACAAAGGGACATCTCACATCCCCCACTGTGACCTCACTTCAGGGGGCTCTTGGCTAGCTTGGCACATGCCCTGTGCACATACCCTGTGATGCCAGGGAAGGAGGAGGGAAGCCTAGTGTAGGGGCACTTTGCCAAACTTGGGGTCCAGAGCCTGGGTCTAGGTCCTATTCACACCCCCTACCCACCCCATGGCCTGCTTCCTCAATTTTCCTTCCACAGGTTGAGCTATTTCTCTGATCCCTTTTTCCTCCCTCACGGCTCTTTTCCTTTGTCAATCTCTCCTCTGTACCTGCCTCTGCTCCTCTGCCAGCCTTTCCCTCCCCCTTGGTTCCAGCTTCCCGGGGGCTCATCCCCAGTCAGTTGTGCTTCTTGGCCCCTGGAGCTCTGGCTCTGCTTCCCAGGGCTCCGACCCCATGCCCTGCAGCTCCCTCCTCCTCCTTTCCTCTAACCTAGCCCAGCAGTTAGGGCTGGACCCCTGCCTTTCCTGGTGTCACAAAGGTTGTGCCTCTTTGTCTCAGCCCTTGGTTCCCTCTCTGTCCCCAGGGCTGGTTTCTCCACAAGCCCTTGTCTTGGCTTCCCCATCTCTGCTTATTCGCTCAATGTGTCTGGCTCAACCCCCTTTGGCATTTTTGGCCTTTCTAGGCACAGTCCCTGAGGCCTGCCCCACAGCTCCATATCTTATCCTGTCCCCACTGGGGGCCTCACTGGGATCTTTGTCCCCCAGAGCCTACACCTAGCACTTTTTGCTGGATACCAGAAGGTCCACTGAAGACTTGGGGTAAGATTCTGAGGGATAAGACAGTCCTTGGGGTTGGGGCCCCTGACCCTTCTTAGGCCTCTGGTTTTTATTTATTAATTATTATTATTTTTAAAAATAGAGATGTGGTCTGGCACGATGTCTCACGCCTGTAATCCCAGCACTTTGGGAGGCCGATCATTGGAGGTCAGGAGTTTGAGACCAGCCTAGCCAACATGGTGAAACCCAGTCTCTACTAAAAATACAAAAATTAGCTG
Source organism: Papio anubis (assembly GCF_008728515.1). Taxonomy (NCBI): domain Eukaryota; kingdom Metazoa; phylum Chordata; class Mammalia; order Primates; family Cercopithecidae; genus Papio; species Papio anubis. The sequence continues at coordinate 131,144,659 of NC_044980.1, read as the reverse complement.
GGCGTGGTGGCGCATGCCTGTAATCCCAGCTGCTCGGGAGGCTGAGGCATGAGAATCACTTGAACCCAGGAGGCGGAGGTTGCAGCGAGTCAAGATCACACCACCACATTCTAGCCTTGGCAATAGAGACTCAGTTTCCAAAAAAAAAAAAAAAAATACAGATGTGATTTTCCCATGTTGCCCAGGCTGGTCTCAAAATCCTGGGTTCAAGGATCCTCCTATCTTGGCCTCCCAAAGTGCTGAGATTATAGGTGTGAGCCACCACACCCAGCTAAACCTCTGTTTTTTGTTTTGTTTGAGACAGAGTCTTGCTCTTTCACCAGGCTGGAGTGCAGTGGTGTAATCTTGGCTCACTGCAATCTCCGCCTCCCACATTCAAGCGATTCCCCTACCTCAGCCTCCCAAGTAGCTGGGACTACAGGTGCACACCACAACGCCTGGCTAATTTTTTTTAGTAGAGACGGGGTTTCACCATCTTGGCCAGGATGGTCTTGATCTCCTGACCTCGTGATCTGCCCGCCTCAGCCTCCCAAAGTGCTGGGATTACAGGCGTGAGCCACCGCGCCCGGCCCAGGCCTCTGGTTTTGAGTCCCAAAACCATTTTCCTAGACTGAGCCACCTCAAGCCCATCTCTTAGCTGGGGACCAGAGCTCCTGTGGATCACAGGCTGGCCTCCCGACTCCCCCAGCTGGGCCCTGCTTCTCACTTGAGGTCCTTCCCACCTGTCAGCTGGTGTGGCAAGAACAAAGCACAGATGCCAAAATAAATGAGGTGCCAGAGTTTGGTTTATTGGCTCATCCAGTGCCAAAGGTCCACTGGGCACCCTCTTCCCAAGGAACCGGGAGCCCCACGGCTCCTGCATTTCTCTTTCTTCTTCATGTGTTCCTCCTGGCCCTGACTGAAGCTGTGGCAGAAGCTGGGGCAGGTGCGAGCAGAGTCTGGGTTCTGCCAGGGGTCTTAGCGCCCAGTCTGCTTGGTACAGGATGGGGACCCTGGACAATAGGGGATGGGCCCCAGGGGCAGAGGACAGGGACCCACTCAGCAGGGGCCTGTACCAGAGCAGGGGTGGGCCCTGAGGAGCATGGGAGTCCAGCCCAGGGCATGGTGGAAATGGGTGACCTGAAAGGAAGCAAGGTCAAAGGAGCAGGTGATGGGCCTCCCAGATGCCCGTTCTCTCATGGGCTGGATCCTCTGAGGCTCAGGGTCTAGAAGGGAGGGTTGAGCAGGGAAATGGCCAGTTGACTGTGGGGCTGAGGGTGGGGCTGAGGGTAGGAGGAGGTGACTGCTGGAGGGACAGTCCTTGACCCAAACTCCCCCCAGCCCTAGACCCAGAAAGACACACACAAACACATAGCCCTGGACCCCCCTTTTTAATGTGGGAACATGTGGCACTCAGCCCCACCCAATGACCAGGAAAAGAGCCCCCAGCTGCAGCTCTGGCCTGGCCATCCTGGTTGCTGAAGCACACGCCAACCCCGGTCTTCCACCCACAGCTGCACCTGGAGGCCCCACCCAGAGTCCCTGACATCCTCCCCACGTGCTCCCTTTCCCCCACGTGTTTTCAGGCCCGTCCTTGGTCCATCTGGGCTAGGACTGCCCCCTCCCTGCTCCCAAACCAAGGCGAGCAGTGGAGACACGATAGGACCTCTGAGAAGCGGATGGCTATGGGCTTCAGCAAGGCACTGGGTGGGCGGGGCGGGGCAGGGCGGGGCTGCAGCGGAACAGCAGTGGAGGCCGAGGGGTCCCCACCTCCTTAGGTGGCTCAGTCCTCAGCCTCTGGTCCACCCTCTACCCTCAACCCCCACAGCTGGGCCTCCCTCCTCTTTTCCAAGCCCCTTCCAGTAGAGTGGCCACTGGGCAGGCATGGAAATGGCCATCTGAGGGGCCCAGGGGCCTGAGACACCTCGGCTACTGGCACAGTGTGGAGCAGGGGCTGGGTCCGAGGCCCTTCCTGAGGCTTCATCCTTGCTCTGCAGCCTGCGGGGGTGGAGGGTCTCAAGCTGAGTCGCCCCCGCCAGAAGCCTTCTTCTTGGGCCGGGTCTTCAGTGTCTTGGAAGCCAGTGGCTGTGGAAAGAAGGAGGAAGATGGGGCTCAGCTTGGAGCCACCACCCTCTGCCTGTTTCCCCAAGCTCTGGCCAGTGCCCTCACCTCAGCTTTGGGTGCCTTTTTGATGGGTTTGGCCCTCTTGGGAGCTTTGTCTCCCATGTCATCCTCAGAGGCCTCTGTCCGGGAATCTGCCACGTTTGTGCTGGACCTTAGACCCAGGGCAGGGTCATCTCCTGGGTGCAGGGAGAAAAGGAGATGGGGGAATCTTTCCCATCTGGGCTCCTTGGCCTTGCCCTTGGGGCCCCTCCCCAACCTCAGGCCCTGCCTGTACCTAAGTCCTCAATGGTGTCCAGGAGGCTGCCAGGGCCGGGTCGGAGGCGGCCGTCGGGCCCCTGCAGGGGCAGCGCATCCTCGTCCCGAATCAGGGTCAGGTCCTGCATGCTGAAGCTGCGGAGCTTCTCTGACAGCACCCCCTGGCCCTAGGGTCACCACCACGCACCGGGAGAGCCGGGGAAAGGGGCGGGGTGGAGATAGCGGTCACCATGGTGCTGGCAGCAGCCCAGGCTCGGTGCCCTCCCCACACTGTCTTCACCCAGTCCCACACAGACAGAGCTGAGGGCTGGGGCAGGACCACACTTCGCCTCCGGACAGATGCGGAAATGGCTGGACGATGAAAGTGACTTGGCCAGATAGGGGTAGAGCCTGGACTGGAACCTCCAGCTGCACGAGCCCAGAGTCTCTACAGCCCTGAGCACAGGGTGGACACAAGGGGCCTGGCCAGGGCCCTTTGTACAAGGCGGGGCCCTGGGAATCCGAGCCTGTCCCCATCTCACCTTGGCAGCAGCTGTGACTGCGGCATTGGCGGCCAGGTTCAGGCCCCTCTTGCCCACCCTCATCATGGTCTCATAGCTCTTGTCTCGGGCCTGCGTGATGTACTCGTCGATCTCCTATGGCATTGGAGGGGAAGGGAGAAGAGGAGAGCTGGGCGCTGCTATCGAGGCCCTGCCCTACCCTTGTTCACCCCTGGACAGAGGCCCCTGCCTGCTCCAGGAGGCCACGGCAGCCCTGTCAGGTCACTTCGGGCTCTGGGCCCCACAGGGAGGGCCAGTCTGTATGAGGCTACAGGCTCTGGGCTGCCTTGGATTGGGGCAGGCTGGGAGGTAAGCTGAGAGTGGGGGCAAACCTTCTCCTTGTTGGACAGTGTTGGGTGCACGAACTTGCGGTAGAGCACACTGGAGCCCTTGGTGTATGGGGACAGCAGCCATATCACGAAGGCGATCTTCAGTTCAAAGTAGAAGGGGAACCTGTTGGGACAGGGGCAAGCACGGAGTACAGGGCAGGGAGTTGGGAAGTGCCCTGTGTCTAGCAGCACCGGCCCCGTGTGTGATAGCCCCTCACTCTGAGTGCTCTGGGGTCCCCATGAGGCTCATGGGACTGCTCCTTTCTTTTTTCTTTTTTTTTTTTTTGAGACGCAGTCTGGTTCTGTGGCCCAGGCTGGAGTGCAGTGGCATGAGCTCACTGCAAGCTCTGCCTCCCGGGTTCACGCCATTCTCCTGACTCAGCCTCCCGAGTAGCTGGGACTATAGGCGCCCACCATCATGCCCAGCTAATTTTTCTATTTTTAGTAGAGTCAGGGTTTCACTGTGTTAGCCAGGATGATCTCGATCTCCTGACCTTGTGATCCACCCATCTCGGCCTCCCAAAGTGCTGGGATTACAGGCGTGAGCCACTGCGCCCGGCCCGGACTGCTCCTTTCTAATCCAAAAGCATCTGGGGGGCTCAGCTGAGGCTCCAGACAGGAAGGTAAGCAGTGACTCTAGAAGGAATTTCCCCCAGCAGCAACTCTCCTTGCCTCATCCTCTCCCCAAGCCCCAGCCCTCTCACTCCTAGAGAAAACACCCCTTCCTCTGCCCTAGGGTCAACACCAAGGGAAACTCTCGACCTTGCGACCTTGCTCTCGACTGTGCAGGCCCACGCCTGAGTCTTCACCCCTTCCTTTCCTGCCCTCCCTGTCATCGAGAGGCCTGGGGCTTCTCTAGCTTGCTGGGGAACCTCCTGCCTCGCCGTGACACGCCCCTCACTTTACAGGATTGCCCTTCAGTCCCCATAGCGCCTTCTCCTCTGGTCACAAACTCCCTCAGGTCACCTATGTCCTCATAAAGCCCTCATCAAAACTCTCTATTTTGCTGTGTCAAGACACATGTATAGGCCTGGCACAGTGGCCTGTAATCTCCCAGCACTTTGGGAGCCAAGGTGGGAGGATCATCTAAGCCCAGGAGTTCGAGACCAGCTTGACAACACAGCAAAATCCCATCTCTACAAAAAATAAAAAAGAAGCCAGGTGTGGTGGCATGTGCCTGTGGTCCCAGCTACTCAGGAGGTTGAGGTGGGAAGATCACTTGAGCCCAGGAGGTCGAGGCTGCAGTAAGCCGAGATCACACCACTGCACTCCAACCTGAATGACAGAGTGAGATTCTACCTCAGAAAAAGAAAAAAAGGCATCTGTATTCACTACCGTCAATTTTTTTTTTTACCTCACCACCCTTGCTCTACTCTCAATTTTTTTTTTTTTTTTTTTTGTGAGACACAGTCTCGTTTTTGTTGCCCAGGCTGGAGTGCAGTGGCATGATCTTGGCTCACCACAACCTCCTCCTCCTGGGTTCAAGCAATTCTCCTGCCTTAGCCTCCCGAGTAGCTAGGATTACAGGCATGCGCCACCATGCCCGGCTAATTTAGTATTTTTAGTAGAGATGGGGTTTCACCATGTTGGTCAGGCTGGTCTCAAACTCCTGACCTCAGGTGATCTGCCCGCCTCGGCCTCCCAAAGTGCTGGGATTAAGGCATGAGCCACCGTACCTGGCCAATTTTTTTTTTTTTTTTTTTTAAATAGACAGGTCTTGCTATGTTGCCCAGGTTGATCTCAAACTCTTAGGCTCAAGCGATCCTCCTGCCTTGGCTTCCCAAAGTGCTAGGATTACAAGCAGAAGGTACCACGCCCAGCCTTTACCCTCAAAAAAATTTTTTTTTTGGGACTGAGTCCTGTTCTGTCACCAGGCTGGAGTGCAGTGGTGTGATCTCGGCTCACTGCAACCTCCGTCTCCTGGGTTCAAGCGATTCTTCTGTCTCAGCCTCCCAAGTAGCTGGGATTACAAGCACATGCCATAACGCCTAGCTAATTTTTGTATTTTTAGTAGAGACGGGGTTTCACCATGTTAGCCAGGATGGTCTTGATCTCCTGACCTTGTGATCTGCCTGCCTCGGCCTCCCAAAGTGCTGGGATTACAGGCGTGAGCCACTGTGCCCGGCCTTTACCCTCAATTTTTAACCCATCTCTCTATCTCTTTCCTCTCCTAAAACTATTTTTCTCAAATGCAAGGGCCTTATCTCTACATGTAATGATCTCTTGTCCTCTCCCCCTTGGTAACACTCTCTTCGCTTGAGTTCCGATGAACTGTGTTATTAGTTCTCTCTTCCAAGAGGTATCTGATCATTCAGTAAACGTTGAGTTCCTGCTGTGAATGCACAGATGATTAAGACACATTCCCTGTCCTCAAAGTGCTCATAGTAGTCTAGTAGTCTAGTACGACCTGGGAAATGCCTTGGAAATGCAAGTATCCAGTGTTTATAGGAGTGAATCATATGCCTATTTTACAAATAAGGAAACTGAGGCCTCAAGAGCTGTGACCTGCCTAAGGTCATAGGCAGCATGGCAGAAGCAGGTTTCCTGAATTCCACTGAGGTGCTCTGGTTGCCACCAGAAAGAAACGTGGGGGTTATGTTTGTTCTTACTCCCTTTTTTTTTTTTTTGAGACGGAGTCTCACTCTGTGGCCCAGGCTTGCAATGGCATGATCTCGGCTCACTGCAACCTCCACCTCCTGGGTTCAAGCAGTTCTCCTGCCTCAGCCTCCCTAGTAGCTGGGATTACAGGGGCACCACCACGCCCAGCTAATTTTTTTTGTATTTTTAGTGGAGACAGGGTTTCACCATGTTGGCCAGGCTGGTCTCAAACTCCTGACCTCAAATGATCCACCCACCTAGGCCTCCCAAAGTGCTGGGATTACAGGTGTGAGCTACTGCACCCAGCTCTTTTTTCTTTTTTAAGAGACAAGGTCTTGCTCTGTCACTCAGGCTGGAGTGCAGTGGCACGATCATAGCTCACAGCAGCCCCCAACTCCTGGGCTCAAGCGATCTTTCTGTCTCAGCTTCCTGAGTAGCTGGGTCTACAGGCACATGCCACATACCTGGTTAATATAAAAAATTTTTTAGTAGAGATGAGGTCTCACTGTGTTGCCCAGGTTTATCTCAAACTCCTGGCCTCAGGTGATCCACCAGCCGTGGTCCCCCAAAGTGCTGAGATTACAAGCGTGAGCCCCCTTGCCTGGCACTACTATGTCTGTTCTTCTACAGGTCAAGTTAGGCATGAGAGGGGAGATATCAAGGACCCCAAGAAATTGTCAGGAGTGGGAGGAGCTTCACTCCCAGGCCCAATCTTTTGTTTGGCTGGCCGGGTAGAGACAGGCAGAGGCCCTGGGCCCTGAGATGCAGGAGGGGATGCTGGACCTCACCAGGAGAGCACTATATCCGTAAGCGTCTCGGCTGTGGTGAAGAAGGCAAAGACGATCCAGTACATCATCCATTTCACCTGAGGGACAGAGGAAAGCGCTCACTGGGGCATGGGGCTGAGGGGCAGGGACACCCAGGACCCCATCTCTGCCTGTCGAACATGCCTGGTTAGAACACCCAGGACCCCACTTCTGCCTGCCAGCCATGTTGGAGGCACTGTGCGGGACACCCAGGGCCCTCCTTTGCTGGTGGGTCTTGTTAGTGGCTGACAGCATTGGTGCAAAGTCACCCCCATCTGTAATAGGACCCAGTGTCCTCCCCTCTCTCTGCCATGTGGGTTGGGTAGGGGGTGAAGGGTCATCCACTCACATATTCCTTCACGTTTTTTGTCTTCACGGCCTTGTAGGAAGAATAGGCTGGGTACAAGGTGCCAAAGATGAGCCTAGGGAGGCAGGCACGGTTACTGGGCCCCTCAGCCAAGGGCAGTGGCCTCTCCCTCCCAGCTCTGCATCAGACCCTGGGTAAATAATGGGAAGAGGGACAGAACTCCCTGCTGGACTGATGAACTCAGGTCAGGGGTTAAGATCAAAGCAGCATGGAACATGCTCAGCTAGCTAGGGTGATGCGCTTCCCTGCTCCACTATTCAGTTTTTCTCCAGCCCTGGAGGCAGGGAAAGGCCCAGAGGCCAGAGGGTCCAATGTGGTCCCTTGCGCCATGATCCTTGGTTATGCACAAACATGTCATGGGGACTGGGAGTCAGGTCACTGCCACAGGGTGTCTTCCTTCTTGACCTCATGCCCTTTCACACCCATCTGCCCTTACCCTCTACCTCCCTGTCTCAGAGCCAGGCTCTGCGAGGAAACCTGACACCACCTAACAGGGCACCCTTACCTGGCAGTCAGAGGTACCACTGTGGCCCTGGGGCCCTAGGGAACAAAGGGCACAGGGGCAGGAGGCCCTGAGAGAGGCAAAGAGGCTTATTCCCCCATGTAAACACCACAGGGATGGGGCTCAGGGGAGGGCCCCCGCTGGTGATCCAACTACAGAGTGCAGACAAGACACAGGCTGGGAAAGAAGAGGACCGATGCCCTTTGGGGCTTGCCCAGGCAAGAGAGAAGCAGCCACCCTGAAGGCCACATGGAGGCGTGAGACCCCTCCATTCCCCCTGTGGTGGATGGGGGAAGAGAAGGAGTCTAGAGGAAACCAGGACAGAAGCACTTGGCCAGCCCGGCTGCACCAAATGGGAAGGGAGCAGGGTGGGGCTGCCGGTGTCAGTCCACAACGGTGGAGGCCGAGGGGCAGTGTCCTCATTAGGGCAGGGAATAACTCCGAGGCCTACAAGGAGCTCCTGTCAGGCTCAGCCCCTTGACAATGTGTGGGTGCCTCCTGTTTCCACATGGACAGGCGGGATACTTCCAAACTGCCTGGTGCAAGTGGAGTGCGGGGCAGAATCCTCAAGGACAAAGTCTGGGGTCGTGGAGAATGGTGTGAGTTCCCTCCTGGGGCCCGGGGAGGTGCCAGAGACATGGCTCCACAGTGTGGCTGGCAGCCTGGAATGAAGGCCACCGAGCGTCCTCCCCCAGCGGCGTCCACAATCCCAGGCTGAGCACATACATCCCCTCTCCCAGTTACCTCTCACACTTTGTCCTCCGAGCATTTCTGCTTCCCAATACCGACTTCCTCCCTAGGGGGCCTAAGGGCATGTGCTCTCGTCCCCAGTCTCCTGACAGTGAGTGGAAGGGAGAGGCCAAGGGGCCTGGTGATGGCTCTGAGCTGCGGAATGATGATGAGGCCCTGCCTTGCTCCACTCTCTTCCATCACCCTGTTCCCTCCCCGAGAGGGACAGGGCCCGGGTCTGAGGACCTCCTCCAGCCCAGACCTGCTAGGTGGGGGAGGGGACGCGCCTGCCTTCCCTTTTAAATCAAGCCGTGCTGCTCAGCCCCTAGGATGGGCGCAGGAGCAAGGACGGTAGAAATAAAAGAGGTTATTAATAAAGAATGTGGGTGAGGTCCCTGGGAAGCCAGGCCTACCACGCTCCCCTAATATTCCCCCCTCCAGTCCTGGGTGCCACATCTCCATGTCTCTGGGGACCCCAAATAAGGACGCAGCGCCTTTAGGTGACTCTGCTGCACCAAGCTTCGGAGAAGTCCACCCGGGCTTTAACAACCCCGCCCTCCATCACAGCCCGCATCACCCCCCTCGCCGCCGCACTCACACCACCAGCCGAGAGATGATCCAGGACACCATGGCGGGGCCGGGCGCGACGCGGGGCGGGGACCCGGCCCGGCCGAGGATGCAGCTGCCTGAGGCCAAGCGGCGGCGGCGGCGGCGGCAGCAGGAGCCGCAGTAGCAGCAGCAGCCGCTGCAGCAGCCGCCGCGGGGGCAGCGGAGCGCCCAGCGCCGCCGTTAAAGGGGAGGTCCCTGCCGCAGCGGCGGGCCGTGGGCGGCGGCGGCGGCGGCGGCGGCTCTTAAAGGGGAGGCCGGGAGGCCGCGGCGGCGGCGGCGCGCCCCCAGCACCTGCTGTGGCCGGGCATGCGCCTCCGACCCTCAGTGCCCTGCCTTCCTCGAATCGCTTGTTCATCTTTCTTGGGTTTCAAGCCCTAGGCTGTTGTGGAGGTCTCCATGGTTACATCTTGAAATCGACCCCTGCCCACCTCCTGCCCTGCCCACATCAAGCGCTTACTGTGTGCCAGCCCCTGTGCTAAGAGCTTCACTGCGTTGCCAGTGAATTCTCTTGACCACCCTATAAGGCAGGTGCTATAAATGCCCTCATTTTGAAGATAAGGGAGTGAGAAGCTTAAGGTTCAATAATCTGTTGAGAGTCACAAAGCCACCAAGTCATGCTGCTAAGATATCCCCAGGAAGCCTACTTTAAACAGGTTACATCCCCAACTGCTGACTAGCAAACTCTCCTCCTCATCACAGGCCCTGGAGACATCCACCTGAGCTCCTGACTCACAGGTACAGCCGCACCTGTTCACCCCACTCCTTCTCACCCCCGTTGAAAGAGGATCTCCCCTGGCCAGATCCGTTTTTTTTTTTTTTTTTGAGACAGGGTCTCACTCTGTTGCTCACGCTGGAGTGCAGTGGCACAACCTCAGCACACCTCCTGGGTTTGAGTGATCCTCCCACCTTAGCCTCCCGAGTAGCTGGGACTACAGGCCCAAGCCACAACCAGCTGTTTTTTTTTTTTTGTCAAGACAGGGTTTTGCAATATTGCCCAGGCTGGTCTCAAACTCCTGAGCTCAAGCGATCCACCCGCCTCAGCCTCCCAAAGTGCTGGGATCACAGGTGTGAGTCACTGGGCTGCTGGTCTGCTTTTTCACGTTGTCAGCTCCTTAGCTTTGCAGGGGAACAGAGCTTTATGCTCTCAATGTGGTTACTGACAACAAAGGGTCAACCTTCTTTTCAAACAGAGGGGCTGGGAGAGGGTTCTGGGGCTCCAGTTCCACCCCCATCAGCAAGCACTAGTGGCAGTGAATGTCCTGATTCTAAAGACATTTATATCCAGAATGTAGGCTAGCCTGCCTCCTGACCTTCAGTAAAGCAACCAACTTCCCACCATCCACCAACCCCCCAGCCCTATTGCTCTCCTTTCCTGTCCCATTTTAAAGCTTCAGCATTCCTCTACCCTTTATGTTGAGGTGTAATCCTTCGGGTGACCACAGCATCAACCTGTGCCCATCCGGGCTGAAAGGACACATTCAGAACTGTGTATTTCAAAGAGTCATGGTCTTATTCAAGCTCAGTATCCTTGAACCACACAATGGTCTATTTCTAACCTGATAAATTATATTTCCAGGTTCAAACACTTTGGAAGATGTTTCCCAAAAGGTTCCAGAGAAGCAGCCTCTGATAACCCCTCTTGCTATTCTTCACAACTTCCTCTCCAGAAAGCCTCTTCTAATTGGAATGCAGTCTGTTCTCACCTCACAATGGAACACTTTAATTACTGCTTGATAAATCCCACATGAGTGTCTTCCACCATCTAAGGTGGATCTATGGCCGCACATTACATGTGGGCAGCCAGGCCACCTGCTTAAGAATCCCACCACAGACTGTCCAACTTTGCTGAGACCACACACAATGGCCCTTCCCCCCAGACTCTGCCACAGGAAGGGAGGACCCCACCTTTCCCACTCCATTCACAGAGCATGAAGTATGGGGAAACATGTCTCTCTTCCTACCCGCTAACTCATGTGGCCCCTTCCCCTTACCCCAATTCCCCAAACCATACTAACCTCACCCTAGCAATTTCCCTTCTCCCAACATGGCACAGCCTCAACAAGCAAAGAAAAATATCTGGGTGTAGCACAGTTATGAAGACCTGAAAACGAATCCCCCACCTCCAACCCAACTCCCAATCTAATGCTGATTTTAGAAGGGTTGGTATGCAAATAATTTAGTCCACTCCAAACAGATGTTAGATTTTTAATAAGAACATGGAAATCCCAATCAGCCCTTCAACAAAATTAAAATACAGAAAGTGAAATTAAAAGTATTCTACATTAAATGACTTTTATTTTTAAAAAAAAGTAACTGTGAACATATAAACAGCCTGCAGGGCACTACAGTACAGCTGGAGAGAGATACATTTTCCAATGTACCTATGGGCCAATGAATTCCACCATTTCAAATAAATCCTTAATCAGACTCCACTCAGTTGGAAGGTTTTGCTGAAAATATTTCTGGATAAAAAACAAAAAACCTCATGTTGGAAATCAACTGTCCTTCCCATTTGGAAACGTTAAGAGGAGTCCCCAGGGAACACCGGTAATAGGTGAAAATGGTTCCTGGAGTCACCAGTGTTGTACACACACGGGGAACACACCACAGCTCAGACGTGACAAAGTTCCTTCTCATAGGACTGTTCCCTCAAGGTAAGACTAAGATGGGAGGGGGAGAAACTAAAAGAATCCTAAAAAAGCCAATTTTAAAAAATTCTGCTTTGGCTGATTTTGTGCTATAATGGGTAGCTGATTTCTAAAAATCATATTTCTTCAAAGAGTTTTATATCGAAAGGAAGACTAAATGTAATGTGCCTTTCCTCATAATCCAGGAAAACAACTGTGGTATTTCAAAAATTCTAAAAATATCTACTTTCATGAAATAGTAACTATTTCACTACAAACCTATTTTTCACTAAATACACACATTTCCTAATCCTGGAGCCTCCTGGGAAAAGCAGTGGGTTCTCCCTGGGTCTTGCCAGACTCTGGTGTTCACAGGAGAGTGTGGGGAATGGCTTCACCCCGTCTCCTGGGATGGGCTTTGTCAGAGGTCACGTGCAGAGACGCTATCAGACTTCCACCAGGCATGTTTAAGCAATTACCCCATACTTGTACCAGTTATGTGATTTCCCCTACCTCCAAACACATTCCCATTTAACTAGGCACAAGAAGAAAAGAAAAGAAAGGTGTGCCCATGAATCTCAAATCAGGAGAATGTGCAGGAAAGCCCCGCCATGTTCAGGCAATTCGGATTTCCAAAAGGCCACAGGATAGGATGTGGCACTCTTGGCTTGGAGTCTCAAACTGTGTGTGTCAACAGTACGACTTTCCTGTGTCAACCTTCGGTGTTGAGGCAGCGTAGAATAGAGTGGCTGGAGAGTTTGGAATACTGACCACACTGGCTCCGGGTGAAGGGCCTTTGCTCCAGCAAAGAGCCCTGCCGTTCCCTGTAAGTGTTGTGAGTGAAAGACCTGCTTCGCAGGGGAGCTTGGAGTTTCTCCATGCCTAGGACCTTGCCAGTTTGGATTCATGAGCCTTGAGGGTGCCAACCGCATCTTTCACTGCATGGTAAATGATGTTCTTCACCTAGAAAGGGTAAACAGCAAAGTCAGTTCACAGCAGCCCCATGCAAATGTATGTTCTACCTTGACTGTAAGCCTACTGGTTTAGTGGGGAAACTCCCAACAAGGACTGTGTGTTCCTGTGTCAATCCCCACAGTCATTTACAAATCACATAGGGCATAAGGTCTGTACTCAAAAAAGAATACTGAAGTTATGTGAAAGGCTATTTGATCACCATCATTTAAGTGCTTACTATGTCCTGGGCAGGCGATGTTGCTGAGCTCTTTATGTGGACCTTCGCTTAATCCTTGCCAGAATCCTATGAGGTAGGTTCTATTATTATCACGCCCAATTTACAGAGGAGAAACTGAGGAAACTAAGGCCACAGTGAACACCTGAAGAAATTTACTTCCTTATATAGTTAAGAGGCTTCCTTAAGGTTCTACAGCTAATAAGGATGCATTAAAACAAGAGTGGAAAGCAGGATTATGGCCTATTTTTTCTCTTTGTGCTTATATGTTTTCTGATTTGGATATATTACCTGTGAAATTGGAACACACAATAAAAGTTATTGAAAAAAGTAAACAGGCATATTAAAGTGAAGATAATGAAGACAGATTTCTTTTAAAGGGCTGACAAGAGAGTTGAGGTTATTTCTGCAGAGGAAAAGTGGGGAAATGCAAAGGGGAAGGGTACATGGGGGCTTCAACCATGTATATGTATGTGTGCTGTAATTTCTTAAGCTGGCTCATGGGCATCCAAGTCCCTCTTATGCTATTCTCCATTAATTTTTTTGCATTGCTTCAACAAAGATTTATGAATACCTACTATGTGTCAGACATTGTGCTAAGGAAAAGCATTGAGTAAAAAAGTAAAATTCCTGCCTTCATAGAGCTTAAATAGCTTACATTCTAGTAGGGTTAAGTAACAGATTAAAAAAAAATAATTTTATATATATATATATACACACACACACACACACACACTACAGAAAAAATAAAGCAGTGAAAGTGGGACTGGGAGTGCTGGAGCAGGAGTTGTTATTCTAAACAGGGTAGTCAGGAGAGGTCTTTTTTTTTTAAATAAAGAGACATAGTCTGTTGCCCAGGCTGGAGTGTAGTGGGGCGATCATAGGTCACGATAGCTTCAAAACTCCTGGGCTCAAGTGATCCTCCCACTTCAGCCTCCTGAGTGGCTATGACTGCAGACACACACCCAACATCCCTAGCTCAAGGAAAGGTGTTATGGGTAAGGTGACATGTTACCTTTATATTCTCATTCTATCTAAACACCAATGTTGCATGGGCACAGTGACTCACACCTGTAATCTCAGCATTTTGGGAAGCCGAGGCAGGCGGATCACCTGAGGTTGGGAGTTCAAGACCAGCCTGGCCAACATGGCGAAACCCCGTTTCTTTTTTTTTTTTTTTTTTTTTTTTGAGACGGAGTCTCGCGCTGTCGCCCAGGCTGGAGTGCAGTGGCCGGATCTCAGCTCACTGCAAGCTCCGCCTCCCGGGTTCATGCCATTCTCCGGCCTCAGCCTCCCGAGTAGCTGGGACTACAGGCGCTGCCACCTCGCCCGGCTATTTTTTGTATTTCTTAGTAGAGACGGGGTTTCACCGTGTTAGCCAGGATGGTCTCGATCTCCTGACCTCGTGATCCGCCCATCTCGGCCTCCCAAAGTGCTGGGATTACAGGCTTGAGCCACCGCGCCCGGACAAAACCCCGTTTCTACTAAAAATACAAAAATTAGCTTGGTGTGGTGATGTGTGCCTGTAATCCCCAGATACTCGGGAGGCTGAGGCAGGAGAATCGCTTGAACTCGGGAGGCAGAGGTTGCAGTGAGGCAAGATCACGCCACTGCACTGCAGCCTGGGCAACAGAGCGGGACTCCATCTTGATAAATAAACAAACAAAAACCAATGTTGATTATACTTTGTATTAAAACTTTATGGTTGGCTGGGTGCAGTGGCTCACTCCTGTAATTCCAGCGCTTTGGGAGGTAGAGGCAGGCAGATCACCTGAAGTCAGGAGTTCAAGACCAGCCTGGCCAAAATGGTGAAACCGTGTCTCTACCAAAAAATACAAAAATTATCTCGGTGTGGTGGCGCATGCCTGTAATCCCAGCTACATGGGAGGCTGAGGCAGGAGAATCACTTGAACCCAGGAGATGAAGGATGCAGTGAGCCAAGATCACACCATTGCACTTTAGCTTTGGCGACAGAGTAAGACCCTGTCTCAAAAAAAAAAAAAAAAAAAAAAAAAAAAACCAGCCAGGGTGGCTCACATCTGTAATCCCAGCACTTTAGGAGGTCGAGGCAGGTGGATCATGAGGTCAGGAGTTCAAGACCAGCCTGGTCAAGATGGTGAAACCCCGTCTCTATTAAAAAACTACAAAAATGAGCCGGGCACAGTGGCAGGTGCCTGTAATTCCAGCTACCTGAGAGGCTGAGGCAGGAGAACTGCTTGAACCCAGACGGTGGAGGTTGCAGTGAGCCAGTATCATGCCACTGCACTCCAGCGTGGGTGACAGACTGAGACTCTATCAAAAAAAAAAAAAAAAAAAAAGAAAAGAAAAGAAAGAAGCTGGGTGCGGTGGCTCACGCCTGTAATTCCAGCACTTTGGGAGGCTGAGATGGGTGGATCATGAGGTCAGGAGATCGAGACCACCCTGGCTAACAAGGTCCCCGTTTCTACTAAAAATACAAAAAATTAGCCCGGTGTGGTGGCGGGCGCCTATAGTCTCAGCTACACGGGAGGCTGAGGCAGGAGAATGGCATGAACCCGGGAGGTGGAGGTTGCAGTGAGCCGAGATCGCACCACTGCACTGCAGCCTGGGCGACAAGGCAAGACTCCGTCTCAAAAAAAAAAAAGAAATAAAGAAAAGAAAAGAAAGGAAAAGGCACATCAGACTCAGAGTTGAAAGTGATTGAATCTACCAGCAATTAAGAAAAACCTCTTCTGGCTGGGCGCGGTGGCTCACGCCTGTAATCCCAGCACTTTGGGAGGCTGAGGCAGGTGGATCACAAGGTCAAGCAATCAAGACCATCCTGGCTAACACAGTGAAACCCCATCTCTACTAAAAATACAAAAAAATAGCCAGGCATGGTGGCAGACGCCTGTAGTCCCAGCTACTTGGGAGGCTGAGGCAGGAGAATGGCGTGAACCTGGGAGGCGGAGGTTGCAGTGAGCCGAGATCATGCCACTGCACTCCAGCCTGGGCAACAGAGAGAGACTCTGTCTTAAAAAAAAAAAAGAAAGAAAGAAAGAAAGAAAAACCTCTTCAATCTGATCTATCAACAACCAAAGAAAATACACTTGAGCCACAGGCATGCCAGAAAAAAAGAGGCCACAGTGAAAGCCTAGAGAACTTTGCTTCCTTATTCTTTTTTTTTTTTGAGACGGTGTCTCGCTCTGTCACCCAGGCTGGAGTGCAGTGGCGCGATCTCAGCTCACTGCAACCTCTGCCTCCCAGGTTCTAGCGATTCTCCTGTCTCAGCCTCCCGAGTAGCTAGGACTACAGGTGTGTGCCACCAGGCCCGGCTAATTTTTTGTATTTTTAGTAGAGATGGGGTATCAACATATTAGCCAGGATGATCTCGATCACCTGACCTCGTGATCCACCCACCTTGGCCTCCCAAAGTGCTGGAATTACAGGCATGAGCCACCGTGCCCGGTTCTCTTTGTTCTTTTTATGCAACTGAACTATCTATATGTATTAATGATGAAATTCTGCCTTAAAATTCCAATCCATTTCAAGAGCAGAGGAAACCTAATCTGATTGTTCAGCTCTGCTCTACAAGGGGATACAGTTCTTAGGGACATGAAATGTAATCCCTAGCAGAGCTCTAAGAAATTGAGTCTGCATAGAAATCTGCTATGAGAAGCAGCTTCGGCGCAACATTTATTCTCAAAAACATGCTTAGAACACACTGCCATAGTGCCTTTCCCACCTTTTGGGGAGGTCTGTCTAGTTAGTTACTAACACTAGTAATACTGTAACTCTGAAGGGGAGAGAAATGAGGACTGTCACAACAGAAATGATTACGTTAAGCAGTGGCTCACACCTGTATTCCCAGTACTTTGTGAGGCTGAGGTGAGAGGATATCTTGAGCCCAGTAGTTTGAGACCAGCCTGGGCAACATAGACCCCATTCTATTAAAAAGAAGAAAAACTTGTTTTTTTTTTTTGTTTTGCTGTCACCCAGGTTGGAGTGCAGTGGCATGATTTTGGCTCACTGCAACCTCCGCCTCCCAGTTCAAACAATTCTCCTGCCTCAGTTTCCTGAGTAGCTGGGACTACAGGCACGACCCATCATGCCCAGCTAATTTTTGTAAAAAAGAAGAAAAACTTTAAAAAACAATTAAATGAGTCCTAAAATGACTCCATATCCCCAAACTTCTTCCCTGCATCATTTCTCCTCCACAATTAGACCTTCGGAGAATACCCTCAGAAAGGAGAATGTGCTTTCTGTGTAATGTATATGAGTATGCAATGAGAAGACAGAGTGGGGTAGGAGGAGGAGTTATTTACCTGCAGTTTATCCTCATGATTTGTATGAGTGTTAGAGAGATGCCTGAATTCCTGAGTCAGGCGGAAACAGTGCTTTACATGTTCTGGAGATACAAAGTCTTCTGCTACTTTTATGCAACTGTATAGATTGTGAACCTGCGAGGGGCAAAGTGCAGAGGGTAAATATCAGACATTAGAGATTCAATAATATATGGAAAACGTCCATGATATAGTTAAAAAAAAACCCTTAAGAAATACGTATAATATTTCTATTTTTATAACAACACAGAAAAGCTGTAAGTGCAAATGTATAAATAAAAACAATGGCCAGGTGCAATGGCTCATGCCTGTAATCCCAGCACTTTGGGAGGCCGAGGCAGGTTGATTGCTTGAGCTTAGGAGTTCAAGACCAGCCTAGGCAACATGGTGAAACCCAGTCTCTACCACAAAAAAAAAAAAAAAAGGAAAAAAAATACATAAAAACATTAGTATTTGCACAGAAAATGCTCTGGAAAAATATACACCAACTGTTAACAGTAGGCTACCTCTGAGGAAAGCAACTAAATTGGGAAAGTAGGATAAGGGGATTGATAAGAAGAGTATGCTACAAGTAGCTGAGCTAGGACTTGTCACTTTTTCTTTAATAGCTTGCATTGTTTTAAATTTTTTTTTTTTTTTTGAGACCGAGTTTTGCTCTTGTTGCCCAGGCTGGAGTGCAATGGCGCGATCTTGGCTCACTGCAACCTCCACCTCCTGGGTTCAAGTGATTCTCCTGCCTCAGCCTCCTGAGTAGCTGGGATTATAGGCATGTGCCACCACGCCTGGCTAATTTTGTATTTTTAGTAGAGATGGGGTTTCACCATGTTGGTCAGGCTGGTCTTGAACTCCCGACCTCAGGTGATCTGCCTGCCTCGGCCTCCCAAAGTGCTGGGATTACGGGCGTGAGCCACTGTGCCCAGCCCTGTTTAAAAATTTTTAAATGAGCCTTAACGTTACAAGGAAGAAAATAAAAGCATAAAATAAATTGCAGCATAAGAGAAATCAGTCTGATCTAGCTACTTAAATCTCTTGGTAGATTAGCAAGAAAGACAGAAATAAGAAGCCCATGGAACTGTCCAGCCCAACCCCCAAGCAGGAACCCACCTGGTGTGGGGCTCCAGCAGGTATGAAAACAGCATCACCTAGGAACTGCACGATAGCCCAGCCTTGCACACCATACTCCTCGTAGAGTCGCTTACGGAGGGTCTGGTCCAGGTACCAACTTTGGTCATGAATTGGGTCATGATCAGGGGGGTTCTCTTGGCCTTGTTCTTCTCCAACCTGAAGCCACAATCAAATCCAAAGATGGGAAAATTAAACATTATTGACAGTATAAATCCAACTTGCTGTAGCAATGTCCTAAGATGGGGTGGGGATGGCAAAACTTTATTCTAGTCAACATCCTCTAGGTATGGATTCAGGCCTTTGGGCTTTGCCACCAGAGATACCATGGCCAATACGTCTTTAATGCCAAGGGACTCTACATGAGAAACCCTAGATAGGGTGTCTCAGCATCCAGACCCTTGATATGTGAGCTGGGAGCACAGCCCACCCAGGCACATACCTTTCGGAGCAGCTCCCGGATCTTCTCTGCATCCTTGGCTGCATAGATGTGCCATAAAGCACCTGGCTTCTCTTTTCCATCATGAATCCTCTGCTTTGTCACCTCATCAGCATCTCCCTCGTCAATTGTCTTGAGTACCTCTGAAAAGGGCAAAATGACATTTTCAATGTAGTCAGCCATTTCAGTACCACTGAGTGAAACGAAATGTCCAGTTCAAACAAACTGAGTTTTTACTCTTCTCCATCTCTGGAATAATGTAATGCAGAATCAAAGAACCAAAATTCATACCGGTCTAAGCTCCCTACACACAGAACAACATTAAACCTTCCTTACTTATTAGAGATTCAGCATTTTTGGAGGTATAATTTCCCCTTAACACGTACTTTTTGCTTAAACTGTGTAGTCATATCTTATGTTTAACTTGCAGGTTATTTTCCGCTACAAGTATATGGAGTCTATATATGTTCTCAAGACCCCTTCAAACACTAGGATTCTGAATTGAAGTCCACAGAGCATAAAGCATCACTGGCAAGTGAAGAGGGTTGGCTTCTAATGCTTGTCTATTATAATGACCTAAAAAACACCATCATGAATGTTGCAGGTGTGCAGAATCCAAGGCAAATGTAGGCTGGGCATGGTGGCTCATGTCTATAATCCCAGCACTTTGAGAGGCTGAGGTGGGCGGATCACCTGAGGTTGGGAGTTCGAGTCCAGCCTGGCCAACATGGTGAAACCCCGTCTCTACTAAAAATACAAAAATTAGCCGAGTGTGGTGGCACATGCCTGTAATCCCAGCTACTTGGGAGGCTGAGGCCTGAGAATTGCTTGAACCCAGGAGGCGGAGGTTGCAAAAAAAAGAAAAGAAAAGAAGAGAAAAAAAAAAGCAAATGTAAAGCCAGGCACAGTGGCCTTGCCTGTAGGCCCAGTTACTTGGGAGGCTGAGGTGGGAGGAATGCTGGAGCCCAGGAGTTTGAAGCCAGTCTGAGCAACATAGTGAGACTCTATCTCAAAAAAAAAAAAAAAAAAACAAAGAAATTATCCCTGAACCTTGAGATTTTGAGTTACTTATTTTCTTTATCCCAGCACTTTGGGAGGCCGGCATCACGGATCACGAGGTCAGAAGATCACCATCCCGGCTAACACAGTGAAACCCCGCCTCTACTAAAAAATACAAAAACTAGCTGGGCGAGGTGGTGGGCGCGTAGTCCCAGCTACCCGGGAGGCTGAGGCAGGAGAAATGGCGTGAACCTCGGGAGGCCGGAGCTTGCAGGCGTGAGCTGGAGATCCCGCCACTGCACTTCCAGCCTGGCGACAGAGCAAGACTGCCTCAAAAAAAAGTATCCCTTTTTCAAATTTCCATAATGAACATGTATTAATTTTAACACTAAGATGGCAGGAATTATAAATGCAGCAAAATATCACTTTTGTGCTTCATTTTCATGAAGGTCCTGGCTTTATCATCTGTCACTCCACAGCTGACCTTCATTTCTCTTTGTGAGGCTACAAAGTAGAAAAGGGTAGCATTTCTAGAAAGAGACTCTAGTCAAAGATATGCAAAGTGGTATTCTTCTCTACTAGAACCTCCCCCTTTACCTAGCAACATCCACTGGGCCACTTCCCATTAGGCCTGGAAGAAACAAGAAAAAGCCACTAGGGGAATAAGAAAAGAAAAAAGAAGCCAGGTGCAGTGGCTGACGCCTGTAATCCCAGCACTTTAGGCAGGCAGATAACCTGAGGTCAGGAGTTTGAGACCAGCCTGGCCAACATGGCAAAACCCATCCATACTAAAAATACAAAAATTAGCCGGGTGTGGTGGCAGGCGCTTGTAATCCCAGGAGGCTGACGCAGGAGAATTGCTTGAACCCGGGAGGCAGTGGAGGTTGCAGTGAGCCAAGATTGCGCCATTGCACTCTAGCCTGGGGGATAGAGTGAGGCGAGACTCAGCCTCCAAAAAAAAAAAAGAAAAAAGAAAAAGGAAAAAGGAAAAGCCACTGGCCCTAAGAATGAAAACACCCAACACTGTATTCCCAAGACAAAGCCTCACCATCCTGAAGCAGCAGATTCTAGAAAGCATACCTTCATCATGAGCACCCTCCCCGATGGGAATCCCAACATACACCATCACATTAACAGCATCAGACACATCTAAATGAAGATTTGTTGTACCAACTCTTCTATCTTCTGCTGTTATCAACCCTGAAGGAGAAAGAAAAATATGCAAGGTGAAGGGCCAATATTTGGAAGAATCCACATCAACGCTACATCTGAAAACATGCTCAAGGGTGTTCTTAAATGAGTAAAATTAGGAGAGTGAAGTCTATTTGTTTATGAAGAAATCACTTTCATCTTTTTTATACTGTTTTAATACTGATTTCTCACTGACGCTGGCCACAGAACAAATCTACCTCCAAAAAACAATCTCTCCATGAAAAACAAAACAGATACGGGCATTAGGCATATTCAGATAAAGCTGAGCTTTCACTGTGATTTAGGTCATCACTGGCCTTCACAAAGCACTGGCTGGGTAGCATGGCACCCAGACCTCTTCATTATTATTTTGTCAAGTCTCTTAGACTCAAGAATATGGCTCCTTAGGTAGAGTTTTTTGACATGAAACTTCCTCACTACTGGAGACATGTAAGTTTATGGTTTGGGCACACATGGATGTTATGAAAACCAGTATGACAAAAGCAAACATATTCAAGACTATCTTGGATACTATTCACTTCTCTAGCACTTGCCTGCAATCATCTCTATACCTGACATTGACCACAGATCTCCCTCTATAGTTGAAATAAGAACAACAGTCCCCCAAAAGAGCAATTTTAGCCTCTCCCTCATACCATAGGCGTTGTACATCTTGGGACCCAGATCAGGCCTTACAAAGTAGCTAGGTAGCCTAGAGGCCAGATTGAGCCTGCCATCTCGTTTGGTATATTCTGGCAGAGGAAGGTTCTCCATCAGATCTTCAAACCTATAAAAGTGCAGGAAAGATGACTTAGCTTGTTATAGGGGAAGAAAGCCAATAGACAAAGTTCACTTTTCTGTGACTACTCTGTGATGGCTTCTGAAGATGACACCACCACAGGTCACTAACCTGGTTGGCATCATGTCTCGAAAATCTTCCCCAGGAGGCCAGTCCTTGAGTTTGAGCACCATTGGCTGCCCATCTTCTGACCGTAGTCGTTCTGGAAGACAGAGAGTACTCCCACAAACATCTGCTGGTTTGGCTGGTGTCCGATTTTCAACAGTGACTAAGTTTTAGGAGACTAACCTCGTTTTTTTTTTTTTGAGACAGTCTTGCTCTGTCACCCGGGCTGGAGTACAGTGGCACGATCTTGGCTCACTGCAACCTCCGCCTCCCGGTTTCAAGCAATTCTCCCTGCCTCAGCCTCCTGAGTAGCTGGGATTACAGGCGACCACCACCACGCCCAGTTAATTTTTGTATTTTTAGTAGAGACGGGGTTTTGCCATGTTGGCCAGGCTGGTCTCGAACTCCTGACCTCAGATGATCCGCCTGCCTTGGCCTCCCAAAGTGCTGGGATTACAGGCATAAGGCACTGTGCCCGGCCTAGGAGACTAACCTTTTATTTCAGACTTGTAAACCCCTATAATGGACTAGGTGGGCTTTGTTTTCCTCACTCACTACTTCAGTGTGTGTCTTATTTTTCCATCTTACAGGGATTCTTTTTTTTTTTTTTTTTTTTTTTTTTTTTTTTTTTTTTGAGACGGAGTCTCGCTCTGTCACCCAGGCTGGAGTGCAGTGGCCGGATCTCAGCTCACTGCAAGCTCCGCCTCCCGGGTTCACGGCATTCTCCGGCCTCAGCCTCCCGAGTAGCTGGGACTACAGGCGCCCGCCCCCTCGCCCGGCTAGTTTTTTGTATTTCTTAATAGAGACGGGGTTTCACCCTGTTAGCCAGGATGGTCTCGATCTCCTGACCTCGTGATCCGCCCGTCTCGGCCTCCCAAAGTGCTGGGATTACAGGCTTGAGCCACCGCGCCCGGCCCCATCTTACAGGGATTCTATCCCCCTTTCTCAGAGTAAAGTGCTCTGCACAGCTCATGGAATCACATGATTAAGTCCAGGCATGCTCTGAGAGTCATGCGATTGCCATGTAAGCTACAGAGTTGGTACCAGGGCAGAATGTTCCCCTACCAAGTGGGTATAATTTGGATTTATTTATTTATTTATTTATTTATTTATGAGACAGAGTCTCACTCCATCACCCAGGCTGGAGTGCAGTGGTGCCACCTTGGCTCATTGCAACCTCTGCCTCCTGGGTTCAAGTGATTCTCCCGCCTCAGCTTCCTGAGTAGCTGGGTTTATAGGCACACACCATGCCCGGCTAATTTTTGTATTTTTAGTAGAGACGGGGTTTCGCTAAGTTGGCCAGGCTGGTCTTGAACTCCTGACCCCAAGTGATCCACGCCTCAGCCTCCAAAACGACTGAAATTAAAGGAGCGAGTGACCATGCCCGGCTGTCTGTTTTTAATTTAATTTAATTTAATTTAATTTTATTTTATTTTATTTTTTTTTTTGAGACGGAGTCTTGCTCTGTCACCCAGGCTGGAGTGCAGTGGCCGGATCTCAGCTCACTGCAAGCTCCGCCTCCCGGGTTTACGCCATTCTCCTGCCTCAGCCTCCCGAGTAGCTGGGACTACAGGCGCCCGCCACCTCGCCCGGCTAAGTTTTTGTATTTTTAGTAGAGACGGGGTTTCACTGTGTTAGCCAGGATGGTCTCGATCTCCTGACCTCGTGATCCGCCCGTCTCGGCCTCCCAAAGTGCTGGGATTACAGGCTTGAGCCACCGCGCCCGGCCTGTTTTTAATTTTTAATTAATTTTTTCAAGTCCCTATTATGCCCCAGAATATAATTTATTATTCAAGGGCAGAGCTGGGCATATAGATGCTTATTTTCCAGTCTGCTATTACTGAACTAGATATGAAAGCTACTTACTGCATATGATCTCAAAACCATCCCAGAAATCCCGAACTTTCACATCGGAAATTATAGCACAGTTCCTGCAGTTCACCAAGTCTACATCCTGGTCTCCAAATTCCTGGCTAAAGGCTTCTGGCTTCCAGAGCTCAGACTTGAGCTTTTTATGTACCCCCGAAACCAGCACTGGCTGTGGAAACAAAAATATCCCAATCAGAGCAATCCAGGAAAAACTTCCAGCTTTAGGGCTGAGACAGAATAGGAGGGTTTCCTGAGGAGGGCCTCCTCTTCTCCAGGAAGCTCTACTGTTCTTTCCCAGTTGTATAATCCATGGATTTCCACATGTCAACTAAAGTGAAAGGAAATGCTTCTACTCCATCGTTATGCTTAGTTCTCACCCTGGGGAAATCACTTTTGTTGCCCTAATACCTACCACTGTTTTGAGGTGAGAGGACAAAAAGCTGACAAGTGCAACTTTGTACTTTGTGAACACTGCCTCATATTGAAAATGATGATGCCATGAGCTCCCCTTCCTCAAGCACCTGCTCAAGTTTTTAAAGTTGGGAGTGTTATCACACTATCAAAAAACTTGTGTGGCCTTAAAACATTTACCTAGAAAAGTACTACCTACCTCCAACCCCTCCTCTGCCCCATCTTAAAATCACACTTCTCTAAAGGTGTCATCAATGCCAGATCACCACCTAACAGACATTTCGACTGCCTTTTTAAGAACACAGAACTATATAGCTTAGAAACAAGAGGATGCAAAGTGCGTTTTTAGTAATCTCCTTGCTTTTATTTATTTATTATTTATTTTTGAGGTGGAATCTTGCTCTGTCGTCCAGGCTGGAATGTAGTGGCATGATCTTGGCTCACTGCACCCTCTGCCTCCCAGGTAAAGTGATTCTCCTGCCTCACCCTCCCAAGCAGCTGGGATTACAGGCGCCCACCACCATGCCCAGCTAGTTCTTTTTTATATTTTTAGTAGAGACAGGATTTCACTATGTTGGCCAAGCTAGTCTTGAACTCCTGACCTCAGATGATGTGCCTGCCTTGGCCTCCCAAAGTGCTGAGATTACAGGCTTGAGCCACTGTGCCTGACCATCTCCTTGCTTTTAAAAACCCAAAACAACTCGAAGTTGCAAGGCTATTACAATAACCTAACTATGTCTAAATCTCCCTGGCAAAAAGAGAGACCTGGAATTGTCTAGGTGGCTGTGGTAGGCAGGCAGATAGTTGGCCCTTGGAACGACTTATTCTTGCTTACCTGACCTTGCTTCCAACACTCCCGGAAGATCTTCCAGTTGTTTTTGTTGCTGGGGTCATGGAGACACAGAAGCCTCCCATCACAAAGCCAGGAGTGAGAAGTATGGGGATCTAGCACATTTAACCCCATCACCATCTCCTTCACTTCCTTCTGGGTATCAGTCAAGTTGCAGGCCCGCTTTGAAGCATCTGAGGTTTTCTTATTTTCTACCACTGAGGCAATGATGTGGTCAAGAAAGTTGGGTAGGCTGGCCTTGCTCTTCACTCCCTGTCAGACACAAATCCATCAGGTAACGGCATTCAAAAAACTGTCTCACAATTGTATTCACAAGGAGTTCTGACCTATCTGATTAAATTCTACAAAAGTTATTAAAATGTCTTTTACAACTGGAAGGGGGATAATAAGTCAACACCTTAAATTCTTTTATCCTTCATATTTTACCTTAACATTTAGGAAAGAAAAGTATAACAGATCCCTTCTGCCTCGAGAGATCTGAGACCTAGGAAATACCTTTGGCATCAGCCATTCAGTATACAAAGCACATATGCATGCAGACTACAGGGATCATCAAATGCTGTAACTGAGTAGAATAAGGTCACTTAGTTTGAGAGTTCTAAATTTTTCCTAACCAGCATGCCCAAGGGATACAATACTTCAATTCAGTAACTGAAGTGACTTATCAAGGCAGTGGTTTTCTACCAGGGAGTACCTCAATGATGGGTGTAGCAGAGTGTCCAAGAGTAACTGTACATTCTGAAAGCAGTCTCCTACTCTCCATTTTTTCCTCACTACTATCCCACTGAGAATCACTCACCTGTTTCAGTTGATGGGAAAGCTCAGGCCCAGAGATGAAAGTGACATACCTAAGGTCACAGAACTGAAGGTGGGGAAGCTTTTATAAACTGGATAATCCTATGCTTACAGTATTACTAATCCCTATCTCTATAAAGTATGTATAATTATGTAACATCATGGGAGAATTAGAAAAAGAACTGGTGGTATAATGAGCAAGTATACATGAAACAGTACCCAAAGTAATTGTTTTGTTTGCTTTTAAAAAGTTACTTATCCAGGCCAGGCATGGTGGTTCACGCCTGTTAATCCCAGCACTTTGGGAGGCCAAGGCGGGTGGATTACCTGAGGTCAGGAGTTCGAGACCAGCCTGGCCAACATGATGAAACCCTATCTCTACTAAAAATACAAAAATTAGCCCGGTGTGGTGGCACATGCCTGTAGTCCTAGCTACTCGCTTGGGAGGGAGGCTAAGGCAGGAGAATTGCTTGAACCTGAGAGGCAGAGGTTGCAGTGAGCTGAGATCATGCCACAGCACTCCAGCTTGGGCAACAGAGTGAGACTGTGTCTCAAAAAAACAAAACAAAACAAAAAACAGTTACTTATCCAAAAGAGAAACAACTAACCCAAATTGTATAGAGGGCTCAGTCACCCACAATTCATCACGTTTCAGGCATTAGTCATAAAACAAAATAAGAAACATGTTTATCTATTCACTTGAAATGATCTGCAGGACATATAAACTAAAAATCAGAAAAGCAAGGTGTAGAACATTTGCATGAAAGGGGAAAAACATACATACGAATTATCATATCTCGAGAAACACTGGAGACTTCTAGAAAGGGAAACAGGTGGCTGGGAGGCAAGGGTGCAAAGGAAACTTTTCACTCGAAACCTTTTTTATTTTATTTATTTATTTATTTTTTTGAGATGGATCTCCCTCTGTCGCCTAGGCTGGAGTGCAGTGGTGCGATCTTGGCTCACTGCAACTTCCACCTCCCAGGTTCAGGCGATTCTCCTGCCTCAGCCTCCCGAGTAGCTGGGATTACAAGCATGTGCAATCATGCCTGGCTAATTTTTGTAGTTTTTCAGTAGAGACAGGATTTCACCACATTGGTCAGGTTAGTCTTGAACTCCTGACCTCAAGTGATCTGTCCACCTCAGCCTCCCAAAGTGCTGGGATTATAGGTGTGAGACACCGTGCCCAGCCTCTTTTCTATCTTTCAGATATTGTACCTTGTTAATTAATTCATTCAATAAATGCTTACTAAACATGACTGGATCAAACACCATGGCACTGGGGATATACTACAGAATAGTCAAAAATGCCTTTAGGAGAGGCAAGAGACAGAAAATCAAACATGTAATAGGTCAGATGATAATGAGTGCTATAAAAAAACAAAGAAGTGAAAATAGGTATGTGTAGAAGGGTGATATATGAAGAAAGGGTTACTGAGGGTAACATTTCAGGAGTTAGGTGAGGGAGCTGATGATGAAGCAAGTGAGGTGGTTACATGGGAAAGAAATTCTAGGTGGAGGAAATAACAAGAGCAAAGGCCCTGAAGAGGGAGCATGCCTGGCCATGTTCAAAGAAGGTGGGTGTGGCTGGAGTGGAGTGAACAGGACAGAGAGTGGTAGTTGAAGTCAGAAAGGTGAGAGGAAGATGAACAGATAGGGCTATGGCCTCAGAGTCCAGGTGCGTGACTCTACTCATGTGTAAGCACTATAAGGACTCTGTTCATCTTATGAGAGAAAAAGGAAGCCCTTGAAGGATTTCAGGCAGAGGTGATATGATCTGACTTATATTTTATTATTTTTCTCCATTTCATTTCTTTTTAAATTTTTATTTCTTAATAAAAAGTCTCCCATGGGATGACTTATATTTTAAAAGAACCATTCTAGCTACTGTGTTGAAAATACACTGTAGATTGTAAAGGGCAGAAACAAGGGGACCTATAAGGAATTTATTGCAAAAACTTAGGCAAGATGTTGGCTCAGAACAGAGAGGAAGCAATAGAGCTGATGAAAAATGAGTGGATTCTGAATATAGTTTAAAGATCAAATTTGAAAGGATTTGCTAACAAATTAGATATGAAAGGTAAGACAGGCGAGTCCCAAATGATTCTAAGATTTCTGGTGCAAGCAATCAGAAGGACAGAGATGTCACCAACCAGTAGGGGAAAACTAAGGAGAAGCAGGCTTATGGTCAGAAGATCAGGAGTTCAGGCTTAGATGCATTAAAGGTTTGAGACATCTATTAGATATCCAAGAATACAATAAAAATGTACTGTCCAGGTTAAAAAAAAAATTAATGCCTGTTATTATCAAGAAAAACAAGTAATCAGTGTAATTTTTTTTTTTTTTTTTTTTTTTTTTTGAGACGGAGTCTCGCTCTGTCGCCCGGGCTGGAGTGCAGTGGCGCGATCTCGGCTCACTGCAAGCTCCACCTCCCGGGTTCACGCCATTCTCCCGCCTCAGCCTCCGAGTAGCTGGGACTACAGGCGCCCGCCACCACGCCCGGCTAGTTTTTTGTATTTTTAGTAGAGACGGGGTTTCACCATGTTAGC
The DNA here is from genome assembly GCF_008728515.1 of Papio anubis. NCBI lineage: Eukaryota > Metazoa > Chordata > Mammalia > Primates > Cercopithecidae > Papio > Papio anubis. Next base: position 131,116,576 of record NC_044980.1, on the reverse strand, counting down.
CAGGATGGTCTCGATCTCCTGACCTCGTGATCCACCCGCCTCGGCCTCCCAAAGTGCTGGGATTACAGGCTTGAGCCACCGCGCCCGGCCCTAATCAGTGTATTAATTTTTCTGCTGATGACTGAAAAATTTCAAAATCTCAATTTTTACAGACTTCCTAACATGGTACAAAAAGTTCACTACTTAAAAAGATCTCAAACATTCCCAAAACTTTAAAGAGAGACCTTGTCAACTTGACAATGTAGAGACCACAAATCACCCATGTACCCTCTAACCCAATTATCTGATCTCTGATGGTTCTTTCATGGAAATGCTGCAAAGGCTAGAGTTGCAGAGCAGACACTTACTGCTGAGGATGTAGAGAAGACCGGGGGAAAGGGTATGCCTGTGTCCAGGGGGGTTTGAGGAAGTTTTCCAGGCCCGGAGTGAAGGAGGTCTCGAAGGCTAGACCCTTCGGTTTTGTTGTTGGAGGCAGTGGGACCCAGCAACAGACTGTTAAAAAGCTTTGGAGTCAACGGAGAGACCTTTGCAGTGGAGTTGAACGAGTCCAGCCCAAAGGGCGAATGAGACTCTTTATTGAGCACCGACCTCAGGGACCCTGCTTCTGTAAGAACATAACCGGGAATAGCATTAGGTACGAAAAGGAATACTCAGCACACAACTGACCCCTGAAAATCAGTCACATGGGAAGGAGGAAAGATTGTCTCCCTTCCCCTGCACCCCCCCAAACTGTGTATGGTTTGGGTCAAGCCTTACAAGCTAGAATTATAGGAGGTCTCACAGCCAAGGAGAAGATCTCCTACTACTTCTTTACCAGATCTGAATTTCAAACTCCCTTTTGTTGTCATCCATCTTCCATCTCCCTCACTTTCTAAGATAGTGTTTAACGTGTATCTCCAGAATACCTGTACTGAAGTCACTTGGAGTGCCTGTTAAAAATGGAGATTGTTGGCTGGGCGCGGTGGCTCACGCCTGTAATCCCAGCACTTTGGGAGGCCGAGGCGGGCGGATCACGAGGTCAGGAGATCGAGACCATCCTGGCTAACACGGTGAAACCCCGTCTCTACTAAAAATGCAAAAAATTAGCCGGGCGAGGAGGCGGGCGCCTGTAGTCCCAGCTACTCGGGAGGCTGAGGCAGGAGAATGGCGTGAACCCGGGAGGCGGAGCTTGCAGTGAGCCGAGATCGCGCCATAGCACTCCAGCCTGGGCGACTAAGCGAGACTCTGTCTCAAAACAAAAAAAAAAAAAAAAGGAGATTGTTACCCTCAGAGATTCTGATTTCATAGTTCTGGGTGGGACACAGGAATCTGCATTTTTAACCATTCCCCAGCTGATTCTTGTGCCCAGCTGAAAACTTCTGCTCTAAGTCTAGCTCTCAACCCTGACTGTATAACAGAACCATCTGAGAAGCTTGCTAAAAGTATTGTTTATGGCTGGGCATGGTGGCTCACGCCTGTAATCCCAGCAGTTTGGGAGGCCAAGGCAGGTGGATTACCTGAGGTCAGGAGTTTGAGACCAGCCTGACCAACATGGAGAAACCTCGTCTCTACTAAAAATACAAAAAAATTAGCTGGGCGTGGTGGTGCATCCCTGTAATCCCAGCTACTTGGGAGGCTGAGGCGGGAGAATCACTTGAACCCAGGAGGCGGAGGTTGCAGTGAGCCAAGATTGCGCCATTGCACTCCAGCCTGAACTCCAGGCAACAAGAGTGAAACTCCGTCTCAAAACAAAACAAACAAACAAACAAACAAACAAAAAACCCCTTGTATAAATTCTGACTAAGGAGATCCAGGGCAGGGCCCAGGAATCTGCCTTTTTAGAGAAGTTCCACTTCTAGAAAGAAGTTGAAAGGCAGTCCCTCATTTTTATGTGATTAGCCAGAGAAAGCAAGCAGCACGTTTCATAAATGTGCATGATAATGTATGAGTTCAAAGAATCCTGGAAAAAATTCATGACTTCTACCACAGGCAGAACAGAGGTTTGTCTGCATCTCACCTTTTGTTTCTTCTTTAGCCTTCTGAGTTGCTAAATCTGCCAACCAGTGCAGGGCGGAGGAAGGTGGGGCCGTGTCAGGACAAGGAGGCCTGATGGCTTTCAGTTCACTATTGCTATTTGATGCCGAACTGTCTGTTTTCAGAGGCTCTTCAGATCTGATGTCAGTGCTGTCGGCTTTGGGAACATGGTCCGGCTCTGGAGTTGTTATTGGTGCCGGTCCTCCTCCGCCTGAGAAGGTAGTTTCGTTTCCAGAAGAGGCACTAGGGTTTATGCTAGGAAGCTGAAACACAGAAGGCCAACATGACTGGTGTGCTGTCCTTGGGTAGAAAAAAATACAACACAACTAGTAATGGCTTCACATACTAAATAGGTCTGGGAAGAATAATCTGTCCTGTAAACTGGCATTTCATACATTCTTTAATTCAACATATATTTATTGAGTCCTACAACATGCCAGAAACCAGGCTAGGTTCTGTGGAAAGATCAGTGAATGAGGCTTGAAGTTTCTAATCTAAAATAAAGAGTTAGCACGCCAGACACAATTTCTGCAATGGCGAACTGGTAATTTAAATGACCTCGTGGTGCTGTTCTTAGGATTACATAAAATAGTATATGCAAAGGGCTTAGCATAACTCTGACACACATAAATGCTAAATAAATGTTTATTACTCATTGATTTTTCCAAATAATTTGCTCTATCTAGAGTATTTGCATATTTGCATACTCTATATAGTCAACTCTACTGAAAATATATCTCAAGACCCCTCAGCATTAATCCCTGTGCCTCTTATCATCAATGATATGTTGTAGCAGTGTTGCCAGAAAGGCCATGGAATGTAAGCAGTTGGTTGTGGGTGTTTGAAAAGAAAACCAGGCCGGGTGCGGTGGCTCGTGCCTGTAATCCCAGAATCTTGGGAGTCCAAGGTGGGTAGATCACTTGATGTCAGGAGTTCGAAACCAGCCTGAGCAACACGGTGAAACCCTGTCTCTACTACAAATACAAAAACTACCCGGGTATGGTGGCGCATGCCTGTAGTTCCAGCTACTTGGGAGGCTGAGACATGAGAATCACGTGAACCCGGGAGGCAGAGGTTGCAGTGAGCCGAGATCATGACACTGTACTCCAGTATGGGCAACAGAGTAAGACTGTGTCTCAAAAAAACAAAACAAAACAAAATAAAACAAAAACGGACAGAGCAATGTGAAAACTACTGCCTCTGAACCCAACTCAGTCAGCCAATCTTCCTATTTCTGTCTTCTGCACCCGAGATGAATCCAGTGATAGGGACCATGTGCCTTCTCAGGTAAGACTCAAGACCAGCAGTATTCTCAGCAACCTTTTCTATATTCTTTACCCATACAAAGACCCTGAGGTATGTATCTTGACAAGATGCTAAGAATCTCTTTGTGCTATCAGTCAACCATGAACTGGTTTAAAGATGAATGAAGAGAGACTGTACCAATCAGGAGTAATTAAAATCCTTTGAGTAAAGTCCTTTAACCTCTCTCTAGAAAGGCTTCCCCATCTCCTGATTCCTCAGGAATCCTACAGTAGTCTGGCATAACAGAGTTGAAAAGGGGGCATACCCTGGTACAAAAAAATTTAAGCTTCACTTAGTTATACCCACACACACCAGTTTACCTGTGACATCCCATTGGTGACGGCAGGTCTCAATACAGATTTGTTCTGTCGACTGATACAAGGGCAGTTTGCTTTAATTCCCCACTTGCCCCGGGCAGCATGTACCATGTCTCCAATATTGTAAAGAGCTGGGAAAAAAAGGTAAACAATAAAAATAACACCAGAATACTTGTATATGCCACATATTTTGCTAAGAGTGTTCTTTACATTATCTCCCTCAATCCTTACCACATTTCAATAAGGTAGCTGCTTTTATCTTCAATTTCTGATGATCAAACTGAGACTGAGAGAAGTTAGGTCATTTGCTCAAGTACATAAAGCTGGTAAACAGAAGCACTAAGACTTTAGCCCAGGTATAACTACCCCTAAAGTTCTGCTACTTTTGAGCACTAAGCTATACTCCTTTCCCTCTTCTAGTAAACATTAACACAGTATCCTCCAGGAGAAACTCTAGGGGTAGATTCTTTAGTGTTCAAGAGTGTAAATATTGGCCAGTTGTGGTGGCTCACGCCTCTAATCCCAGCACGTGGGAGGCCAAGGTAGAAGAATTGCTTTAAGATCAGGAGTTTGAGGCCAACCTGGCCAACATGGTGAAACCCCATCTCTACCAAAAATACAAAAATTAGATGGGCATGATGGTGCGTGCCTGTAATTCTAGCTACTTGGGAGGCTGAGGCACGAGAATCGCTTGAATCTAGGAGGCAGAGGTTGCAGTGAGCTGAGATCATGCCACTGTACTCCACCCTGGGTGACAGGGTGAGACTCCACCTCAGAGTGTAAACATTTGGAATTGTATACTGTACTGTAAGTTATACCTTAAAAAAAGGTAAAACCTAATTAATAGATCAATGTAAACTTTATATGGGTAAATATTTAACTATACTTAGACCTGCAGGGAGCAGGCATCCTACCACTGCACTCAGGAAACCCTTTGGCTTAGAAGCAGTGGGGTATAAGGGATCAAGGGACGCGCCACCAAAAATTTTTTTTTTTTTTTTGGAGACAGAGTCTCACTGTATCACCTAGGCTGGAGTGCAGTGGCGTGATCTTGGCTCACTGCAATCTCTGCCTCCTGGGTTCAAGCAATTCTCCTGCTTCAGTCTCCCCAGTAGCTGGGATTACAGGCGCCTACCACCATGCCTGGCTAATTTTATATTTTTAGTAGAGATGGGGTGTCACCATGTTGGCCAGGCTGGTCTCGAACTTCTGACCTCAAGTGATTCACCCGCCTCAACCTCCCAAAGTGCTGGGATTACAGGTGTGAGCCACCGTGGCTAGACTGTGGCAAAGCTTTCTTAAGTGGAGGATAATATAGGCAGTAGTTTGGCAGAGTCATTACCTTCAATGCATGTATGTTAATGGAAGTACAGAAGCTAGGCATACAGAACTTCTGGAAGAATCACTGAAGTAAACTGGGATTGTGACACAAACATGACCATTCATTCCTACTGCTGAGCAAGCTGTTTTCCTCATGGATTCAAGATATCTTATTACCTTCAGCTGGATTTATTTTATTTTTTAATTATATGAGATGGGGTCTTCCTATGTTGACCAGTCTGGTTTTGAACTCCTGGCTTCAAGTGATCCTCCAATCTTGGCCTCCCAAAGTGCTGGGATTACAGGCATGAGCTACCACACCTGACCATTTTAGCTGTTTTACAAGCCTAAAACCAGAAGTCTTTCTGAAAGCCTAGGCACTGGCTTTTTCATTCTGGTCCAGCCAATCACAGGAATGTGAAATGGTATCAGGAAACAAGACCAGGTCCTCTAATCAGTAATGGGGAGCAGAGTGTGCAGTGGCCATATGCACACTAACACACATCTAAAGATCCAAATTTGGCTGAGCACGGTGGCTCATGGTTATACTCCCAGCACTTTGGGAGGCTGAGGTGGGAGGGTCACTTGAGGCCAGGAGTTCAAGACTAGCCTGTGCAACATATTGGGACCTTATCTCTGAAAAAAAAAAAATTAAATTAAATAATAAGCCAGGTGTGGTGGTGCATGCCTGTAGTCCTAGCTACTTGACAGGCTGAGGTGGGAGGATCACTTGAGGCCAGGAGTTCAAGGCTGCAGTAAGCTATGATCACACCACTGCACTCCAGCCTGGGTGACGGTGTCTCTTCAATCATCATCATCCAGATTCTCAGAGAAATATGATGATGCTTAAAAGAAAAAATCAGGCTAAATCATTTCAAAAAATGTTATGGTGTATGGCTATCTCAACTAAAAACATTTTTTCCACCAAATCTAAAAAAGGAATTTCCTTACCTGTGCCAGGAATAATTTGCGTGGGCATGAGATTCTCTGGTTCGTGGGACTGTCCCTTTGCACACTTCAACCAGGAGAAAACTTCTTCATCACCCATCTCTTCTGTCTCTGAAACAGAAATGAATGATTTTACTTATAAGGGTCACAAAAATGGATCCTTCTCAGTGAGTGGGAGTTTCAGAACCCCAAAAGCCAATTTTCTCATGGCCAAAGGAGATAACAGCTAATTAAAAAAAAAAAAAAAAGGCCCCTGCTTTACTGAGATTTCATTTATTTATTTATTTATTTATTTATTTTTGAGACAAGGTTTGGCTCTATCATCCATGCTGGAGTCTAGTGGCTTGATCATGGCTCACTGCAACCTCCGCCTCCCTGGCTCAAGCCATCCTCCCACCCTAGCCTGCAGAGTAGCTGGGACTACAGGAATGCACCATCACTCCCAACTAATGTTTGTATTTTTTTGTAGAGATGGAGTTTCGCCATGTCACCCAGGCTGGTCTTCAACTCCTGGGCTCAAGTTCCTGGGCTGGCCTTGGCTTCCCAAAGTGCTGGGATTACAGGCATGAGTCACTGTGCCCAACCTAAGGTATAATTTATAAAGAATAAATCCAGCAATTTAAAGTGTTTACTTCAGTGAGTTTAGAGAAACTGAATGAACAACTACCACAATCATGACGAAGAACCTTTCGATTCCATCTACAAAAGTTCTCTCAGGCTTTTTGTAGTCAGTTCTCTTCCCTCAAGCCCTGGCCATCAGTGATCAACTTTATAATACTAAAGTTTTGCTTTTCAAAAATTTCATATAAATGGAAGCATGTAGGATGCAGTTTTTGTGTTGGGTTTCTTTCACTTAGCATAATGCTTTTGAGTCACCTACATTGTTGTGTGTATTAGTGATTCATTCCTTTTTATAGCTGAGTAGTATTCCACGGTATGAATGTGCCATAACTTATCTGTTCATCAGCTGGTGAACATTTGGACTGTTTCCAATTTTTGGCTATTATAAATAAAGCTGCTACACGGCTGGGTGCAGTGGCTCACACCTGTAATACCAGCACTTTGGGAGGCCGAGGTGGGCTCAGGAACTTGAGCCCAGGAGTTTGAGACCGGCCTGGACAACATGACAAAAAAAAAAAAAAAAAAAAATTAGCCAAGTGTGGTGGTGCATGCCTGTGGCCCTAGCTACTTGGGAGACTGAGGTAGGAGGACTGTTTGAGCCTGGGAGGCGGAGGCTGCAGGGAGCAGAGATCGCTCCACTGCACTCCAGCCTGGGCAACACAAAGAGACACTGTCTGAAAAACAAAAAACAAAAAACAAACAAATAAATAAAGCGGATATAAACATTGATGTACAGGTCTTTTTGGGGAAATGTTTTCATTTCTCTTGTAAATACCTAGCAGTGGATGCTAGGTCATATGGTAAATTTTAGTTTTATAACTTTGTAAGAAATGACCTTATTGCTTTCCAAAGTGATGGTACCAATCTGCATTCCTACCAGCAATATTTAAGAGGTCTACTTCTTCCACATCCTTGATAATACTTGATACTGTCCGGTTTTGTTTCTTTTGAGATGGAGTCTCACTCTGTCGCCCAGGCTGGAGTGCAGTGGCGAGATCTCGGCTCACTGCAACCTCCGCCTCCCAGGTTCAAGCAATTCTCCTGCCTCCGCCTCTCGAGTAGCTGAGACTACAGGCACGTGCCACTATGCCCAGATAATTTTTTGTGTTTTTCATAGAGACAGGGTTTCACCATGTTAGCCAGGATGGTCTCAATCTCCTGACCTCACGATCCACCCGCGTCGGCCTCCCAAAGTGCTGGGATTACAGGTATGAGCTGCTGCGCCCGGCTGATACTGTCAGTTTAAAAAATTTTAGCCATGGCCGGGTGCGGTGGCTCAAGCCTGTAATCCCAGCACTTTGGGAGGCCGAGACGGGCGGATCACGAGGTCAGGAGATCGAGACCATCCTGGCTAAAACGGTGAAACCCCGTCTCTACTAAAAAAATACAAAAAACTAGCCGGGTGAGGCGGCGGGCGCCTGTAGTCCCAGCTACTTGGGAGGCTGAGGCAGGAGAATGGCCTGAACCCGGGAGGCGGAGCTTGCAGTGAGCTGAGATCCGGCCACTGTACTCCAGCCTGGGCAACAGAGCAAGACTTCGTCTCAAAAAAAAAAAAAAAAAAAAATTTTAGCCATTCTAGTGGACATACTGATTTCTCATTATGGTTTTAATTTATATTTCCCAAATGAATTACAATTTTTCCCGTGTACTTATCTGTCATCGATCTATCTTTTTTGGTGAGGTATCTGTTCAAACCTTTTTAAAACTAGCTTGGGCTGGCATGGTGGCTCATACCTGTAGCACTTTGGAAGGCCAATGTGGAAGAATTGCTTGAGCATAAGAGTTAAACACCAGGATGGGCAACACAGTGAGACCCCATTTCTACAAAACCAAACCAAAACAGAACAACAATAACAAAAAAACGGGCTTGTTTGCCCAGGCTGGTGTCAAACTCCTGCTGGACTCTAGCGATCCTTCTGTCTCAGCCTCCCAAGTAGCTGGGATTATAGGTGTACACCACTATGCACAGCAGCTTTTCTTTTTTTTTTTTTTTTTTTTTTTTTCACCATGTTAGCCAGGATGGTCTCGATCTCCTGACCTCGTGATCCACCCGTCTCGGCCTCCCAAAGTGCTGGGATTACAGGCTTGAGCCACCGTGCCCGGCACACAGCAGCTTTTCATTTGCTTTTTGGAGACAGGGTCTCACTCTGTCACCCAGGCTGGAGTGCAATGGCACAATCATGGCTCACTGCAGCCTCAACCTCCCAGGGTTAAATAATTCTCCCACCTCAGCCTCCTGAGTAGCTGGGACCACAGGTGAAAGCCACCACGTCTCGCTAATTTTTAAATGTTTTTTTGTAGAGATGAGGTCTCCCTATGTTGCCTAGGCTGGTCCTGAACTCCTGGGCTCAAGCAATCCCACTGCCTTGGCCTCTGTAACTGTTGGGAATACAGGTTATAAGCCACTGTGCCTGGGCTATTTTCATTTTCTTAAATGTGTCTTTTTTTTTTTTTTTTTTGGAGGCGGGGTCTCACTCTTTTGCCCAGCTGGAGTGCAGTGGTGCATTCTCGGTTCACCGCAACCTCTGCCTCCTGGGTTGAAGTGATCCTCCTGCCACAGCTTCCCGAGCAGCTGGGATTACAGGTGCCTGCCACCATGCCCGGCTAATTCTCTGTATTTTTAGTAGGGACAGGGTTTCATCATGTGGGCCAGGCTGGTCTTGAAATCCTGACCTCAGGTGATCCACCTGTCTCGGCCTCCCAAAGTGCTGGGATTACAAGCACGAGTCCACCGTGCCCAGCCTTAACGTGTCTTCTGAAAAGATAAAAGTTTTAAACTTGTATATTAGGCTGGGCACAACAGCTCGTGCCTGTAATCCCAGCACTTTGGGAGGCCGAGGCAGGTGGATCACCCGAGGTCAGGAGTTTGAGACCAGCCTGGCCAACATGGTGAAACCCTATCTCTACTAAAAATACAAAAAAATTGGCTGGGTGTGGTGGCGGGCACCTGTAATCCTGACTGCTCGGGAGGCTGAGGCAGGAGGATCGCTTGATCCTGGGAGGTGGAGGCTGCAGTGAGCTAAGATTGCACCACTGCACTCCAGCCTGGGTGACAGGGTGAGACTGTCTCACCAAAAAAAAAAAAAAAAAATTAAGAATAAAAAATAAACTTTTTTTTTTTTTTGAGATGGAGTCTCGCTCTGCCGCCCGGGCTGGAGTGCAGTGGCCGGATCTCAGCTCACTGCAAGCTCCGCCTCCCGGCTTTACACCATTCTTCTGCCTCAGCCTTCCGAGTAGCTGGGAGTACAGGCGCCCGCCACCTCGCCCGGCTATTTTTTTTGTTTTTAGTAGAGACGGGGCTTCACTGTGTTAGCCAGGATGGTCTCGATCTCCTGACCTTGTGATCCGCCCATCTTGGCCTCCCAAAGTGCTGGGATTACAGGCTTGAGCCACCGCGCCTGGCCAAAAAATAAACTTTTATATTTGTTTTTCATTTGCATTGTGTTCTAAGAAATATTTGTTTAGTGCAAGGATACAAATATTTTATTTCTTTCTAGAAGTTTTAGTTTTAGCTTTTATGTTTAGGCTTATGGTCCACCAAGAGTTAGTATTTTGTATATGGTAGGAGGTAAAGGGAGAAGTTCTTCTTTTTTTCTTTGAATATGGATATACAGTTGTTCCAGTACCATTTATGAAAGGGCTATCCTTTCCCCTACTGAACTACCTTGGCACCTTTGTCACAGTTGATTATGTAGGTGTGGGTTTACTTCTAGATTGTTTTCTGTTCCCTTACCACAGTGTCTTGATTACTGTAGCTTTAATATTAATTCTTGAAATGTAGTACAAGTCCTTCAACTTGAATCTATTTCAAAATTGTTTTGGTTATTCTAGATCCTCTGTATTTCATATAAATTTCAGAAACATCTTGTCAATTTCTACAAAATGGTCTACTGAGACTTTGATTTGGAATTGCATTTAATTACATATCAATTTAGAAGAAGTAACATCTTAGTATTCAATCCTCTATTTTTCTTTTCTCCTCTTTTTTTTTTAAGACGGAGTTTCGCTCGTTGCCCAGGCTGGAGTGCAATGGCATGATCTCTGCTCACCGCAACCTCTGCCTCCTGGGTTCAAGCGATTCTCCTGCCTCAGCCTCCCGAGGAGCTGGGATTATAGGCATGTGCCACCATGCCTGACTAATTTTGTATTTTTAGTAGAGACAGGGTTTCTCCATGTTGGTAAGGCCGGTCTCAAACTCCTGACCTCAGGTGGCCTCCCAAAGTGCTGGGATTACAAGCGTGAGTGAACCACGGTGCCCGGCCTATTTTTCATTATTATTATTTTTTTCTTTATCTTTTCTTTTTGTAGAGATGGGATCTTGCTGTGTTGCCCAGGCTGGTCTCAAACTCCTGGCCTCAAGTGATTCTCCCACTTCAGCTTCCCAAAATGCTAGGATTAGACATGAGCCACCACACGCAGCCCATATTCAATCTTCAGATCCACAAATATGGTATATCTCTTCATTTATTTAGATATTCTTTAATTTCAGTAATATGTTGTAGTCTTCAGTGTATGTGTCTTGTAGGTATTGGCTAAATTTGTCCCTAAGCACTTCATGATTTTACGATGCTATTGTAAATAACGCTGTGGTGCGATCTTGGCTCACTGAAGCTTCCGCCTCCCAGGTTCAAGGAATTCTCCTGCTTCAACCTCCCATTACATTTCAATTTCTAATTGTTCACTGCTATTATACAGAAAAATAATTAATCTTTGTATGTTGACTTTGTATCCTCTAACATTGAAAAAAAACTCATTAATTAGCTTTTTTGTAGATCTCTGGATTTCTAAATAGATGATCATGTTGTCTGAGAATAAAAACCATTTTACCTCTTTCCAATCTGTATGTCTCTTTTTTGTTTTCCTTTTCCCCTTTATTTCTTCATACTGACCACTAACTCCAGTAAAATACTGAATAGAAGTTACAAAAGCAGACATCCTTGCTTTGTTCCTGAACCTAAGAGGAAGAAGTCAATCTTTCATATTACATATGACATTCTACTTATACACAGTTGTGTTTTTCAAACATTATTTCATTATCATTCTCCAAAGAGCCTTTTCAGATTCTGTTTTGTGGTCATTATGCTCTCCACCCAAGAAATTTTAATACCAGATATACTGTATATCTGTTTATGTATTATGGCCCCCTGAAAGGGCACAAAAATTTTTTAACATTTTAGATTCTCCATCCCCAGCAAGAGCCAATTTTCACCTGATGAGAATGCATAGCCTAGGTTTTTGATAATTTAGACAAATGATTTTTCTGCTATATGTTGAGATCATGTGGTTATTTTTTAGTCTACTAATATAGTGGACTGCACTGATTTTCAAGTGAACCCCATTTGTTCATGATGTATTATTCTTTTTATGTATCTCTTGACTCAAACTTGCTTAAATTTTATAAAATATTTTTACATCTATTTTTACATCTATGTTTTTTTTTTTGAGACGGAGTCTCGCGCTGTCGCCCAGGCTGGAGTGCAGTGGCGCGATCTCGGCTCACTGCAAGCTCCGCCTCCCGGGTTCACGCCATTCTCCTGCCTCAGCCTCCTGAGTAGCTGGGACTACAGGTGCCCACCACCGCGCCCGGCTAATTTTTTTTTGTATTTTTAGTAGAGACGGGGTTTCACTGTGGTCTCGATCTCCTGACCTTGTGATCCGCCCGCCTCGGCCTCCCAAAGTGCTGGGATTACAGGCGTGAGCCACCGCGCCCGGCCTACATCTATGTTTATAACTCATACTGGGGTTGTAACTTTCTCTGCTTCTCACGTTTTTATTTGGTTTTGATGTTAGTATAATGCTGGCTTCATAAAACAAGCTGGTAAGTGTTTCCTTCAATTTTCTGAAAGACTGTGTGCATAGTTGGTATTACTTCCTCCTTAAACGTTTGCTGCAATTTACTAGTAAGGCCACCATCTAGACCTTAAGTCTTCTTTGTTGAAAGGTTTTTGAAACTGCAAATTCAATTTCTTTCTTTCTCTCTTTTTTTTTTTTAGGAGTTTAAGAGCAAAGATTTAATAGGCAAAAACAAAAACAAAAAACAAGAAAGAGAGAGGAAAACAGCTCTCTAGTGAGAGAGAGGGGACTCCCGAGAGGAAAAGACCAGCTGGTGGCAGATGTACTGGATTTTATAGTCAGGCTTGAGGAGGCGGTGTCTGATTTACATAGGGATTACAGATTGGTTCAATCAGGTACGATGTTTACATAGTATTAGGGGAAGGCTGACTGCCCCACCCTAATCTTATTATGCAAATGAACTTTCCCCTTGGCTGGTGCCATCTTGTCTGCTCCTTACTGTACATGTGGTTGACAAAGAGAAGGGAAGATGAAGCTCCCATCTTGAACATGATTTCATAACTGCTAACATCTGTCTGCAACTCAATTTTACAGGCTGCTCTTTGTCAGAAAGAAAATAATTTGGGGCTGCTTTTCATTAAATGGAAAACCTTACCAAGGACCTCTGTACCCTCAGTATCTGCCTAAGTAATTTCTTTCTTTTTTTTTTTTTTTTTTGAGATGGAGTCTCGCTCTGTCGCCCAGGCTGGAGTGCAGTGGCCGGATCTCAGCTCACTGCAAGATCCGCCTCCCGGGTTCACGCCGTTCTCCTGCCTCAGCCTCCCGAGTAGCTGGGACTACAGGCGCCCGCCACCTCGCCCGGCTAGTTTTTTGTATTTTTTAGTAGAGACGGGGTTTCACCGTGTTAGCTAGGATGGTCTCGATCTCCTGACCTCGTGATCCACCCGTTTCGGCCTCCCAAAGTGGTGGGATTACAGGCTTGAGCCACCGCGCCCGGCCCCTAAGTAATTTCTTCTTAACACCTGTATCATTCCGCCCTCTGGAGTGGTAACCCTAACTGCTATTAGGGGGTATTGGATGAGGGCTCTTTCTGGCTACTTCCTGCTGAAAAGAGGTGTTGTGTGGGGAACAGCAGGTAGGGCTCCTCCTGGGGTTGATCTAAGGGTCCTCAGAAGAAAGGCATGTCCATGTGTGGTTCTGACTGTAGCACCATTTGGAGTTTGATTGCTGTTAGCCATTCCGATGGGTTGTAACACTGGTTTGCCTCCACCAGATGTTGCATTTTGATGAATGGTGTACCTTGGTATCTGGGACGAGGTTCCCAATATGAAGCAGCTATGTTGTCTGGGGTAAATACCTGAGGTTCATCATCTCGTGCCAGGAAAATTTTGGACATGGACACACATGAGGAATTTAGGAGTGGAGGTTTAACAGGCAAAAGAAAGAGAAAGAAAAAGAAAGGAAAACAGATCTCTCTCTAGTGAGAGAGAGGGGACTTCCAAGAGGAAAAGACCAATTTTTTAATGTAAAGTTATTTAGGTTCTCTATTTGTTCTCGAGGGAATGTTGATGGTTTGTGTTTTTCATGGAATTTGTCCATTATATCTAAGCTGTAAAAGCATAGGCTGGGCGTGGTGGCTCACACCTGTAATCCCAGCACTTTGGCAGGCTGAGGCGGGCAGATTGCCTGAGGTCAGGAGTTCAAAACCAGCCTGGCCAACATGCCAAAACCCGGTCTCTACTAAAAATACAAAAATTAGCTAGGTTTGGTGGCACGCACCTGTAACCCCAGCCACTTGGGAGGCTAGGGAAGGAGAATCGCTTGAACCCGGAAGGTGGAGGTTGCAGTGGGCTGAGATGGTGCCACTGCACTCCAGCCCGGGAGACAGAGATAGACACTGTCTGAAAAAAAAAAAATTTATTGGCATAATAATGTTCATTTTACTTACCCTTTTAATGTCTAAAGGATCTGTATTGTGGTCCTCATATTCTTTTTTTTATTATAAAAGAGATAGGGTCTCACTATATTCCCCTGCTGGTCTCAAACTCCTGGATTCAAGTGACCCTCCCACCTAAGACTCTCAAGTAGATGACAGTATAGGCACACATCACTGTGCCTGCGATCTCTCATTGGTAAACTGTATATTCTCTTTTTTATCATGTAGGCAGAAGATTAGTACATATAAAATATCTTTTTCTCATTTATACTCTTTTAAAAAGTTAATTGTTTAACTTTTCTTTTTTTTATTTTTTTTGAGACAGAGTTTCACTCTTGTTGCCTAGGCTAGAGTGCAACGTCGCGACCTCAGCTCACTGTAACCTCCGCCTAAGTGAGACCTCCTGCGTAGCTAGGTCTACAGGTGCCCGCCACCATGCTTGGCTAATTTTTTTTGTATTTTTAGTAGAGACAGGGTTTCACCATGTTGGCCAGGCTGGTCTCAAACTCCTGACCTCAGGTGATCCACCTGCCTCAGCCTCCCAAAGTGCTGGGATTACAGGCGTGAGCCACTGCGCCTGGCCTTAACTTTTGAGACAGGGTTGCACTCTGTCACCCAGGCTGGAATGCAGTGGTGCAATCACGGCTCCCTGCAGTCTCAACCTTCTGGGCTCAAATGATCTTCTCCCATCAGCCTCTGAGTAGTTGGGACCACAGGTGTATGCCACCATGCCCAGCTAATACTTAAATTTTTTGTAGAAATTGGAGTCTTGCTATGTTGCCCAGACTGGTCTTGAACTCCTGGCCTCAAGTAACCCCCATCTTGACTTCTCAAAGTGTTGGGATTGCAGGTGTGAGCCACCGAACCCAGTCAGTCCCATTTCTTTATGGTTTCATTTTTCCTGCCTTCTTTTGAATTACTTACATATTTTTTGTGATTTGATTTTGTTTTCCATTTTGAACTTATTAGCTATATTTCTTTGTTTTTAAGTGGTTGCTTTAGGATTTTCAGTATTAATCTTCAACTTAAGAGTCTATCTTCACTTTACATTCACTTTATATACAGTGTAAGATCCTTACAAAACTATACTTCCATTTTTCCCTCTTTTTCTCTGTGCTGCTATTATATATTTGAATTTTACATATAGTATAAACCCCAAAATATATTGTTACTATTTTTGCTTTTAAACAATTAACTTTTAAAAATATTATATATGAGAAAAAGAGATCTTTTATATTCACTCATATACACCATGTAGGATGTTCTCCATTACTTTGTGTAAGTTCTGATTTCCATATCATTTTCTTCTGCCTGAATAACTACCTTTAACTTTATTATCGTGTGGATCTGCTGGTGGTGCATTCTATCAGCTTTTCTTGGTTTAAGAAAAGCTGATAGAATGGTCACTCGTTTTTTTTTCTTTTGTAAGACAGAGTCTCACTCTGTTGCCTACACTAGAGTGCAGTGAAGTGATCATGGCTCAACCTCCCAGCTCAAGTGATCCTCCCACCTCAACCTCCCAAGTAGCTGTGACCACAGGCATGTGTCACCATGCCTGGCTACTTTTAAAAAATATTTGTGGCGGGGCATGGTGGCTCACGCCTGTAATCCCAGGACTTTGGGAGTCCAAGGCGGGTGGATCATGAGGTCAGGAGTTCAAACTAGCCTGCTAACATAGTGAAACCCCATCTCTACTAAAAGTACAAAAAATTAGCCAGGCGTGGTGGCAGTAACCTGTAATCCCAGCTACTTGGGAGGCTGAGGCAGCAGAATCACTTGAACCTGGGAGGCAGAGATTGCAGTGAGCCGAGATCGCACCACTGCACTCCAGCCTGGTCGACAGTGCAACACTCCGTCTCAAAAAAAAAAAAAAAAAAAAAAAAAATTTGTAGGCCGGGCACGGTGCCTCACATCTGTAATCAGGAGTTTGAGATGAGCCTGATTAATTAACATGGCAAAACCCTGACTCTATTAAAAATACAAAAAAAAAAAAAAAAAAAAAAAATTAGCAGGGCATGGTGGCACATGCCTGTAATCCCAGCTACTTGAAGGGGCTGAGGCAGGAGAATAGCTTGAACTCAGGAGGTGGCGATTGTAGTGAGCCGAGATCACGCCCCTGCATTCTAGCCTGGGCGACAGTGAGACTCCATCTCAAGAAAAAAAAAAGAAAAAACAAAACAAAACAAAAAAGTTCATTCCATTGTTTTCTGTTGTCTTCTGGCCTACAGGACTTCTGACAAATTGGTTGTCTTTCTTTTTTTTTATTTTTTATTTATTTTTTGAGACAGAGTTTTGTTCTTGTTGCCCAGGCTGAAGTGCAACGGCACGACCTTGGCTCACCTCCACCTCCGCTTTCCAGGTTCAAGCGATTCTCCTGCCTCAGCCTGCCTCAGCTGGGACTACAGGCATGTGCCACCACACCCGGCTAATTTTGTATTTTTAGTAGAGACAGGATTTCACCATATTGGCCAGGTTGGTCTCCAACTCCTGACCTCAGGTGATCCGCCCACCTTGGTCTCCCAAAATGCTGGGATTACAGGCATGAGCCACGGCGCCCATCCAGGCTTTCATTCTTATCTTTGTTACTCTACACAAAATGTGCTTTGGTGTGGTTTTCTTAATGTTTCTATTGTTTGGAATTTGTTAATTTTGTCTGTACATAATTTTCACCAAATCTGGAAATTTTTTGGTTTTATTTAAATATTTTTTCTGTCTCTGCTCTCCCACTCTTTCTTTCTGAAACTCTACTTGTACGTTTGGTAGACCACCTGGTATTTCCTGCAGCTCTACAAAGCATTCTTCAATTAATAAATGTAGGTCATTTTTCTCTGTGTTTTGTTTTAGATAGTTTCTTTTGTCATGTCCGCAAGTTTAGTCTTTTTTTTTCCTTCTATATTATCTAATCTGCTGTTAATCTCATCTGGTGTAAATATCTGAGATATTTTTCATCTCTATAAGTTTTCATTTGGGCCTTTATATATCTTCTTTTTCTCTCCTCATCACATCATGTTTTTCTTTAAATCCTTAATCATATGTATAAGATGTATAGTAGCTACATTAAAGTTCTTCTTTTTTTGGTTGAGATGGGGTCTTGCTATATTGCCCAGGTTGGAAATGAACTCCTGGACGTAAGTGATCCTCCCACCTCAGCCTCCCAAAGTGCTGGGATTACAGGTGTGAGCCCCCATACCTGGCTTAAGGTTCTTTTCTATTCTTTTTTTTTTTTTTTCTGAGACAGAGTTTCGCTCTTGTTGCCCAGGCTGGAGTACAATGACATGATCTTGGCTCACTGCAACCTCTGCCTCCCGAATTCAAGTGATTCTCCTGCCTTAGCCTCCCGAGTAGCTAGGATCACAGGCACCTGCCATCATGCCTGGCTAATTTTTTGTATTTTTCGTGGAGACAGGGTTTCACCATGTTGGACAGGCTGGTCTCGAACTCCAGACCTCAGGTTATCCACCTGCCTGGGCCTCCCAAAGTTCTGAGATTACAGGCATGAGCCACTGTGCCAGGCTGGTTCTTTTCTATTCTATTTCGCTGTCATTCTGGGGTTTTTTCCTATTGATTGATTACCCCTCCTCGGCTTACTGGTCATGTAAGTTGGTATTTTTGCACACTTGATAATTACTGATTAAATGCAAGGCTTTGTGACTTATTTTTCTGGGTAACAGGTTTTGTTTGAAGGATGCTCCTTTATTCCATTAAAGGGTATTTGGTGTTAGTGTGGTGCACAATTAAGTAACTTGCTGATCAGTTTGACTCTTCCAAGGCTTGCTTTATACTTTGTTACGGAGGCTCCAGAATAGTTTTTATTCTGAGACTAAATTAGTCCCACTACTCTTCACATTGGCTGGTGGGAATACAAATCATGAATTTTGTGAATTATTCAGTCAACTGCTTTCTGAAGGTTCCATCTTGGGCTTTGTGGAGTTTCATCTCATTCATGCACAGATTATTATATAGGCAAAAAACCAAGGGGCTCTCTGTAGATCTCTGTGCACTTCCAACATTTTCAGCACTTTGCCTTACTGTTCTCAGACTGTCATCTCTGTCTCTAGTCAGTAAGGTTGGCAGTTTCTGTTTCGGTTCTCTTTCCCTTGCTATAGCTAGGAACTGTGCCTAAGCAGTAAGCCAGGGCAACTGTAGGGATCACCTTGTTTTTTCCCCTTCTCTCAGAGATAACAGTCCCATGTTGCCTGTTGTTCGATGTCAAAAACTGTGGTTTCATATATTTTATCTAATTTTCTCACTGTTTATGGCAGGAGGGCAATTCCTGCGGCAGTTAATCTTTCATGGGCGGGAGGAGAATACTCTAGCAGCTAACATTTATGGAATACCTGGTGGGTGTCAGGTCCTGTTCTAACCACGTTACATACATCTCTTTCAAAACAACAAAGCTGTGAGGGAAGTACTGATACCTTTGTTTTGCAGACAAGAAACCTGAGGCTCTGCAGGATTAAGTAACTAGCCCAAAATACAATTATTGGTACAATAAGAGGTAGAAATAGGTGTCACATCACAGTAGCCTAAACTCTAAACCACTGTACAATGATTATATTGTACCTCTGAAGAGGGAAGACTGAAAAAGTCAAGGGGTAAGGAGGGTTTTTGGCATATAATAAGATAAAGCAAGAGCCAAGGGCAGCAAATAATTTGAACAGACATTTTTCATAAGAAAATAAACAGGCCGGGCGCGGTGGCTCAAGCCTGTAATCCCAGCACTTTGGGAGGCCGAGACGGGCATATCACGAGGTCAGGAGATCGAGACCATCCTGGCTAACACGGTGAAACCCCGTCTCTACTAAAAAATACAAAAAACTAGCCGGGCGAGGTGGCGGGCGCCTGTAGTCCCAGCTACTCGGGAGGCTGAGGCAGGAGAATGGCGGGAACCCGGGAGGCGGAGCTTGCAGTGAGCTGAGATCCGGCCACTGCACTCCAGCCTGGGCGCCAGAGCGAGACTCTGTCTCAAAAAAAAAAAAAAAAAAAAAAAAAAAAGAAAATAAACAAATGGCTGGGCACAGTGACTCACACCTATAATTCCAGCAGTTTGGGAGGCCAAGGCAGGAGGATCACTTCAGCCTGGGAATTAGAGACCAGACTGGGCAATGTAGCAAGACTCCATCTCTACTAAAAAAAATAAGCCAGGCATGATAGCACATGCCTGTAGTCCCAGCTATGCAGGAAGCTTAGATGGGAGAACTGCTTGGGCCCAGGAGGATGAGGCTGCAATGAGTCATGATCATGCCACTGCACTCCAGCCTGACTGACAAAGCTAGACCCTTTCTTAAAAACAAATAAAAAAAAAGAAAAGAAAAGAAAAGAAAAAAAAAGCACAAGAAAAGATACTCAACATCGTTAGTCACCAGGGGAAAGCAAATCAAAATGACACAATGAGATACTACTTCACAGCCACTGTGATGGCTGTAACAAAAAAGACAAAGGACAAGTGTTGGCAAGAATGTGGAAAATTCCCTCATACATTGCTGGTGGGATTGTAAAATACTGCAGCTACTTTAAAATATAGTCTGGCAGTTCCTCAAAAGGTTAAAAGTAGAATTGTCATATGCCCTAGACAATTCCACTCCTACATATATATATACACTCAAGAGAAATGCAACCATAAATTCACACAAAAAAACTGTACACAAATGTTCACAGTAGCACTATTCATAATAGCCAAATGTGGAGGCAACCCAAAAGTCCATCAACTGGTGAATAAACAAAATGTAGTCTATCCAAAAAAGGAGTATTATTTGGCAATGCAAAGGAATGATGAATGGTTCACATGTGCTAAAATACAGATGAAACTTTAAAACATTACACTAAGTGAAAAGGGCTAGTCACAGAAGGCATAACAAAGTGTAAAGCAAGCCTTGGAAGAATCAAACTGTTTAGCAAGTTACTTAGCTATGCACTAGACATAATAGTGTTTTTTGTTTTTGTTTTTTTTTTTGAGATGAAGTCTTGCTCTGTTGCCTAGGCTGGAGTACAGCGGTATGATTTCAGCTCACTGCAACCTCCATCTCCCGGGTTTAAGTGACTCTCCTGCCTCAGCCTCTCGAGTAGCTGGGATTACAGGCACACACCACCACGCCTGGCTAATTTTTGTATTTTTAGTAGAGACAGGGTTTCACCATATTGGCCAGGCTGGTCTTGAACTCCTGACCTTGGGATCCGCCCGCCTTGGTCTCCCAAAGTGCTGGGATTACAGGCGTGAGCCATGGCGCCTGGCCGATTCTATTTTTATGATATGTCCAGAATAGGCAAATCTACAGAGACAAAAAGCAGACTACTTGTTAAAATAGCATTAGTGTAAAAAAAAGAGAGAAAAGCGGACTAGCGGATGCCAAGGGCTGAGGAGGAACGGGGAGTGATAATAGGTATGGGTTGTCAGGTGGGGTGTGGGGTGATGAAAATGGAATTAGATAATGGTGATGGCTGTACAACCTTTTAGATTTACTTTATTTAATTAATTAATTGATTTTTAGGCAGGTCTCACTCTGCTGTGCAGGCTGGAATGCAGTGGCATGATCACAGCTTACTATAACCTCATACTCTGAGCTGAGGTGATCCTCCTGCCTCAGCCTCCTGAGTAGCTATGACTACAAGCATATGCCACCATGTCTAGCTAGCTAATTTTATTTTATTTTGTAGAGATGGGGTCTTGCTGTGTTGCCCAGACTGGTCTCAAACCCCCGGCCTCAAGTGATCCTCCTATCTCAACCTCTCAAAGTGCTGGAATTACAGGCATGAGCCACCACACTAAGCCTTGTACACATTAAAAGGGGTGAATTTTATGGTATGTGAATTATACCTCAATAAAGATGTTATTTAAAAAAAACACAGGTACGGTGGCTCATGCCTGTGATTCCCAGCACTCTGAGAGGTCGAGGAAGATCTCTAGGAGGTCAAGGGTGCAGTAAGCTGTGATTGTGCTGCTGCATTCCAACCTGGGTGACAGAGCGAGAACCTGCCTTAAAACAAAAACAAAAACAAAACAAAACAAGGGAAAATTAATAACCTTTCTTGTCCTGTTTCAGCCTTCCTAGGCTAAGTATTTGCCATTTTAAGATCTTACAATACAACAAAGTTGAATGAAGCCAAGTAGCTAAAGAGAGACATAAGCCCATTCCTGCCTCAATTTTCAAATCCCACAACACCAAGGACATACCTCCAGGTTACCTTTCGAGCTGCACAGGACAATGTTTACTTACCACTGCGTGGCCGGCTTTTCCTGAGCCGGTAACAGTCAAGGCAGACCCCAAATCCACATTTGCGACAAACCCAGTGGATGTTGAAGAGAGTTGTTTCACACACATCACACATCTCCCGTACACCACGCACAGCTCGCTTCCATGCCACTTTCTCTGGTGGAAAGACGAAACAGAATTGGCATTGATCATCCTGACCAATAGCAAAAGACCCCAGACCCACTGATTCCCTACTCAAGTTATTTTGTTCAGCAATAAAACTCAAAGATTCATGAAGTCTGTGTTTCTATAATTGTAGGAGAAACTGGCCGGGCGCGGTGGCTCAAGCCTGTAATCCCAGAACTTTGGGAGGCCAAGACGGGCGGATCACGAGGTCAGGAGTTCGAGACCATCCTGGCTAACATGGTGAAACCCTGTCTCTACTAAAAAATACAAAAAACTAGCCGGGCGAGGTGGCGGGCACCTGTAGTCCCAGCTACTGGGAGGCTGAGGCAGAGAATGGCAGGGCGGTAGGCTTCGAACTTCGACACTGCACTCCAGCCATAAAGGCGACACTGTGAGACTCCGTCTAGTAGCAGGGAAACTTCGGCTGGGGAGCACAGGCCATTGCGAGGCGGCGGTGGCTCAAGCCTGAATCCCAGCACTTTGGGAGGCGAGGCCGGGGTGGATCCGCGAGGTCGGGAGATCAAGACCATCCTGGCAGTGCAGAAACCCGTCTCTACTAAAAGCTCTAAAACCTTGAGGCCCGAGATGGCGCCTGGTCAGTCCCAGCAGCTTTTCGAGGGAGGCTGAGGCAGGAGGTGTGAGCCAGGAGGCAGGCTGCAGTGAGCTGAGATCCGACCCTGCACTCCAGCCTGTTTGACAGAAGAGACTCGATCTCAAAAAAAAAATTTCTAGTATTTCCTGTGAACAAACTGACTGTACAACTTACTATAACTTTTTTTTCTTTCAGATGGAGTCTGCCACTGCCCAGGCTAGGGGTGCAATGGCACAATCTTGGCTCACTGCTAACCTCCGCCTCCCGGGGTTTAGCGATTGCCCTCTCAGCCTCCCCAGTAGCTGGGAAGGTTACGAGGCACCATACAAGCCCAGCCAGGCCTTGTATTTTTGTGAAGACGGGGTTTCACCCTTGTTCAGGCTGTCTCCTCCTGACCTCATGTCCTCTGCCTCCCAAAGTTAATTCTGGCGTGAAACCAATGCCTAACTGAAATAATTTAACTGGGGAGTTTCAAAATAAGAGGTTTCCTCTCTTGAAATTTAGAATGAATGGCCGGGCATGAGGTAGCTCACTGTATGATCCTTGCGTTGGGAGGCCGATACGAGGCGGATCCGCGGAGTCCAGGAAGGTGAGACCATCCTGGCTAACACAGTGGCTCCTGTCTCTTAAAAATACAAGCTAGCTGAGGCATTGGTGGTGGGTGCCTGTAGTCCCAGCTACTCAGGAGGCTGAGGCAGGAGAACGGTGTGAACCCAGGAGGTGGAGGTTGCAGTGAGCTGAGATCGCGCCACTGCACTCCAGCCTGGGCGACAGAGTGAGACTCTGTCTCAAAAAAAAAAACAAAAACGAAATTTACGATATAATTTCACAGTATAATTTTTCTTAGTCTGGAAAATAGGGCATAGTATCTTACAGACATGGAAATATTTGAAATGTATGAATAATGTGCATTCTAGGTATGAAACATGGCACCTAGTAGCACACCATCTATTTACAAACCATACAGCTTATTAATAGAAATTGGTTCAAAGCTAACTGAAAATATTCAGAATGAAGCAAACCCAAATGGGAATTTAAAAGGATGTTATGGCTGTTGTGCTACAAAAATGAAAGGCAAGCAGAGAAGGAGATTTTGGTTAATTGCCAAAGACTGAAAGAATGAGGTCTGCTGGATATAGTTAAGGTCTCAACTACAAGTTGCTACAAAGAGAAGTCTTATCGGTCTTAATTCATTCATAGAAAATGCCATCTGCCACTGTCCCCAATCCTCCCTTTAAGTGAAAGAAAATAGAAGTTTTTCACTAGGAGCACCTGGAAGACAAGTGAGAAGGTGACTTACGGTGCGGCTCCACCATCATCATGGCCTCCTTCTCAGACATTACGAGCTGGCAGAACTGGTCCCCAACATTGGCCAGGATGTATTTTGAGGTCTCTAGATCTATCCCTTCTGCTAGGGAGGAAGAGGGAATCCACAGGTTCATGGCATCAGGGTCACTTTGCTGGGGGCTTAGAAACCCCTCCACACGGAGTACCCCCTTTCGAGTGAAGATCAACCTGAGACATGATCAAATACATGGTAAATCGCAGTAGCAATGCAAACTAACACACACCTAAACTGAGACAACAGGAATCAGACTAAGAATTTTCACCAAAGTTGACCAAAACAGTATGCATTCTCTGCTAACAGTAAAGCTTGTTAACATAACATTTAGTAGGTTTAGATTCGAATGCATACTGTTTTGGTCAACTTTGGCGGATCCTCATGTTGTCCCCCCGGGAGTGCATTGGCGCGATCTCGGCTCACTGCAAGCTCCGCCTCCCGGGCTTACGCCATTCTCCTGCCTCAGCCTCCCGAGTAGCTGGGACCACAGGCGCCCGCCACCTCGCCCGGCTAGTTTTTTGTATTTTTTAGTAGAGACGGGGTTTCACCGTGTTCGCCAGGATGGTCTCGATCTCCTGACCTCGTGATCCGCCCGTCTCGGCCTCCCAAAGTGCTGGGATTACAGGCTTGAGCCACCGCGCCCGGCCAGGTTTAGATTCTTTAAAAAGTTGTCCCAGAGTTGCTCTTAGTTTTTCCATTTACCTGTTTTACACCTGCACCCATACTGCTGAATGTGACCAGAGAAAAACACAGACCCACTTTCCAGTTTTTTTTTTTTAAAGACAGAGTCTTGCTCTGTCACCCAGGCTGGAGTGCCGTGGCATGATCTTGGCTCACTGCAACCTCCACCTCCCGGGTTTGATCAATTCTCCTGCCTCAGCCTCTTGAGTAGCTGGGACTACAGGTGCAAGCCACCATGCCCAGCTAATTTTTGTATTTTTAGTAGAGACAGGGTTTCACCACATTGCCCAGGCTGGTCTTGAACTACTGACGTCAAGTAATCTGCCTGCCTTGGCCTTCCAAAGTGCTGGGATTACAGGCGTGAACCACACCACTCCCGGCCAACACAGAGCCACTTTCCTTGTAACTATTTTTTGGAGACAAAGTTGCGCTCTGTCATCCAGGCTGGAGCACAGTGGTGCCATCAGAGCTCACTGCAGCCTTGACCTCCTGGGCTCAAACAATCCTGCCACCTCAGCTTCCCAAGCAGCTGGGATTACAGGCACATGCCACCACATCCAGCTAATTTTTAATTTTTTTACTTTTTTTTGGGACAGAGTGTCGCTCTGCCACCCAGGCTGGAGTGCAGTGGCATGATCTCGGCTCACTGCAAGCTCCTCCTCTGGGGTTCATGCCATTCTCCCACCTCAGCCTCCTCAGTAGCTGGGACTACAGGTGCCTGACACCACGTGCAGCTAATTTTTTGTATTTTTAGTAGAGACGGGGTTTCACCGTGTTAAGCCAGGATGGTCTCGATCTCCTGACCTCGTGATCCGCCTGCCTCAGCCTCCCAAAGTGCTGGAATTACAGGCGTGAGCCACTGCACCCGGCCTAATTTTTCATTTTTTAAAACTGTTTGTAGAGACAGGGTCTTGCCATGTTGCCCAGGCCAATCTCAAATACCTGGGCTTAAGCGATCCGCCCACCTCGGCCTTCCAAAGTGTCCGGATTATAGGCATGAGCCACTGTGCCCAGACTTTTAACACTTTAAATTCACGTCTGCCTACCTCAGGTGAGTCCTTAATATTGCCTGACAGTCATGATACAGTTTATTGGTACACTCCCTCTCCTAGATGCCTATTTTCATACCTTCCTTCTATTCATACCTCCAATATTACTTCCCCCGTGACGACCTTGCTTTCTATTCCACTGAGGAAACAGGAGCCAGAAGACAACTTCCACAAGCTCACACCATGACACTACCACACTTACCTGCAACTTGGCCCACGTATTCCGTATGATTTCCTGCTGCTCTGAACCAGCAAAGGCCAGTATCTCCTGCTACATCCTATCACTTTTCTGCAACCCAAAGACATTTATCCACTAAATCTCTCCTCTCTTTTCAATATCATCTATTTTCTTCTCTATCAGATCACTGTTGCCAGCATATAAATTCACTCCAATTTCTACCACAAAAATCCTCTCAAGTCATACCCTCCCTCCATTTATCTGCTTGAGCAAAGTTTCTCTGAAGAGCTGTCTATACTCGACCAGGCACGGTGACTCATGCCTGTAATCCCAGCACTTTGGGAGGCTGAGGTGGGTGGATCATGAGGTCAGGAGATTGAGACCATCCTGGCTAACACGGTGAAATCTCATCTCTACTAAAAATACAAAAAATTAGCCAAGCGTGGTAGCGGGCGCCTGTAGTCCCAGCTACTCGGGAGGCTGAGGCAGGAGAATGGCGCGAACCCAGGAGGCAGAGCTTGCAGTGAGCTGAGATTGCGCCACTGCACTCCAGCCTGGGCGACAGAGCGAGACTCCATCTCAAAAAAAAAAAAAAAAAAAGAGTTGTCTATACTCATTGCCATAGGTTCCTTTCCCTCAAATTTTCTTCCCTACAATCAGGCACTTCCCCTACCAATCTACCAAAACTATTTTGATAAGGTAATTCTACCTTGCTAAATCAGTCACTTCTAGTTCATATGTAACATGACCTGTCAGCAACATTTTAATTTTTTTTATTAAAAATTGTTTTGTGCCGGGCACGGTGGCTCACACCTATAATCCCAGCACTTTGGGAGGCTGAGGCAAGCGGATAACCTCAGGTTAGGAGTTCAAGACCAGCATGGCCAACGTGGTGAAACCCTATCTCTACCAAAAATACAAAAAATTAGCCGAGCGTGGTGGCGCGCACATGTAATCCCAGCTACTCAGGAGACTGAGGCAGCAGAATCGCTTGAACCCAGGAGGCAGAGGTTGCAGTGAGCCAAGACCATGCCAGCCTGGGCAACAGGCAAGACTGCAGCCTGGGCAACAGGGCAAGACTCCATCTCAAAAAAAAAAAAAAATTATTATTATTATTACTATTTTTGTAGAGACAGGGTCTCACTACGTTGTTCAGGATGGTCTCAAACTGCTGGCCTCAAGTGATCCTTCAACCTTAGCCTCCCAAAGACCTGGGATTGGATTACAAGCGTGAGCTATCGCCCCCATCCAAGTCAGCAACATTTGACACAGTTCATTATTCCTTCCTGGAAACACTTTCTTTAGTGTCTTCTGGGATACCTCACTGCCTAGTTTTCCTGCTATTTCACTAGCTGTTCTTTTTCAGTCTCCTTTACTAGTTGCTTCCATCTTTCTCACCTCTAAAATTGGAGAGTACCAGAGTTTGGTCCCCGGACTGCTATTCTTCTTTATCCTCTGATCTCACTTAGATTGATAGCTTTAAATACCTGGTGATATCCAAATGTATATCTTCAGTAGGACCCCTTCCCTTAACTCTAGAGCTGTATCTCCAGCTGCCTTCTCAGTATCTCACCTTTGAAAATCTAACAGGCATCTCAAATTTAACACGGCCAAGTTAAAACTCCCCCTTTTCCTCCCCAAACCTGCTTTTCCCTAAAGAATCTCTTTATCAGTAAATGGCAATCTCATTCTTCCTGTTTTTAGGCCAAAAGACATACCTAGAAGCAGACATAGAATCATCCTTAGGTCCTTTCTTTCATACTTCACATCTAATTCATCAGAAAATTATGTCTGCTCTATCTTCAACCACTTCTCATCATGTCCATCACTATCTCCCTGGGCCAAGCCCCATCATTTCTCACTTGGATAATTCCAACAGCCTTCTAACTTCTCTGCTTCTGCCCTTGCCTCTATATAACCTATTCTCAAGAAGGTGGCCAAAGTGGCCTTTTAAAACATTAATCAGTGTCACTCATCAGTTCAAGGCCTCCAATGACTTCTCATCAGAGTAAAAACCAAGGCCTTTGGAATAGCCTTTTAAAATGTGGACCCACCATTAACTCATTCACCTCAACTCCTTTTCCTTCTTTGCTTATTCTATTTTAGCAACCTAACTTTATGGACACACCAGAAATATTCCAGCTTTGGGATGCTTGCAACTGTCTGGAATACCTGTCACAGTATGGTGTATTCCTTCACCTCCTGCAGACTGTTCTTCAACTCTCACTTTCTCAAATCATCCTGTTTAAAACTGTAGCCTCTCTAGCCTCTTCACACTTCAATCCTCTTTCCTTATTTTTCTCGTAGTTATTATCAGCTGACATATCATTTTTTATTTTTTATTTTTCTTTTAGAGAGAGCCTTGCATTGCTTCTAAGGCTGGAGTGCAGTGGTACAATCAAGGCTCAATGCAGCCTCGACCTCCCGGGCTCAAGTGATCCTCCCACCTCAGCCTCCTGAGTAGCTGGAATTACAGGTGTGTGCTACCACACTCGGCTAATTTTTAAAATTTTTCTGTAGAGACAAGGTCTCACTATGTTGCCCATGCTGGTCTCAAGTGATCCTTCTGCTTCAGCCTCCCAAAGTGCTGGAATTAAAGGTGTGTAATCATGCTTGGCCTTTTTCCTTATTTACTGTCTGCCTCCCCAACCTTCTGAGGGCTGAAATGTGATTTTTTTGTTGTTCACTGCTGAATACTCAATGGCCAGAACAAGGGTTAGCACACATTAAATGCTCAATAAACATTTGCTAAGTGAATCCACACCATATTGATAAACCATTTAGATTTACTTTAAAATTAAAGATTCTTGAAAGGTCACTCAGAAGAAACTCCCCTTCTAAGTTTATCAAGCAGAAGAAAAGTAACTAAAGAGATGTTGTTTGGTAAAAGCAGATGATATTCCCAGATTTTCATCAGTTATATCTACTTCAAAGATGTTTCACATTATCTCCAAATCTTATTTCCCCTTCTTTTTAACATGATTCAAGTTACTCTAGCACTGAGGAGGAATAAGCAGTCAGGCAGATCCATAATATGAAATGCAGTCCTTCTGCTTATAATAGTGGTTTCAAATAGAACCAACCTAAGTTAGGAATAACTCAGGGAATAGCACAGAGCTACAGCTAACACTGCTCAATTTCAATTCTCCAAGGACAAAACCACATGTCATTTTACAATCCAAACAACTAAGTGACTACTATGCCAGAGCCTCTTCACAGACGCTGAGAGCAAAGGAGTTGAGGAAAGCAAAGACCAAGACGATGAAACATGTTTATAGACTTTTAGAGAGTGGAAGTTATGTGTCACTAGTGAAAAGTGGCAAATGAGGAAAACAGGAGTCTGGGTACCTCCGGAAGTGAAAGAAACGGCAGGCTACAGTGGAATCATCTTGCTCCTGTTCCTTAAACTTCCGGTACCGCTCCAGGCGGCATTCACGACACTTGTGCAGATGAGGTGCCACGTTGATGCATGACCCATCCTGCAGGAAGGGCTCTCCAGATTGCTTCAGCTTCTTCACTTTGCTTACATCTTTCAGCACTGACTGGCCAACTGTGGCAAGGGGAAGAGAAGAAAAGTTTGTCATGGGGTGTAAACAGGAACCAATAGCATGATTCTTTTGGGGACAGACATTTGTCCTGACCTGGGTTGCTACTTCTTTTTTTTTTTTTTTTGGAGACGGAGTCTCGCTCTGTCGCCCAGGCTGGAGTGCAGTGGCGCAATCTCGGCTCACTGCAAGCTCCGCCTCCCGGGTTCACGCCATTCTCCTGCCTCAGCCTCCCGAGTAGCTGGGACTACAGGCGCCCACAACCGCGCCCGGCTAATTTTTTGTATTTTTAGTAGAGACGGGGTTTCACCGTGGTCTCGATCTCCTGACCTTGTGATCCGCCCGCCTCGGCCTCCCAAAGTGCTGGGATTACAGGCGTGAGCCACCGCGCCCGGCCAGGGTTGCTACTTCTTTCCCTGCTTGGGCATGTACCCATTATGTCCATCCTTGAAAGGAAGGGAAAGCAAGGAGCAAAGAAGCTTCCACTGGGAGCTAAGAACCATGCAGAACTTGTGGGAAGTGCCACACTAAGGCGAAACAACTTTGCATATGGGTGTGAAAAACACAAGGAGGCAGAATATAGCCATCACCTGCCTCTAGTCTCTCACAATATGGCTATTCTGTTCATCAGGACCTCTTGAGCTCCCACAACATAGCAATTCCTATTGAAAACAGCCGCTTTTACCACAAGACTTTGTTTTACATGCTTCTGGATCATAACCTCACACCACAGAAGTTAATGGATTTTGATAGAGCTGTTAAAATCCTTATGTAGGTTTCAGAGAGAAGCAAACTGAGGGGTGATTCTCTCTGCTTCATCACGTCTACAAATGTCTGCTATGTGGGAATGGATACCAGTTCCCAGTAACCCCTCTGAAGTAAAGAGGATGAGCCAAAGTGAAGTAAAAAGGGATGAGACAAATGCAAAGAAATAGTTCCTGACCAAAAATAACCGACTGCCAAGGAAGATCAAGAGTCCTCCTTTGGGGGATTATCATTATATGGGACAGATACCCCTCTTACAGTGCTGGTTTAGATGCAATCCTGCCCTGAACCAGGTCTGACGAGGGGCCTCTGCCAGGTCCTCTTGGCTCTGTAATTCTATGAGATTACAGAACTTTCCATCAAAGTGAGGGCCTCTGCTGCACAAGAACACAACAGGCATTTGAGCCCAGTGCCAGAGCAAAGCCCAAATACAGCCCCAGCAGGATCACCTTTCAGGGGGGCGGTCCGAGGCCGGCCCTTGGGGGCCTGCTTCCCTTTGCTTTTGCCCAGCAACAGCTCAGCACTGCGCTCCCCATTGGGGCCCAGCTTCCCCATCAGGTGCTCCGGAATCCCCTTCAGGCCTGTCTTAGCCTGCAGCTGTTCCTCGGAGTCACTCAAATCTGACAGGTCACTGTTGGTGCTGGAGTCCGAGTCCTGTCTGCAAGCCAAGCTTCGCTCATCCAGTGAGAACCTTTTCACAGCTTCAAAAGGAGCTTTGTTCTCCTGTGAAAAATCTGCCGGGGAGGACAGAAAGCCGCCTGAGTGCCTGCCAAAGACGTTACTAAAGGTTTTGAGGAGGGGATTGTCCTGCTGCCCAGGGCCCACAGTTGGCCTCTCCTCTGTGGGGCTGGAGGAGAGAGTTGGCATCTCAATGGGCTGAGTGAGGCTGCTGGTGGGCGAGCTGGAGCGGCCATTCCCCATGGCAGAGAGGCTTGGGCCCCCACTGGTAAGAGCTGAGCCCAGAACACCAGATACTAGCTTGGAGGAGTCAGTTGTAATGAAGAGGGGTTTCTTCTTTGCTAAAGATGCCGAATCTGCAGAGGAGTGAGACTCGGGCCAGCTGGGTGCCACCTTGGAGGTGACAGTGGTAGCAGAAGAGGAGCTACCTGATGCCTGAGATGCAAAACTGCTGAAAGGGCTGTGTTCAACTTTCTCCACAAATGCCAGGAAAGGATTAGAAGGCTCTTCTCGGGACAATTTGGGGGGCTGTAAAAATAGATTTTCATGATTCTCTGGGGTACGGGTATTTAGGAGGCTCCGTGGGAAGGCTGGAGTGAGGGTGGGCATGGACTCTGCAGGCACTTTCCGGTCCACAGAGCTGCCAGCCTTAGAGCCTGGCTTAGTGTCTGCTCCAAGAACGGATCTGCCTTTACATAGGCCTGAGCTCAGGCTCTCAAGGCTTTGTTTGAATGAGTCCCGACTAGAAGAATCATCTGCCAAACTCTCTGAAACAGTAGTGAAGTAGTTACTGGTAGGTAAAGTTTGGGACATGCATTGAAAAAACAAGTTTTTGGAGAGATCAGTGTCTTTCTGAGCCTCTTGTGCAGAGCTACAGCCAAAAGAGAAGCCCAAAGGTTTGTTCTCTGTGGCTAGAACACCATTAGACTGGCTCCTTCCACTTCCAAAAGTCAAAGGTTGCGATGAACTAGGGAGAGGTGCTCCAAATCCAGAAGAGGCCAGAATAGAATTTCTTGAATTCTGAAAGGAAGATAGTCTGAATTAGTGATGCTGGCTTCTTATGACTATCTAATGATCTCTTTCTTGGACCTCACTATCACCATATCAGCATTTCTTGGGGGTCAATCAACTTTTCTCTTTTACAATTCCATGGATCTTCTCTTATAACTGGAGTTCACCAGCAGTGGGAAGAAATCTGCCACAGACTACACTGAGGGTATCTTTAGCAAGGTGAACCAGAGATAGCAGGATGTCATTCATCCTGCCATTCCCTTGGTTGTTATCCAATTGGTTGTCACAGTGCTAGAAGGCCATGTAGCCTTTTTGGCATGCATTTGGAAGTGGAGAGCTCCTCTAAGGAATTGGAGAAAAGGGTTCCTGAATAGACACCAGCTTTTACAGTGACCCCTGTAGTATTAATATATCTCAATGACCTTGGGAACTACTGTTAAAGTTTTGATTTATTTGGGCTACTGTAAAATTGCCCATTTTACAAAAAATGGCTTTAATCCTAGGACAAGCCTACTGCACATTAAAGAAAAATGTTCTCCTCATTAATCTTAAAGTCCACAACATGGACCCTTTTGGATTTCGGCATCTATTTATGGGTTCAAGTCAACCTACGAGTTGAATATCTACTTCAATTAATGTTAGACATACAGATGCTAAAATTAAAGAAAGCAAGCTATTTACCAAGACCTTTGTTATAATTAGAATCTAATAAGAAACCAAGAGGATAAATGTATATACTGACAATATCCCAAAAAAAGCTTTCAGCGTAACTGAAGAATGAAATAATAAAACACTCTCCTTTCCTTCTTTTACCTTCAAAATGTTAACTTCTGCTTGTGAATGACTGTATAAAGAATGGGGCCTGGCGCGGTGGCTCATGCCTGTAATTCCAGCACTTTGGGAGGCCGACGTGGGTGGATCACGAGGTCTGGAGTTCGAGACCATCCTGGCCAACATGGTGAAACCCTGTCTCTACTAAAAACACAAAAAATGAGCCGAGCATGGTGGCACGTGGCTGTAGTCCCAGCTACTCGGGAGGCCGAGGCAGGAGAATTGCTTGAACCCGGGAGGCAGAGGTTGCAGTGAACCCAGACCGCGCCATTGCACTCCAGCCTGGCGACAGAGCAAGACTCCGTCTCAAAAAAAAAAAAAGAACGAACTTTCCTATATATTAATGTACCCAGATATACACACACACACACACACACACACACAGAGAAGAGACCCATAGGTAGTTATGAGCCCTTACTTAATATTTATTAATTTAATAAAACCCAGATCCTAGTACTTGACTTGCACATCATAGATTACTTTCAAGTAGTAGAGGATGATATACCTTAATATTCACTTTAAAACACTGGAAATAAAAATTATTCCATCATCACTTAATGGATATGGAGTTTTCCTTTTGGAGTGATGAAATTTCTGGATCTAGATAGTCTTCATAGTTTTGCAACACTGTAAATGTACTAAATGCCACAGAATTGTACATTTTCAAGTCATAAGTTTTACATTATGTATATTTTACTACAATTAAAAAAAAAGGGATTCCCGATAAACAAAAGGGCTATTCTCTTATAAAGATGGGACAGAGTTTCAATTAAACTATTCTTTAAATACACGAGAGGAGTTAACATTCAGGCTTTCCTTGAGGGGTAGCATAGAGACGTAAGAATCAAGCAGGCCACCTAGGCTTGCCTCTGTCTGTGCTACAGAGACTACTTCAGGGTATCTTAAAGTTAAAAAATTAAAGCTCCTTTTTTCTTTATCTTCCTACTAACCAGTAAGCATTGACTTAAACTCCCTCCCCACAATAGAGAAAAAGAGAACAGACACAGCCCTGAGGTGCTGCTGTTGCTTCACAGGCAGGATTTGGCCAGGAGCCTTGATACCTGCATGACTTCAAGGAACCAGCATGGGTAGCTCATGTTTCACTCCTAAAGTTACCCTTTAAAAATAAATACACACATGAATGAAAAATAATTTGGACAGTCTTTCATTTTCCTTCAAATGATTAAATTCCAAATCCTTTTCTTATAAAAAGGTGATGAGAAACTCATCTCAACCCAGTTTTTAGGGCAAGAAGTTTCCTGTTGGCTGTCTTTATTTTAGATCAGGCATTGTAATGAAAACATTAATTTCCACACATTTATTTATTTATTTATTTATTTATTTATTTATTTATTGAGACGGAGTCTCACTCTGTCACCCAGGCTGGAGTGGTGGTGCGATCTTGGCTCACTGTAACCTCCGCCTCCCGGGTTCAAGTGATTCTCCTGCCTCAGCCTCCTGGGTAGCTGGGATTACAGACATATGCCACCAAGCCCAGCTTATTTTTGTTTTTGTTTTTGTTTTTTTTTTGAGACAGAGTCTCACTCTGTTGCCCAGGCTGGAGTGCAATGGCGTGATCTCACTTGCAGATCTCACTTGCAGAGCTCACTGCAAGCTCTGCCTCTTGGGTTCACGCCATTTGGGCTCATGCCATTCTCCTGCCTCAGCCTCCCGAGTAGCTGGGACTACAGGCGCCCACACCACCATGCCTGGCTAATGTTTTGTATTTTTAGTAGAGACGGGGTTTCATCGTGTTAGCCAGGATGGTCTCGATCTCCTGACCTAGTGATCCACCTGCTTCGGCCTCCCAAAATGCTCGGATTACAGGCATGAGCTGTACTGTGCCTGGCTCATTTCTATACTTTTAAATCATATCCTAGAAGAACCAAACAGAAACATAGCAACATGACTATGTTTTATAGAAATTTTATAGTCACAAAAATTTCCCCAACCTGTTTAAAAGAAAATACTCTTTGAATATGAATTTCATATATTCAGCTTTGCTACTCTAAGAGTAGCAGCATTCAGTGGGTCTCTTTTATAGCATGTAAAACCTGGTCTATTTTGTAAGCCCCATTTACATTCACACTGCCTTTGACATGGAGCTTTTTAAAAATAATTTAGACACTATGACGATTTACACTGGAAATCCATGTAAGATCCTCACCTGGTTATCTTAGGAATGCTGGTCAACTAACAGCACAAACCATCAACAGTGTGAAATTTGCATTTACAAGCCCTCTCCTCTTCTGTGTGGACATTTCATCTCCCTCCCTATCCCTGCACACTAGGGATTAACAATCTGCACTTGTTGGGGAGGGAAAGAAGTCATGTTTGTCATGTTTTGTCTGGCATTGTTATATCTGAAATGATTCCGTTTTAGGATGTGAGCTCCTTCAAATAGGGGTTTCAATTCTTTACATATAATATACAGTACTTAGCATACAATAGTTTCCTATATATAATTTTAAAAAATCATTAACCATTTTATCTCTGTATTTCATATTCTAGCTTGAGTTAATAGCTGTTTGGGGAAAAAAAGATGACTAGCACCATAAATCATATTTTGGTGACCAAAATTAGTCAAAAAGATTATATTATAGTGATTTTGATATTTTGGATTAGGGAGACAACTTGATGTTAACTTACATTTAACAGAGGTTCCATTTTAGCAACCATATATGCATATCAGATAAAGAACAAAGGAAATCAGATACTGTTGTGATGATATCCATCAAATTTTCCAGGTAAGGCTTAAAAATATGAAGTTGGGGAGAAAAAAACCTTTCATGGCCATATCAAATGATGGAAATTAACTCAGCCTCAAGGGAAAATATCACAGAAAATGATGAATTGAAAACAAAGTAATGGTGGCTTGCACACATAGCCTTAATTATAGTATTCACTATTACTAATACTGTAATTCATTAACCTCACCTCTTATAGGCCTAGTAGAGGCTTGACCACTATATGAACTAAATAGATAATTGAACTTAAAACATTCCCCACCAGATCTACTTTAACATGTCTTTAAATTAGGTTTTATCATCAGTTTTTGATTCACCCAATTGTTCCGGTGCCTTTTAAGAGCTGATACAGTTATTAAAATATACACATTTACCCAATGAGCAGTAAAGGCCTTCCATAGAGTACATTTTAAGCACATCTCAGAAATACTCCTTCCCTGGGGCACTTGAATGTTTTTAATGTTAGCAATAAAGGAGGGCGAAAGAGTAAACCCAAATCTTGCAAATCTGCCCCTGAAGTAACTCACCTCTCCCGAGGCCTGCGACCGGCTGCCTTTCTGTTTTTCTGGCACAGTCCCTGCTGCAAGGCCAGTGTCTGAGATCCTCACTGTGTTTGGGGTGGAGCTGGCAGTAGTGACCACAGCTGCGGAAGCCACTATGCCCTGGCCAACTTGTTCCAGTGTTTTTCCTGCCTCTTTGTTTTCGGCTCCACCCACCTCTGGGGCCAAAGGTGTCTGACCTGTGGCTGTAGAATACGGAGTGAAAGATGCAGGTGTGTCCCCACCTACAGGCTCATCTTGCACCACCAGAGTCCTGCCGTTTTCTTTGGTGTAAGTGGCAAAGCGAATGTTGCGGTTAATCTGGGGGACAAATGTAGACGGTGGCTGCTTGGCTCTCTGATCCAGCCCTGGCTCTCCACTGGCATTCCCTCCTTTCCAGGGCCCTCGGCTTGCCTCACCTCCATCGCTCCCATTACTGTCTACTTCACCCCTGTCTCCTTTTAATTTCTTTGATGCAGGGTCACACCCAGAGTCCGAAGCACTTTTCCTCCTCCGGCCATCTTTACCCTCTATGCTTTCTCTTTTCTTCTTTCCTTTGGAAGATTTTACTGCTTTTAACGTACCCCCCTACAAAACAAAATTCAAAAAAGATTACAAGGAAACTTTCATCCTGTGAATACCATATACCATTAGCTCTTTCCCATCTCTAGAAACAGACAAAGCAGGCATAGACTGCCAAGTTCCAATGCCAGTTCTAAAACATCCCCTTTGTTAAAAGCTCTAATCTTTCTGTGACTCAATTTATATAGACACATTCAAGATAATAGTTACCAGAGGTTAACTCACTTGGCAAACTTTCTCTTACCCCTTGATGAAATAACTCACTTTATTACATATTTATTTCCTTGCTTGAAAGAAACTTGCATTTTAAGTACTGAAATAGGGAACCTTCTCTAACGAGAAGTCACTAAACCAACATTTGTGAGTCTGTGACCAAAGGAAAAGTGAACCTGGGCTGGGTGCAGTGGCTCATGTCTGTAATCCCAGCACTTTGGGAGGCCAAGGCAGGCAGATCACAATGTCAGAAGATTGACACCATCCTGGCCAACATGGTGAAACCCCATCCCTACTAAAATATAAAAAATTAGCTAGGTGTGGTGGCACATGCCTGTAGTCCCAGCAACTTGGGAGGCTGAGGGAAGGGAATCACTTGAATCCGGGAGTCGGAGGTTGCAGTGAGCCGAGATGGCGCCATTGCACTCCAGCCTGGTAACAGAGCGAGACTCTGTCTCAAAATAAATAAATAAATAAGTAAAATAAATTAAGAAAAGAAAACCTGAAAGAGACAGGTTTGGATTGCTCATGTAGACACTGTAAAAACTCAATCCCCAGATCTTATTTCAAAGCATTAGACAGAGGAAAGGGAAAAAAGCTGGCTACCACTGGCCAAACAGGCAAATCTCATATTTCTTCTAGTAATTTCAGACTACCTCATGAAATCTTACTTGTGTCTTATTTAAGAGGCTAAAACAACCCAGGATGAGATAGGATTAGAAGGGGCAATTCCCATCTCTGAATAGACTCTCTCCCTGAGAATGAAGGGAGTCAGGTATGGGATGCAGCTAACATTCTCTAGAGCAATCTTTGGGCAGCAAAGTTACAGCTGGAACATTTTTTAGATTGGCTTTCCATCATGAAACAGGTATTCACTTTAGCATTATTTGGGTAACTTCCAGATGGTTTTATTCAGAAACTTGTGTGGGGGTGGTAATATGTGACACACAGTTATTTAGCCATTAATATTTACCAACTTAGTTAATGTACTCTTACGTCCTTCAATATTTATAAATTCTTTGCAGATCTATATCTTTATTGTAATCATTATCATAGCTGTTACAATGTAAACTCAAAAATTTTTAAATTTCTTTTTGCCAGTCCTAGTTTCTGTATTTTTCCTCTTTTGCTGCCTTCATTACCGTCCTTTCTCCTTAAACTGTCTTCTATAAACCTCTTAAGGAGGCCTGGCGTGTTGGCTCATGCCTGTAATCCCAGCACTTTGAGAGGCTAAGGTGGCTGGATCCACCTGAGGGCAGGAGTTTGAGACCAGCCTGGCCAACATGGTGAAACCTCGTCTCTACTAAAAATACAAAATCAGCCAGGCATGGTGGTGCATGCCTGTAATCCCAGCTACTGGGGAGGCTGACGCAGGAGAATCACTTGAACCCGGAGGGGAAGGTTGCAGTGAGCCGAGATTGTGCCATTGCACTCCAGCCTGGGCAACAAGAGGGAAACTCCTTCTCAAAAAAACAAAACAAAACAAAACAAAAAACTGTTAAGCATAGCTCAAGATTTTTGTTTCCCTATACTTTTGGTAATATTATGTAAGTTTCTAAGCCTTTCCTTTTTTTTTCCCCCTGAGATGGAGTCTTGCTCTGTTGCCCAGGCTGGAGTGCAGTGGCATGATCTCGGCTCACTGCAAGCTCCACCTAACGGGCTCAAGTGATTGTCTTGCCTCAGCCTCCCCAGTAGTTGGGACTACAGGCGTGTGCCACCACACCCGGTTAATTAATTAATTTATTTATTTTTGAGACAGAATTTCGCTCTTGTCATGCAGGCTGGATTGCAATGGTGTGATTTCAGCTCATGGCAACCTCTGCCTCCCAGGTTCGAGCGATTCTCCTGCCTCAGCCTCCCGAGTAGCTGGGACTACAGGTGCCTGCCACCATGCCCAGCTAATTTTTTGTAGTTTTAGTAGAGACAGGGTTTCATCATGTTGGCCAGGTTGGTCTCGAACTCCTGATCTCAGGTAATCTACTCACCTCAGCCTCCCAAAGTGCTGGAATTACAAGTGTGAGCCACCATGCCTGGCCTAATTTTCGTATTTTTTTAGTAGAGGCGAGGTTTCACCATGTTGGCGAGGCTGGTCTCAAACTCCTGACCTCAGGTGATCTGCCCACCTCGGCCTCCCAAAGTGCTGGGATTACAGGCGTGAGCTACCGCACTGTCTCTAAACCTTTCATTCAAGAACTTTATCTGTTTGCTAAGTGTTGTTTTCTTTTGATTTTCTTTTTATTTGATTTTTTTTGAGATGGAGTTTTGCTCTTGTCACCCAGGCTGGAGTGCAATAGCGCGATCTTGGGTCACTGCAACCTCCGCCTCCTGTGTTCAAGCGATTCTCTTGCCTCAGCCTCCCAAGTAGCTGGGATTAAAGGTGCCCACCACTATGCCCAGCTAATTTTTGTATTTTTTAGTAGAGATAGGGTTTCATGATGTTGGCCAGGCTGTTCTCAAACTCTGACCTCAGGTGATCCACCTGCCTTGGCCTCTTTTGATTTTTAAAAGCTTTTAAATTCTTTCTTCAATCTCTGTCACCACCCAGTTTTTACTGATGTAAATCACAGTGAACTCTGTTCTTTCTTGTTCATTCACCCATACTTAAAGGAGATGATGAGGTGATCACGGATCTCTAAAAAAGGTTACTATCAAACTTGGCAGAACTATAAAAAATAATTGGACTTTGCTAGCAAAGAAAACAGTAATATCACGCTAATACCAAAAAAGGAAGAACCAACATCTGCTGCTAAAAACCAAAGATCGCTTGGTGTGGTGGTTCGCGCCTGCAAACCCAGAACTTTGGGGGGCCAAGGTGGGCAGATCATGAGGTCAGGAGTTTGAGACCAGCCTGGTCAATATGGTGAAACCCTGTCTCTACTAAAAATACAAAAATTAGGTGGGCATGGTGGTGCACACGTGTAGTCCCAGCTATTCGGGAGGCTGAGACAGAAGAATCGCTTGAACCCGGGAGGTGGAGGTTGCAGTGAGCCGAGATCGCCCCACTGCACTCCAGCCTGGGCGACATAGCAACACTCTGTCTCAAAAACAAACAAACACAAACCAAACATCTCACCTATAAGTCATCCAGCCAACTTGCAGAGCCTGGCTCACAGAAACCTACTACCAGTCCCTAAACAACTTATATGTAAGTCCTACTTACAGTGAGCTACTCATATGTGAGTAAGCAGCCTATAACATTGAGACCAGTACTCCCCAGTTACATTTGGCCAGCTGAATAGTACCTGGCATACAATATGTGCTTAATGAAGGAATGAAATAAGGAAAGGAACAAAAAAGGAGACCAATACATGATCAAAGTAGCAGGTGTTTTCAGCCATGCAAACACAGTCAGGAGACTTACCCTATTTGTGGTAATATTACATGTAGTAAACAGTTTTCAAATTTAACCCTGGCCAGGTACGGTGGCTCATGCCTGTCATCCCAGCACTCTGGGAGGCTTAGGTGGGAGTTTGAGACCAGACTGGGCAAGATAGCGAGACTCTGTCTCAAAAAAAAAAAATTTTTTTTTCTTTTCCTATTCTGATCTTGTTTTAGGAAGTCAAGAATGACTGGATAAAGATGAGGAAAGACTATATACTTAGCAGGAGTGGCAAAGACAGCAATATTACAGAGGTGCTAAGATACTGTGAGGAATATGCGGATAGCTGGTCAACTGAAGGAAATTCACACAGAATTACTCGATTGGTTTAGGCAGAGATTTTTTTTTTTTTTTTTGAGACAGAGTCTTGCTCTATCACCCAGGCTGGAGTGCAATGGTGCGATCTTGGCTCATTTCAACCTCCAGCTAAGGTTCTAGAGATTCTCCCACCTCAGCCTCCCAAGGAGCTGGGATTACAGACACCCATCATCATGCCTGGCTAATTTTTTTTTTGTATTTTTTAGAGACAGAGTTTCACCATGTTGGCCAGGCTGGTCTTGAACTCCTGACCTCAAGTGATCCACCTGCCTTGGCCTCCCAAAGTGCTGGAATTACATGTGTGAGCCACTGCGCCTGGCCCAGAGATCATCAATACATCTTTTTTTGGGCTACATTAATTCTGAATAAACCAAGAGTTGGGCAGGCTCATAACAATTATGGAGTAACCAATTCACTGTGGGCTGAACACTGAACTAGGTACCAGCTTGAATTGATTCTACTTGGGAATACAGAATTTCAGACTCCCTTGGAGCTCCCTGCCACCGAATGGAAAAAAAAAAAAAAAAGTGGACATAGTTTATCCTTCATTTCTTGTTACTTGGTAGATCACAAGTATTACTACTGCTTATTGCACTTTTAACTGACTACTGTATCTTTCAAATATACCTGTCCTGACAGAATACAGAAAGAAACCAGCCTTGCATTTTAGAAGAATTAGGGAACATAGTCATGATTAAAAGGGTTTGCTCAAACTAGGTCTCTTTCTTGAGAACATCCCCCCTTAGTCAGACTGTGGAGACAGCAAAAAAATGTACAGTGGCTAAAGCTGAACAACTCAAAGGGCATCCATGGAAAACACATATATAAGGGATCTACACACAGCAAGATAATGCAAGCTCATGAGTCTGCTCAGGAATGCAGTCCATTACTATACCTCGCTTTGAGACGTTGAATTATCCATCAGCATCACATGGATTAGTCTGGGATCTACCGACTTGATCTCACCACTCTACAGTAGGAGGGGAAAAAGATGTTTAATGCCTTGCCCATAAAGACATAATTATGTAATTTCCTAATCGATGTAATTATCTCTTTATTGTTTTGACTCACCTACTAGAATGAAAGCTCCATGACAGCAGAGCTCTCTACTGTCTCATTTACTGCTACAACAGGTTAGAACACGGTAAGCATTCAAATATTTGTTAAGCAAATGAATGAAAGAAGTGAATTCATATCCAAGTGTGCCTTTTAGCGATGTTAATTTTGAATCCTGTATCTCTAAAATCATCCTATTCTGTATAGTATGAAACAAAAAACCTTCAGAACCAATAATCATTAAAAGAATCACTCTAGGGTTAGGTGCAGTGGTTCATGCCTGTAATCTCAGCATTTTGGGAGGCCAAGGTGGGTGGATCACCTGAGGTCAGCAGTTCAAGACCAGCCTGGCCACCATGGTGAAACCCCGTTTCTACTAAAAATACAAAAAATTAGCCGGGTGTGGTGGTGCGACTGTAATCTCAGTGACTCGGGAGGCTGAGGCAGGAGATTCGCTTGAACCCGGGAGGTGGAGGTTGCAGTGAGCCGAGATCATGCCATTGCATTCCAGCTTGGGCAACAAGAGCAAAATTCTGTCTCCAAAAAAAAAAAAAAAAAAAAAAAAAAAAAAAATCACTCCAGGCCGGGCATGGTAGATCATGCCTGTAACCCCAGCACTTTGGAAGGCTGAGGCAGGATGACCAGGAGTTCGAGACCAACCTGGGGAACACAGTGAGACTCTGTTTAAAAAAGAAAAAAGAATCATTCTACTATTAGAGAATAAAAACCCTGTAGGGGGGCAATTTGATAGAAAATGTCAAATTTATTGTGCATATTCTTTGACCTAGTAATTATACATACAAATTTATTCCAATAAATAATGTAAAAAGATGTTCACTGTGATATTACATGTACTAGTGAAAATATTGGCAATGATTTAAATGTCTATCAATTTTAGATTAGTCATGATATATCTATGTAGTGGAAAAGAATGCATCTATTTTAAAGGATGAGACAGATCTTTACATTTACATACAAAAATGCTCATTATATACAATTAAGTAAAAAAGGTAAATTATATAACTATGTGTACTATATGATCCTATTTGTTACTAAAGTGTGACATATTTATAGACAGCATATAAATTATATATCATATAAATTATGTATCATATAACTCATATATATCATATAAATAAATATATAAATATTCTGGCCGGGTGCACTGGTTCATATCTGTAATCCCAACACTTTGGGAGGCTGAGGTGGGTAGATCACTTGAGCTCAGGAGTTTGAGACCAGCCAGGCAACATAGCAAGACTCCTTCTCTACAAAAAATAGAAAAATTAGCTAGGTGTGGTGGCACACGCCTGTAGTGCCAGCTACTCCAGAGGGTGAGGTGGGAGAATTGCTTGAGCCCGAGAGGCAGAGGCTGCAGTGAGCCGTGATCGCACCACTGCACTCCAACTACTAACCATTATGAATATAATACTAGTATCATACATTTATATATTGTTTTACAGATTTCAAAGCACTTTCAGATACTTTAATCTCAGGACCTAAAACAGTGTTGTAAGGTCAGTGGGGGTTTACATATTTACCTCTAGTTTATAGATGAGAACAGTGAAGTTAAGAAAGTTCAATAGCCTTTCTAGGGGTTACACAACTATTAAGTGATAGAGTCAGGGATGGGACCCAAGTCATCTTACACATAGTGAAGTGCTCACCTATCTAAACCATCCTTTTTAAGGGGATGGACAGACCTTAGACAGAATAATGCAGAGTCTCACCTCAGTTACAGATACCTCCATAAGACGAGTGATGGAGTCTTGATGGCTCACAACACCATAGAGCCACCCTTCTTCCCCCTCTGGCTGATATACCTTGACCCTGTGACCTTGAACACTGTAGGGACCTAAAAGGGAGATCAGTCAGTATTGAATATTTTTGGCTAAGCTATATTTCATAATTGTTTCTAAAAGTCAAAGGAAAATTAGGTAATGTAAATATTTGGCACTTTTGGTCCCCTTTTATAGAATTGAACAAATGAGCAATTCCAGATTTACCATACTCAGCAATTTAAAAACAAAACCTGAATGGTTTCTTCCAGTGGTCTTTGTAAATTCTTCATTTATTCACAAATTCCTCAGACTTTCCCAGCCCTCCAATGCCCCCTTGCCTCAATCTTCCAGTTCTGAAAGTATTATAGGAAGGGAAAGCAAACTTCCAAATAAAAAACTACGGTAGTATGAAAATGTAGTTAGATACCTGACATGTATCTAACTACATGTACATGAAAAAAGTGGGAGGCCACTAAGTTGAATGTGCTGTTATGTTATGTTATGTTGTTATGTTATGTTATGTTATATATGGCCGTTTACATTCTGGTATCTGAGTTTCAATAACAGTGGGTGGAGAGTTCAATTTACGACGTTTCCAGCCTTTTGCACTAATAATAGGCTGAACAAATATAGCACCTGTCTTCCTAGGAACACAG
Source organism: Papio anubis (assembly GCF_008728515.1). Lineage (NCBI taxonomy): Eukaryota > Metazoa > Chordata > Mammalia > Primates > Cercopithecidae > Papio > Papio anubis. The sequence continues at coordinate 131,073,004 of NC_044980.1, read as the reverse complement.
AGTTTCAAATATATTACTTTATCAGCAGGTAATGTTACTCTGCAATTTAAGCTGCCCTCCAAGGACAGTTTCCCCCCCGCCATATCCTTGTTCATTGAGACTAGATAGCTAAATCGTTACCAATTTTAGATTATTCTCTCTCAGAGCTAAAATTAAGATTCTGTAACTTTTCTATGTCCTACCTCTCCTTCTGTCCACTCAATTTTCTTTTCTGCTACCAATTTTCCTCATATTCTTTCTTCCACTGTATCTTTCCTTGATTATTTAACATCATTTTATCCTGACACCTTCCTTCCCCAATAGGTCAGTTTTTCTACCTTTACCTGTTTAGATTTATTTTGACAAAAGAGAAACAAGGAAACTATTTCCCTGAAAATAATGATTATTATGAGATCAAGAAAGGAAGGGGAGTGAATGTATAACATAAATGAAGCCAATAGTTTACACCTTTTGTGTAGAATCTTGGGCAAAACTTGTATCTGAACTTGAAAGCTAATAATTTTTTTCATTCTTAAAAACAACATGCTTTTAACGTGAATGAGTCTGTGGACACATTATACTTTGCACTCTAAGTTATTTGTTGGTGTTTTTAGTTCTTGAGAAACTTGTAGATTGTAAGTTAAAAAAGCAAAGATTTTCTAATTCATTGCTATATCCCCAATGCCTTAACACTGTCTAGTACATAATATTTAAGAAATTTAAAAAAACTAAAACTCAACTCACAATAAAACTGTATATTATGAAATGCAGAATAAACCGGAAACGCTGGTCTGAATGAGATCCTGTTTTTGCTCTAAGAGCATCTTTAAGGGGATGGATGGACCTTAGACAGAATAATACAGAGTCTCACCTCTGTTACAGACACCTCCATAAGACGAGTGATGGAGAGAGAATGAGATCTCTATTCTAGAGATCCAGCTAACTGGAGATACTCTTTATTTTTATTATTTTTTAATAAATAATAATAATTATCCTTCATGTAGCATCTGACTCTGCCCACAAAAAGAAGATAAGTACAAATGTTTAAGGTTGCGTGGTATCCCATACTATCACTCAACAGTGATCATTCACCTGAATCAGAGTTCAGGGACAGAAGACTATCTGTTCTTACCTCGGCTGAATATCTCCTGTAGCTTTTGGTCACTGATCAAAGCATTAACTGTTTCTCTCAGTGCAGCATGTTCCAAAAGAAGCTGGTTTTGGCTATCTGTTCCCATCTGGTAAAGATAAAAGAAGAAAACAACTGAATGTTAACATGAATAGCAAACATCTAATCAGTTGAGAAAAATCATATCCTAAGGAGCTGCATATCAACATTTGCCAAACAGTATCTACAGAACCTTAGTCTCAGGCTAGGTGTGGTGATCATGCCTGTAATCTCAGTACTTTTGGAGGCCAAGGCAGGAGGATCGCTTGAACCCAGGAGTTTGAGGCTGCAGTGAGCTATGGCTGTGCCATTGCATTCCAGCCTAGATGGCAGAATAAGACCCTGTCTCTTGAACAACAAAAAAAGAGAAGAACTCTAGTCTCATGAAATGTTTCGCAAAAATTAAGAATGCTAGGATCAATTAGGATTAGGAAATATTATATATCTTTCTACATACAATAGCCTATTAAAGCCTCTGAGAAGATACAGGAAAGAAACTTATTTAGGCCAGTGTTTCTCATACTTATTTGACCACAAAACATTTTATTCCTTGTACATCTTTTTTCTTATTTCAGTATTTATCCAAAATTTACTAAGTGCTATCTCATAAAGCACTAAGATTATAAATATGAATAAAGCAAGGTTGCTGAGAGGGAATGAGGCCTAATGAGCAGGGAAGACGTATCAACAAAGAAATCATCATTAACATCTCACGGAAGACAGTTTAGGAAATAACTGCTCTTGTCTGTCTTAGTAAGACAGTAAAACTCTTAGTCTCCTGATTTTCTTCCTGCAGACAGCAACCCTTACAAGTGAGAAATAAATGTATTTTCCTAAATTCTGAAACTATAACTCAGACACTGGTTTGTTTTAACTATTAACTAGTCCCTTTTCTTTGTAACTATGATACTTCATGCTGCTTGGAACCAGTCCAAACTCCTGGATGTCAATAATGAATAGGCCCCCTTGGACTCAAGTTACAGAAATAGCCACCTCAGAGAAGCCACCTCTTCTTTTTTTTTTTTTTTTTTTGAGACAGTCTTGCTCAGTCACCCAGTTGCCCAGTCGCCCAGGCTGGAGTGCAGTGGCACTATCTTGGCTCCCTGCAAGCTCTGCCTCCCAGGTTCACGCCATTCTCCTGCCTCAGCCTCCCAAGTAGCTGGGACTACAGGCGCCCACCACCATGCCTGGCTAACTTTTTTGTATTTTTAGTAGAGACGGGGTTTCACTGTGTTAGCCAATATGGTCTCGATCTCCTGACCTCGTGATCCGCCTGTCTGGGCCTCCCAAAGTGCTGGGATTATAGGTGTGAGCCACCGCACCCGGCCGAAACCACCTCTTCTGAAGAGACTCAGAATTGTGGTCTTAAGTCTTGGGTGGTTTTAGGGTAGGGTAGAGCCGTGTAGAAGAAGAAAGAAGCCTCAGCCACCAGAAGTACTTTTCAAGGGAGCAGAAAACCTTTAAAATGCACAGGGAGATTGGGTACAGTGGCTCACGCCTGTAATCCCAGCACTTTGGGAGGGCAAGGTGGGTGGATCACTTGAGGCCAGGAGTTTGAGATCAGCCTGGACAACATGGCAAAACCCTGTCTCTACAAAGACTACAAAAATTAGCCAGGTGTAATAGCATGTGCCTTTGATCCCAAGCTAGTTGGGAGGATGAGGCACAAGAATCACTTGAAACTGGGAGGTGGAGGTTGCAGTAAGATGAGATCAAGCCACTGCACTCTAGCCTAGGTGACTGTCTCAAATATAAATAAATAGGCCGGGCGCGGTGGCTCATGCCTGTAATCCCAGCACTTTGGGAGGCCGAGACGGGCGGATCACGAGGTCAGGAGATTGAGACCAACCTGGCTAACGTTGAAACCCCGTCTCTACTAAAAAAAAAATACAAAAAACTAGCCGGGCGAGGTGGCGGGCGCCTGTAGTCCCAGCTACTCGGGAGGCTGAGGCAGGAGAATGGCGTAGACCTGGGAGGCGGAGCTTGCAGTGAGCTGAGATCCGGCCACTGCACTCCAGCCTGGGCGACAGAGCGAGACTCCGTCTCAAAAAAAATAAATAAAAAATAAATAAATAAATAAATAAATAAAATTTATAAAATACCAGGTACGGTGGCTCACGCCTGTAATCCCAGCACTTTGGGAAGGCCAAGGCAGGTGGATCACCTGAAGTCAGGAGTTCGAGACCAGCCTGACCAACATGGTGAAACTCTATCTTTACTAATAATACAAAAATTATCTGGGTTTGGTGGCACATGCCTGTAATCCCAGCTACTTGGGAGGCTGAGGCAGGAGAATTGCTTGAATTCAGAAGGCAGAGGTTTCAGCGAGCCAAGATCACGCCATCGCACTCCAGCCTGGGCAACAAGAGCAAAACTCTCTGTCTCAAAAAAATAAGTAAATAAATAAATAAAGGCACAGCGTATTTACTGGAGGAAGTAATATAAGAAACGCTAATATGTTCCCACCTAGCAAAAGGGGAAACACCTATATTTATACCAACAAAGAAATTAGCAATGAGAAAAAAATAGGCTCAAGGCTGAAGCAAGTGTTAAATACCTGAAACAGATGCAGCCCATTGGCATCCGACAGGAACCGAAGCTCTCGATCCAGAAGATATTCCACTGGAACCACAGAACCCAAACCCAGTTTATCTACAAGGGGAGTAAAAGTCTGTGAAGTACAATGACAAGAAATTGATTAGAACTTGGGAATTAAAAAAAATAGCAATTCAAACAAATCTCTAACTTCAAAGAAATAATTATTATATCTTTCATCCCAGTAAATACAGATAAGCTAAAGCATAAGTCCTTGGAAACATTCCCAACCTGGCATCTACCCCTCAAATAGTCATGGGAAGCTAACTAATGCAGAAAGTCAGCTCAATACTCTTATTGGCTAAAAAGGACAAGAGGAATCAGAAATTCTCCTAATTCTGCCTAGGAACAGGGCCAATCTTGTCAGGTTTCAAGGGAGCTAAATTACAGTAAATTCCCAGAATAAAGAGTTATACTGCTATCATCGCTAGAACTCTTGAAATCTTTGTGAAATTTATAAAATAATTAACGGCATAAATATGGATGGTTAATTCATATTAGCATTTCATAAATAAATAGCCTACAAAAAAGTCATGAAGAGACCCCATATGCACTTATACAAGAGCTTTTCCTAAAAGTTCAACTGGAAAGTGGCCTTAAAAACAAATGAGGCCGGGCTCAGTGGCTTGATCACCCGAGGTCCGGAGTTCGAGACCAACTTGACCAACATGGTGAAACTCCGTCTCTACTAAAAATAGAAAATTAGCCCATTGTGGTTGTGTGCCCCTGTAATCCCAGTTACTTGGGAGGCTGAGGCAGGAGAATCGCTTGAACCCAGGAGGCGGGGGTTGCAGTGAGCCGAGACAGCGCCATTGCACTCCAGCCTGGGCAACAAGAATGAAACTCCTTAACAACAACAACAACAACAAAAAACAAATGAAAGGGCTGGGCGAAGTGACTCACCTGAGGTTAGGAGTTCAAGACCAGCCTGGACAACATGGTAAAACCCTGTCTCTACTAAAAATACAAAAATTAGCTAGGCATGGTGGTGCATGCCTGTAATCCCAGCCACTCGGGAGGCTGAGGCAGGAGAATCGCTTGAACCTGGGAGGTGGAGGTTGCAGTGAGCCTAGATCGTGCCACTGCACTCAAGCCTGGGTGACAGGGTGAGACTCCGTCTCAAAACAACAACAACAAAAAAAGCAAATGAAAAGACAGTTTAGTAAGTGATGATATATATCATCAATAGGTTAAAAAAATTGTTTTGAATATTATTTATTTAATTTGGTTAGCCACATGAGAATTAGGATTTTTTAGAAGTTACCATTTATACCCATACTTTGCTAATAGGACAGACAGAAACAAATGGATACTCTCACAATTAAATTTTATAACACACAGCCAGGCACAGTGGCTCATGCCTATAATCCCAACACTTTGGGAGGCTGAAGCAGGTGGACTGCTTGAGCCCAGGAGTTCAAGACCAGCCTAGGCAACATGATGAGCAACCATCCCTACAAAAAATACCAAAATTAGGCTGGGTGCAGTGCTGTGCGTCTATAGTCCCAGCTACTTGGGAGGCTGAGGTGGGAGGAGGTTTAACCCTGAGGGTCAGAGGTTGCAGTGAGCTGTGATTGCACCACTGCATTCCAGCCTGAGTGACAAAGCCAGACCCCGTCTCAAAAAAATAAAATAAATTTTATAATGCTATTTTATTTCACTCCATAATTGAAAAACAACTTCAAAGGTTACAAATAATGTTTCAAAACCTTGCTCTGAGAAAAGACTAAAGGTGAAAAAATTCTTTTCATTGTTTTTTTTTTGTTTTTGAGACAGGGGTCTCACTCTGTCACCCAGGCTGGATACAGTGGCACAATCATGGCTCACCGTAGCCTCAACCTCCTGGGCTCAAGCCATCCTCCTACCTCAGCCCCACAAGTAGCTGGGGCTACAGACATGTGTCACCAGACCTAGCTAATTTTTTTATTTTTTGTAGAGATGGGGTTTTGGCATGTTACCAGGATGGTCTCAAACTCCTGAGCTTAAATGATCTTCGTGCCTCAGTCTCCCAAAGTGCTGGGATTACAAGGCATGAGCCACCGTGTCCGGCCAAAAAAATTCTTTCATATCAAATATCACCTAATATAAAACGTTTTGGAGGACAAAGGAGAAAAGACTGCTCCTAATTTTTGCATTAGTAACTTCAGAATAAACGTATGTTAAGGACAAAGTATACAGTTCTTTTTTTTTTTTTTTTTTTTGAGACGGAGTCTCGCGCTGTGTCACCCAGGCTGGAGTGCAGTGGCGCGATCTCGGCTCACTGCAAGCTCCGCCTCCCAGGTTCAGGCCATTCTCCTGCCTCAGCCTCCGAGTAGCTGGGACTACAGGCGCCCGCCACCACGCCCGGCTAGTTTTTTGTATTTTTAGTAGAGACGGGGTTTCACCATGTTAGCCAGGATGGTCTCGATCTCCTGACCTCGTGATCCGCCCGCCTCGGCCTCCCAAAGTGCTGGGATTACAGGCTTGAGCCACCGCGCCCGGCCAAGTATACAGTTCTTATACATACTCTGTCTGTAACATGTCATAGTTATATTTATAGGAGTAAAGCTCAGATACATTCCCAACCAGTAAAAGCCACTCACCAGGGCTGGCCATTGTGCAATGGAGACTCGAATGCCCTGGAGAAGGACTGGGTCCTCACGGGGTGCCCATACAAGAGATCCTTCCAGCAGAAGCACAATAACTTCTTCAGCATGAACTTTTACCCAAGAGTGTTGTTTCCAGTTACAGCCATCAAATTCTACAAAGATCTGCAAAAAGAGATAAAAAGCAGTTTGGAAGTCACACTTGGAAAAATCTCACACTATACTTACAAATGAACATAAACCCCACTGTTCTGAACAACTGACTAGGAATAATTCTAACTTGTGTTTAAGATCTTTTAATGGATGTCAATAAAAATTGATCTTCAGAGCCAGGAAGCTGGTCTCAGCCCCACTCTGAAAAGGAGGAACAGAGTTAAGGAGGCATGAACTATTCACAGTCACTCAGTAATTTTTAGTCATGTCCCTACTGAAATTGGCAACTCTTAGTTTCTAATTCATATTTACACAAACTAGCTGAGGGCATACTATACTAGGTTCAGGAGTACAGAAAGGAATCTGGCATACTTCTTGGTCTCAAAAAGCTCATAATCCAATGGGAAGAAATTTTTAATACTTCTATTGAAATTGTGAACTTTTAATTATTTTTTCAATAGATGATGTATATATATGGCAAAAATTCAAAAAGATAAAATGCTGAAAAACATTGTTCTCCCATTCCTGTGTGTGGATTCTATTGATTGATTGATTGAGACAGGGCCTCACTCTGTCGCCCAAGCTGCAGTGAAACGGCATGATCTCAGCTCACTGCAACCTCTGCATCCTGGGCTCAAATGATCCTCCTGCCTCAGTCTCCCAAGTAGCTGGAACTACTAGCATATGCCACCATGCCCAGCTTATTTTTTGTAGAGACACAGTTTCACCATGTTGCCCAGGCTGGTCTTGAACTTCTGAACAAGGGATCTGCCCACCTCAGCCTCACAAAGTCTAGGATTACAGGCGTGAGTCACTGTGCCCAGCCTTTTTTAAAATTTAAAATTAAATTAAAATTAATTATTTCAGTAGAGATAGGGTCTTACTATGTTACCCAGGCCAGTCTTGAACTCCTGGGCTCAAGTGATCCTCCTACCTTGGCGTCCCAAAGTGCTGGGATTATAGGTATGAGCCACCACACAAAGCTGCATGTGGATTCTTAAGTGCAACTGTCAGCAATAATCTCACATCGGCTAGCAGAGACTTGCTGTAGTCACAATGCTTTCTTCTTCCCTGAACAGATACTCCACTTCTTGAGATATACTTAAGTAGACACTGTATTTATACAGTTCTGAAAGCAGATTACATTAAATGAAGCTACATTTTTCTAATAAATACTATGCTTAGATTTGACCTTCTTTTTTTTTTTTTGGAGACAGAGTCTTACTTTGTTGCCCAAACTGAGTGCTGTGTGGCACAATCATGGCTCACTACAGCCTTGACTTCCTAGGCCCAAGCAGTTCTTCCTCAGCCTCCTGGGTAGCTGAGACTATAGGCGCACACTACCATGTCCAGCTAATTTTTGATTATTTGCAGAGACAGGGTCTCACTATGTTGCCCAGGCTGGTCTTGAACTCCTGGAGCCAAGCAATCTTCCTGCCTCAGCCTCACAAAGTGCTGGGATTATAGGTATGAGCTACCCTGGCTGGCCCCAGCTTTGACTTTCTATATAAATTCTGACTTCTGAAGATGAGTCAACACAGCATCAAAAACTACATATGTGGCCAGGCACGGTGGCTCATGCCTGTAATCCCAGAACTTTGGGAGGCTGAGGCAGGTGGATCACAAAGTCGGGAGTTCAAGACCAGCCTAGACAAGATGGTGAAATGCTGTTTCTACTAAAAATACAAAAATTAGCTGGGCATGATGGCGGGCACCTGTAATCCCAGCTACTCAGGAGGCGGAGGCAGAGAACTGCTTGAACACGGGAGGTGGAGGTTGCAGTGAACCGAGATTATGCCACTGCATTCCAGCCTGAGCAACAGAGTGGGACTCTATCTCAAAAAAAAGCTACATATGTATATAAATTATCACTATTTATAATAGATATGTCCAGTGCCTAATATATAGCTGGTCACAAAAGGGCCAGAGTATTTATTTATATCCCACTCCATCAACTAAGGATTTTTGTTGGCTTTTGGGAAACACGTGTAACAAAACAATAAATTATAAATTAAAATCAGAGCCAAGCAAACTACAACAGGAAGTCACTATCAAAGTTAAAAAAAAAGGAAAACTTAGCAGGAAATAAGGATCTATATAGCTGCTGTGATTCTATGACTTTTTGTTTTTTGAGACAGAGTCTTGCTGTGTCAGCCAGGCTGGCACGATCTTGGATCACTGCAACCTCCGCCTTCTGGGTTCAAGCGATTCTTCTGCCACAGCCTCCCGAGTGGTTGGGACTATAGGTGTGCACCACCACGCCCAGCTAATTTTTGCATTTTTTGTACAGATGGGATTTTGCCATGTTGGCCAGGCTGGTCTCGAACTCCTGGCTTCAACTGATCCACCCACCTTGGTCTCCCGAAGTGTTGGGATTACAGGCGTGAGCCACTGGGCACAGCCTGTGTGACATATTTGGCTTTAAGTTTCCCAAAGCCCAATATAAAAATGGAGACAAAGTCAGTTGCATAGTTCTTGTTGTCCACAAGGAAAACACACAGCAATTACTCAGGGAAGCAAAGCTTCTCCAACTACTTGGCTCTATAAAATTTCTCACCTGAGGCCGCGCGCAGTGGCTCACACCTGTAAGCCCAACACTTTGGGAGGCTGAGGCGGGCGGATCAAACCTGAGGTCAGGAGTTCGAGACCAGCCTGACCAACATGGAGAAACCCCATCTCCACTAAAAATACAAAATTAGCTGGGCGTGGTGGCGCATGCCTATAATCCCAGGTACTCAGGAGGCTGAGGCAGATGAATCACTTGAACCCAGGAGGCGGAGGTTGCGGTGAGCCGAGATTGTGCCATTGCACTCCAGCCTAGGCAACAAGAGCAAAATTCTGTTTCAAAAAAAAAAAAAAAAAAAAAAAGCTCACATGAAACTTCTTAAGGCAACACTAAGTGATGTAGGACAATATTAGAATCCCCATAGACGTGACTCCCAACTGGCAACTGCGGAGTTACCAGGAGAATCTGTAAGTATTAGGGGCACCAAGCATTTCCTAGAATGAATGTCAGAGGTCTTGCAGATGTATGTACTATCATTTTTCAAATACATGTAGATGATGTAATTAATAAAATTCAAATCTATTAAAAATTGTTAATAAAATTTTATGTTGATTTTACCACAGTGAAAAAAATTTGAAGAAAAATATTACTGAATTCACAATAGCTTTTCGTTTGTATACGTGTTCTCAAGTAACCAACATAAAAATTATAATGATATGAAAATTCAGGAAATTTAGACTTGGAAAGTATGGAACCATAGCTCAGTAGCCTGGCTACTGGTTTAATCTCTTCACAGGTAACAAATCCTTGTGAACTGAAGTGCATTGCTGAAAAGTTATCCCAAAAGTTAAATTCGTTATAAAGTTCTAGTTCTATTATCTATAATACTCCAACAAAGAAATTAACAATGAGAAAAGTAAGCTTCATTTCTACTTAATAAAAAGATGCAAGGCTCAGAGAGGAGAACGATTTTTACAAAGAAAAAGGACAGAACACTGAACTGCAGTATATTTAATATATAAATAGGCTCATTCATACATACATGTTATAGGGGAATAAGACATAGTCCCTGCCTTCAGGTAACTTACAGGCAACTGAAAAGAGAGAGATGTATTCAAACTTACTTTAAGTGCAGACTCCGGCACCAAGAAAGGCAGCATAATGTACAAAGCTTGGAGCTCATGTTCCAGGAGGCCTGGATTAGTGTCTCAGTTCCACTCTCTTGCAAAACCTAGATAACTTACTTTTCCCTCCTCAAATCTTAGTTTTCTTTTTTGTGATATGACACATCTTTCTTACCTCATGGACTGGTTGTGAAAATTAAATAAAGGAACAGATTCTAAAGCACTTTGGTTGATTATAAAGCACTATTTGGGCAACAGTATGTCACAGGATAAATAGAAACAGGGTAAAAAAAAGTATGGTGGGTATTCAGAGGCATAAGATCACTTCAGAGGTGCAGAGGAACTGATAGAGGCTGAGGACAACAAAAGCCCCAGTTAAGTTCTGGGATGGCCAGGAACTATTTAACATACTATGGAGGAAGCAGTAGCAAATAAGGCTAAAAAGGCTAGGAGTAGATGTGGAAGACCTTGAACACTTGGATAAAAGATTGGCGCTTCATCCAGCTGTCAATGGGAGGTGTGGGTGTGTGCATGCAACTATCATTAAAAGGTTTTGTGTGTGTGTATATGGTGGGGGAGTAGTAGGGAGTGTTCTTACATGACCCAGAGTTAGGGGTAGTAAAATGAAGAAGGAAGTGACTTGTGCTTATGAGAATCCAAGAGCCCTATCGCAAAGTTGATGACTAGCTGAACATAGAAGTACGGGAGAATTGAAAAATGACTTCGATTTTGAACCAGAGAAAAGAAGTGCTGCCATCACAAAGATGAACTGATCTCAGGAGGACACAATGGCTGGAGGACAGACAAGACCTTGCAAACCATGAAAAGCAGCCTGGAATGTTCAATACCCAGATTGGATCTGACCCTGAGTGACACAGTACTCTACCAGGTGTCCTCAGAAAACCAGAGGTTGAGGCTCCATGGTAACTAATGGCTAGGTGCCATGATGAATAGTTCTAATCTGCCAACCGCTTTAAAAATCAACATAGGAATCATAATATTCTATGTTATACCAACACACAAAAACAAGAACAACACTAAAATAAGCCACTGGGCTAAAGCTGTAATGATTTTTATTCTTTGCAGATAAGAATTTGAATATTTTAAAAGTTAATATTCAAGAATCCAATACTATCATCACATACCTAAAAACATTAGGAAAAAGTTAAAATATTTGGGAGTTACATTTTACCTAATTTAAGGGCAATTATCTCTTACCTTACTTGGGGAAAGGATATGGAATAAAGTGTTAAATCTGAAAAAACCCTGTACTACACATTCCGGGATCAAACGACAGCTCCAATCTGATAATATGAATTTGTTTTGAGAGCAATATGGAATGTAGATATATATAAACGTGGACTATGGATATATGTAAACATATTCCCCCAAGAGTGAAGCTTGTTTCTGGCCCAGGACTGTACTTGGCTTCCTAGCTACAAAAATGAAAGAGTTGAACATACAAGGTAAAGAATCATTTCATGTGGGACGCGGTGGCCCACATCTGTAATCCCAGCACTGTGGGAGGTTGAGGCGGGAGGATCACTTGAGTCCAGCAGTTCAAGAGTTCAAAACCAGACCTGGCAACATAGCAAGATCCTGTCTCTACAAAAAAAAAAAAAAAAAAAAATTAACCAGGCATAGTGGGGTACACCTACTACATAGTGTAGTCCACACTACTCAGGAGGCTGAGATGGGAGGACAGCTTGGGCCCAGGAGTTCAAGGCGGGAGCGAGCTATGATCATGAGCCTGTACTCCAGCCTGAGCAACAGAGTGAGACCCTGTCTCAAAAAAAAAAAAAAAAAAAAGAAGAAAGAAAAAGAAGAAGAACCATTTTAAATCTAAGTACATAGAACACATACTCTTAATGGTAGTAGCCAGGGCACAGGACACAAAGAAGGGATATAAACTAGCAAAAATAAAGGTAGTGATTGGATTGAGTCAGAGATGACCAAGGGAGGCTGATAATCTTAGTAGGGGAGGACTAAAACAGTTTGAGGTTTTTTTTGTTTGTTTGTTTTTCTTTTTGAGACGGACTCTCTGTTGCCTAGGCTGGAGTGCAGTGGTGTGATCTCGGCTCACTGCAACCTCTGCCTCCCGGGTTCAAGCGATTCTCCTGCCTCAGCCTCCTGAGTAGCTGGGATTACAGGTGCCCGCCACCACACCAGCTAATTTTTGTATTTTTAGTAGAGATGGGGTTTCACCATCTTGCCCAGGATGGTCCTGAACTCCCAACCTCATGATCCACCTGCCTTGGCCTCCCAAAGTGCTGAGATTACAGGGGTGAGCCACCACGCCCCGCCAAGATAATTTTTTAAAAGCCTGATTAAAACAAACCATGATCAGCTAAGAAATTTTTTAAAAAGTCAGATTAAATTTCTACTATTAGAGTAAAAGTAGCAAATGGTACAACACATGCTTCGGTTAGAACCCAAGGATTACATGTAAAGTATTTTATTAGTTAAGAAAAGTTAGTGTTAAAATTCTTGCTTTCATTTCTCTTTGTGGTCTACATGTGATTTATATTCATTTTAGTGACATTTAAATAAGTTCTTTAAAAATAAATTATCCTAAGTTTGACAAAATCAGATGGTAGTAATCTAAGTGATATGGGGCTTCATGTTTGTCATGTAATCATCAGTTTGGATTCTGGCTGTTCTCAAGGCCATTCTTACTATAATTAACAACATTATTCGTTTATTCACTCTCTTAACACAAATAGAATGCCTCTTATAAGTGAAGCATTTGCCAGGGCCAAGAATATCAAGGTAAATAAGGCAGCAAATTGACAGTAGGGACTCACACCCTAGACGAGCCCAACAGAGAGGTACAGAAATTATTTCAGTGCGAAGTAATCAGGATAATAATAAAGATTTGAATAGGCTATGTTAGATTAGACAAGATATCTGCTTTGGGAAACCAGAACATTTTCAAGAAGAGGTAGTAGTATACAAACTGGGTCTTAAAGGACAAGCTGCATACTTCTGGCAGAAAAAAGAAGGAAAGACTTTCCAGCAGGCGCAAAGGCAGAGAAAAATAAAAGCAGATCAAGTGTCCTGGGAGCAGTAGGAGGAGGTGGTTAGTAAGTAAGCTGTAAAGCGCTCTGACTGGTACATTAATGGTTGAAAAATTGAAACCTGTTGACAAAGATGCTGTTTGGCCAGGAGTGGTCTTTCGTTTGTTTATATTGTGCATTTGAATATCTTTTTTTTTTTTTTTGAGATGGAGTCTCGCTCTGTCACCCACGCTGGAGTGCAGTGGCCGGATCTCAGCTCACTGCAAGCTCCACCTCCCGGGTTCACGCCATTCTCCTGCCTCAGCCTCCCGAGAAGCTGGGACTACAGGTGCCCACCACCTCGCCCGGCTAGTTTTTTGTATTTTTTTTTAGTAGAGATGGGGTTTCACTGTGTTAGCCAGGATGGTCTCAATCTCCTGATCTTGTGATCCGCCCGTCTCGGCCTCCCAAAGTGCTGGGATTACAGGCTTGAGCCACCGCGCCCGGCCTTGTGCATTTGAATATCTTTAGGCAGCGTGTGCACTTCCAGCGGCTGCCAATGCCCACTACACCTTTTGGTCTGTCACCCAGCTGTTTTTCACAAGTCTGGTTCCTCCCTAGACCTATCTGAGCTTATGTTGCCTCTACAGGCCTTGAAGGAGCACTGACAGTTTTAAAGGTGGTGGGGAGACCTAGTAAACTATAGAAAGATAATGGGGTCCAGGAATGGTGGCTGATGCCTGTAATCCCCAACACTTTGGGAGGCTTAGGTGGGAGGATCACTTGAGCCTAGGAGTTCGAGACCACCCTGGGTAACATAGGTGAGACCTTATCTTTACAAAAATAAAAAATTAGCTGGGCATAGTGGTGTGCACCTATAAGTCTTAGCCACTTGGAAGGCTGAGGTAGGAGGACTGCTTGAGCCCATGAAGTCAGGGCTACAGTGAACTATGATCATGCCACTGCATGCCAGCCTGGACAACAGTGAGACCCTGTCTCAAAAAAAAAAAAAAAAAGAAAAGAAGGAAAGAAAAAAGAAAGACAATGGGGGGAAGTTCTCAAAACTCAGTTTAAACAGGAAATCAAAATGGAAATTATAAAGCATTTTATAATTAGGTGAATAACTAAAATACAACTTATACTATGGAATAAATAATAGGAGTTTTTAAAAATGAGATCTATCTAATAGACCAATGTGGAAAGATCACTGAGACACATTATGTGAGGGAAAAAAAGCAAGTTGCAGATTATCTGAGGGGAGGGGATTGTGAGTGGGAGGACTGGGATGAGACAGTGAACAGTATTTTAGCCTCATCAGTAGATGTTTCCTTTTTTAAAAAAGAATTTACTTATTTATTTATTTATTTGTTTGAGACAATATCACTAGGCTCACCGCAATCTCCGCCTCCCGGGTTCAAGGCATTCTGTGCCTCAGACTCTCGAGTAGCTGGGATTATAGGCAAAGCACTACCGCGCCCGGCTAATTTTTGTATTTTTTGTAGAGACGGGGTTTCACCATGTTGGCCAGGCTGGTCTTGAACTCTTGACCTCAAGTGATCTGGCCGCCTTGGCCTCCCAAAGTGCTGGGATTACAGGTGTAAGCCACTGTGCCTGGCCTAAAAGAATGTATTTATAATTAACTTATTTTTTTAAAAAAAAGAGGAAAGAATTGCCTTTGGGGTCAGGTTGGAAGATATGGATGGAAGAAACCGGAAGCAGGGAGACCAATCACAAAGCAATAATAACCCAGTTAAAAGACCTAACCCAGTAAGAATACTGTATGGGCCGTGCGTGGTGGCTCATGACTGTAATCCCAGCACTTTGGGAGGCCGAGGTGGGCGGATCACCTGAGGTCAGGAGTTTGAGACCAGCCTGGCCAACAGGGTGAAACCCCCGTCTCTACCAAAAATACAACAATTAGCCAGGCGTGGTGGCAGGCACCTGTAATCCCAGCTACTCAAGAGGCTGAGGCAGGAGAATCGCTTGAATCCGGGAGGTTGCAGTGAGTGGAGATTGCCCCATTGTACTCCAGCCTGGGGGACAAGAGCAAGACTTTGTCTCAAAAAAAGAAAAAAGAAAAAAAAAGAATACTGGATGAATGTAAAGTATATTTGAGAAATTAGAGATAAAAATAACAGGATATGGTGATGACTGTGAGATGGTAAAGGAAATCAAAGATAACTTTCCAAGGCTCCTAAATTTTCCAGTTTTCCTACCTATACTCCAAACAAAATGTGAACTCTGTTAAAAATAATATTACACAACTGTGGGATATCTTGTCAAGGTGGGAGTAGATGCATGAGTTGAATACCTCTGTTTTCAAATAAAAAATAATTTTCTCTTTACAGTTTCTTTGACTCTCAAGAGATAGCTTTCTACCAAATATCCCCAAATTTTTCTACTTTCTAACATCCTGAATAAAATAAATGTGAAGTACATGGGAACAATGGAAATAACCTGAATCTAGTGCTTTCAGGGGTTGTGGAATGACAGATATAGATTTGCATCCCACCTCTCCCATTTCTTAACTGTGTAGCCTGGAGCAAGTCACTTTAGCCTCTTTGAGCCTCACTTCCTTTGCCTATAAATAGGGACAATAAAGACCTCAAAGGATTGCCTGTAGGATTACAAGAAATAAAGACTTTAAATGCGTAGCAGAATATGGGCTCCAGATAAATGCTTATTCCATAAGCAAACTCAGGTCAGAGTAAAAACTGGCATGACTTTTTTTTTTTTTTTAATTGCTATATATCAAGAATCTTAAACATGTACATACTCAGTGTCCATCATACCACTTCGGACCATAATCCTAGTAAATAACCCTAAACACTGAAAAGGTTTTATTCACAAAAATGCTCACCATGGCATTATAGATGAAGCCTAAAATCTGAAACAATTTTAATATCCAATGAAAGGGGAAGAGTTAAATTACTCAGCCAAAAAAAATTACGTGCATAAGATTACGTTCAAATTCCTTGCACAGCATTTATTATTTTCTTTTGGGTTATAAAAGCAATACATGAATTACCAGTGGAAAATACAGAAGAGCACCAAGAAAATTAAAATCACCCATAAAATGAATAATTTTTAGTAAAAAAGGAAAATAACAGGCTGAGTGTGGTGACTTATACCTGTAATCCCAGCACTCTGGGAGGCTGAGGCAGGCAGATTATTTATGGTCAGGAGTTCGAGAACAACCTGGTCAACGTGACGAAACACCATCTCTACTAAAAATACAAAAATTAGCCGGGCATGGTGGCACAGCACCTGTAATCCCAGCTACTTGGGAGGCTGAGGGAGGAGAATGACTTGAAATCGGGAGATGGAGGTTGCAGTGAGCACAGATCGTGCCACTGCACTCCAGCTTGGGGGACAGAGTGAGTGAGACTCCATCTCAAAAAAAAAAAAAAAAAAAAAAGAGGAAAAAAGAAAAATAAAAATAAAGAAAATAACTGCCACATTAAATGAAAAAGCAAAATTCAAAATTAAAAATGCAGTATGAGGCCAGGCGCGATGGCTCATGCCTATAATCCCAGCACTTTGAGAGGCCAAAGCGGGCGGATCACAAGGTCAGGAGATTGAGACCATGCTGGCTAACACGGTGAAACCCCGTCTCTACTAAAAATACAAAAAATTATCCGGGTGTGGTGGCGGGAGCCTGTAGTCCCAGCTACTCAGGAGGCTGAGGCAGGAGAATCACTTGAACCCAGGAGGCGGAGGTTGCAGTGAGCCGAGATCACACCATTGCACTCCAGCCTGGGAGACACAGCGAGACTCCGTTTCAAAAAAAAATAATAATAATTTCTACATTTTGTATAATGGACATGCATTACTTTAGAATTAGAAAAAGAAAACACCAAATGTTTCAAATCTAAGAAAACAACCCGGACGCAAATCACAAAACCAAAGGCAAGTGTACCTTGGATTGGAGTCCCAAATGTGACTCCAATATCAAGATGAAAAAATTAGTAGTGAGTCCATATCAATAAAAACATGTAAAAGAAAAAATTTGAAAGATTATAAAGATAACGGGGCTGCAGAGTAGAAATTCCATAATAAATCGGAAGTGAACATCAGCCTAATAGGGGCTTCAAAATGTTCTACTTTTTTTAGACAGAGTGGTTAGAGAAAAGGAGAAAAAAGAGAAAAATCCATGTTTCCTGACCTCCATGAATTTACAATCTAGTAGAACAGATAAGCAAGTGTGGAGGATGGAAGACTTTCCCTCTACCTTCTGAGGGTTAGGTGATTAACAGTCAGCAGTTTAAGGAGAGAAAAATACGAATTTGTTACATGTAGGGGGCATCACAAGAAGGAAAAGTAAATACCCAGAACCCAGTGAGACTGAAAAGCTTTCTTGTATTTCTAAAGAAATTATAGAAATAGTTTTTATATAATTATATAATTATAAAATTATAGAAATAATTATATAATAATATAAAATTACAGAAATAATTACATTTCTATATTTCTCATAGGCAACTTAGGGGAGAGTAAACCACATACATTATTCACTTATTTAAGATATTGTGTGTGTGTGTGTGTGTGTGTGTATACAAAAAAATCCTGGGCTCAAGTGATCTTCTCTATAGGTCCACACCACTGAACCTGGCTTAATGATTTTTGGGAAAAAAATCAATGGGTCCTCAGAAGAACAGGTGACAGCTAAAGTTGCCTGTCTGCATGTGGTATAGACCTCCAGTCTCATCTCCTGTGATAGGAATTAATCTGCCCTGGTTGATAAGGTTAGCAGGGAAGAGATTCATGACAATAGCGTTCCTTCTTTTTTTTTTTTTTTTGTTTCTTTCAGGCTGGAGTGCAGTGGTGCAATCTTGGTTCACTGCAACCTCTGCCTCCCAGGTTCAAGTCATTCTTGTGCCTCCGAGTAGCAGGGATTACGTGCGCCACCATGCCCGGCTAATTTCTGTAATTTTTAGCAGAGATGGGGTTTTGTCATGTCGGCCAGATTGGTCTCGAACTCCTGGCCTCAAGTGATCTGCCCACCTCAGCCTCCCAAAGTGCTGGGATCACGGGCGTGAGCCACAGCGCCCGGCCTAGAGTTCCTCTTGGAGGATGTGTCTTTAGGTAGATGAAGTAAGTTCAGAGACAGCCCTCCATCTGCTGCTCCCCAAGTGCCTTCAGTTTGAGATCCAAAGCAGCACATTTTGGGGTGGCGTTTCCTGAACTTCTTCACAAGCTATACATCTTGCTACACATATCTATAACAAGAAAAACTACAATAAATATTCCAAAAAGTGGTATCCACAAAGTGCTAAAGGAACAAAGAATAAAAACAACATGCTGGGTAATCGGAAAGGCTTTATAGGGTTTGTAGCTCCCAGGATGCATGGGCCTGAAGGATAAGCAGGTTTTCTTTTCTCTGTATAGGATTTCAATGGATGACAGCATTAAAAGAAAAGGTTAAAGAGGGAACAAAGCAATGAAAGCCAGAAAATACTAGAAAAGTGGAGGATCACTAAAATCAAGGCTGCTTGCTTTAAACAGCCTTTTGGCAACACCCAATTTCCCTTGTCCAATTCTTTGCACATTGAAGACCCTTCTTACCAGTAATTTGGTCTCTACAGCAGAGCAGGAAGGGGCTGTATGCAGATCTCTGGGTAGGTATACCTCACACTGTAAATTAATAACCTTGCATATGGATTTACAATTCAGTCTCCAGAGTTCGGTTAGAGAGAATCAGTCCCCTAGAGCCTGATTACCTCTGAAGTCGTGAAAAAAGGAAAAAAAAAAAGGAGTTTCGGCCCTTGCCAAACTCAAAGAGGTCACACTATCTGAATCACTACTAATCAGGCAGTTTTTACCCACGTAGAGATCAAGAGCAAAAGATGATGCTTTCGCACCAGGGGCAGTAGGGATGGTACAGTGAAAAGGGCTTAAAAACCACTAACCTGTCAAAGGCAGTGGAAAACTGAGAAGCAACAACAGGTGTTGCGTCCCCCAGGCCTTGTGGAAGCAAAGCCTATAGAACCCACCCCAGCTGTAGCAAAGAAAATCACAACAGAAAATGCCATGTTTCTTACCCACCATTTTGAGTCTGTTGGTGGAGGGGGAACTAAATAAATAAACTAGAACAAGTTGGAGAAGGGACCCAGGAAGCGGTGTATTAAAAAAAAAGAGAATGAACTCTTGGCAGGTGGGGACTTAGTGAAGCAAGTCCCTTAGAAACAAATGGGAAATTACTGGCTGGGCGTAGTGGCTCACACCTGTAATATAAGCACTTCGGGAGGCCAAGGCAGGCAGATTACTTGTGGTCAGGAGTTCAAGACCAGCCTGGCCAACATGGTGAAACCCTGTCTCTACTAAAAATATAAAAATTAGCTGGGTGTGGTGGCAGGAACCTGTAATCCCAGCTACTTGCCTGTAATCCCAGCTACTCGAGAGGCTGAGGCAGGAGAATCACTTGAACCCGGGGGGCGGAGGTTGCAGTGAGCCAAGACTGCCACTGCACTCCAGCCTGGGTGAAAGAGTGAGACTCCGTCTCAAAAAAAAAAAAAAAAAAAAAAGAAATAGAACTATTAAGATTCACACACACACACACACACACAATCTTTTTTTTAAAAAATCAACTACATAAAGTGCTTGAGAGTCTGAAAAACTCAACCATGGCTCAGTGTTTCAAAAACAGACTTGCTGCTGTAAGGGGAGAGTTAAGGTGATGAGTGTGCTTAGAGGGGCTCACAATTAAATGGTATATACTCAATGTCAAAAAGTACAATGTCATTTTTATTTAAAGTTCTCTACACCATACACAGATTCACAAAAACATATTCTATTTACATTAATAAACAGAGCATAAGTATCAAGATATCACTCAGAGTTTTAACTTTTGGAATTATAAGTAATAAAAGGACACAAACATTTTAAAAGCCACAAACTCCCATTTCAACTAGGGCTGAAATTCTATGTTTGACCACAGGTAGCGAATTGTATACTGGAAATACAGTAAATATAATACTGTCCTGGACCTGACTATAATTATTACATTATTTAGAAACAAAATAGGTATTTTAGAGTTACCTACCCCACCCTGAGACAGAGGAAAGGTTGGGTGGGGAGGTGTAAAAACAGAAGGCAGATACACTGTCACTCCTCCTGGAAGACTCTCAGAGAGAAGAAACATAGTACTAGCCTAGACATTGCTACAATTATTACATTATCTCTAATCAAAGGAAGGGAGTATTTTAGAATCTGTCTTTCCTTGAAATAGAGATGAAAGATTAAGGGACTAAAAAAAATAGGGCATATATGCTTTCACTTCTCTGGTAACTTCTGGATACATGAGATAACTATGATACACATTCAAAACCAAGTGATACTACATTTACAGCATTATTTAATTATACCTACAGAAAGAAAAAGAATGGTTTACCTAAAAAAATTAGTGTCGCCACAATTGGTCACTCAGCAGAAAAAAAATTAGGTCCCTCATCTCACTTGCCAATTACAAAAATATTCCAGGCTAAGTGCAGTGGCTCATGCCTGTAATCCTAGCACTTTGGGAGGCCGAGCTGCGTGATCACTTAAGGCCAGGAGTTTGAAACCAGCCTGGGCAAAACTGTGAGACCCAATTTCTACCAAAAAAAAAAAAAAAAAAAAAAAGCACAGGGGCACGGTGGCTCGCACCTGTAATCCTAGCACTTTGGGAGGCTGAGATAGGCAGATCAGCTGAGGTCAGGAGTTCAAGACTAGCCTGGCCAACATCATAAAACGCTGTCTCTACTAAAAATACAAAAATTAGCCAGACATGGTGGCACACGCCTGTAATCCCAACTACTCAGGAGACTAAGGCAGGAAAATATCTTGAACTCTGGAGGTGGAGGTTGCAGTGAGCCAAGACCGCACCACTGCACACCAGCCTGGGTGACACAGTAAGACTGTGTCTCAAAAAAAAAACAACAAAAAAAAGCTGAGAATGGTGCTGTATACCTGTAGTCCCAGCTACTCAGGAAGCTGAGGCAGGAGGACCACAAATGAGCCCACAAATTTGAGGTTGCAGTGAGCTATGACTGCACCACTGTACTCCAGCCTGGGTGACAGATAAAACCATTAAAATAAAAAAAAAAGGGCCAGGCGCAGTGGCTGATGACTGTAATCCCAGCAGTTTGGGAGGCCAAGGCGGGTGGATCACCAGCCTGGCCAACATGGCGAAATCCTGTCTCTACTAAAAAATAAAAAATATTAGCTGGGTGTGGTGGCGCATGCCTGTAATCCCAGCTACTGGGACTGGAGGCAGGAGAATTGCTTGAATCTGGAAGGCAGTGGTTGCAGCAGTAAGCTGAGATCGTGCCACTGCACTACAGCCTGGACAACAGAGCAAGACTCCATCTCAAAAAAAAAAAAAAAAAATTCCCGCTGGGCACAGTGGCTCAGACCTGTAATCCCAGCACTTGGAAGGCCGGGGCAGGCAGATCACCTGAGGTCAGGAGTTCGAGACCAGCCTGGCCAACATGGTGAAATTACATGGTGGTGGGCGCCTGTAATCCCAGCTACTTGGGGAGGCTGAGGCAGGAGAATCGCTTGAACCCAGGAGGCAGAGGTTGCAGTGAGCCGAGATCACACCATTGCACTCCAGCCTGGGTGATAAGAATGAAATTCTGTCTCTAAATAAATAAATAATTACAGGCCAGGCACGGTGGCTCACACCTGTAATCCCAGCACTTTGGGAGGCTGACGTGGGTGGATCACCTGAGGTCAGGACTTCGAGACAAGCCTGGCCAACGTGGCAAAACCCGATCTCGTGCATGCCTGTAGTCCCAGCTACTTGGGAGGTTGAGGCAGAAGAATTGGTTGAACCTAGGAGGCAGAGGTTGCAGTGAGCCAATATCACGCCACTGCACTCCAGCCTGGGCAACAGAGTGAGACTCCGTCTCAAAATAAATAAATAAATAAAAATAAAAAATAAATTCCAGATGGACCAAAAATCTAAAGGTAAAAATAAACAAGAATGTTGGCTGGGCATAGTGGCTCATGCCTGTAATCCCAACACTTTAGGGGGCCGAGTCAGGCAGATTGCTTGAACCCAGGAGTTCAAGACCTGCCTGGGCAACATGACAAAATCTATCTCTATACAAAATATAAATGTTAGCCAGACGTGGTGGTGGGCATCTGTGGTTCCAGCTACTTGGGAGGCTGAGGCGGGAGTATCACCTGAGCCCAGGGAGGTCGAAGCTGCAGTGTGTTGTGATTGTGTCATAGTACTCCAGCTTGGGCAACAGAGAGACCCTGTCTCAAAAAAAAAAAAAAGTTTTTTAAAGTATATTTATACAGGTTCAAGATGGGGATTCCTTCCCAGTCAAATAATCCTAAACTATTAAGAAAAGTCAGGCCAGGCGCAGTGGCTCATGTTTGGAATCCCAGCACTTTGGGAGGCTGAGGCAGGCAACTGCTTGAGCCCAGGAGTTCCAGACTAGCCTGGGCAACATGGTGAAACCCCATTTCTACAACAAATACAAAAGTTAGCCAGGCCTGGTGGCGCATGCCTGTAGTCCCGGGGAGGATCACTCGAGCCCAGGAGTGAGCTGCAAGCATGCCACTACACTCTAGCCTGGGAGACAGAGCAAGACTCTGTCTCAAAAACAAAACAAAGAAACAAAAAGAGGCCCGATAATTCTGATAACATAAAATTCTTATTTTTCTATATGGCAAAGCAACCCATTAAAAAACTCAAGAAACTGGGCCCGGTGGCTCACACCTGTAAACCCAGCACTTTGGGAGGTCGAGGTGGGCAGATCACAAGGTCAGGAGATAGAGACCATCTTGGCCAATATGGTGAAACCCCGTCTCTACTAAAAATACAAAAAATTAGCTGGGCATGGTGGCATGTGCCTGTAGTCCCAACTACTCGGGAGGCTGAGGCAGGAGAATCGCTTGAACCTAGGAGGCAGAGGTTGCAGTGAGCTGAGATGGAGCCACTGCACTCCAGCCTGGGTAACACAGCGAGACTCTGTCTCAAAACAAAACAAAAAAAGTCAAGAGACAAATGAAACAAAATACAACCCATTGAGCAGGTGAAGGAGTTAATATGCATGCACAGAACTTGCAGAGAGTGATAAGACAACTCCTATTTTTCTCAAATGAGCAAAAGATATCCATAAGTAACAAATAAATGAAAAAACCAGTACACATGGAAAAAAAGGACAAATAGTCATGAAAATCATGGATACTGTTTTTCACCCATCAGATTGGCAAAAATGAAAAAGATTGATGACACCAGTGATGGCAAGGGTAAAGAGAAACAAGCAAGCACTTTGAGTATTGTTGGTGGAGTAGGAAATGCTATACACCTACTGGAAAATAACCTGGCATTATGTAATAAAATAAAAAATACATATACTTCTTAACAGAACAATTTCAACCCTGGATTGCTAAACTACAGAAATAAAACCTAGATTACATAAAAATATGTATACAAGTATATTAATGACAGCACCATCTATACTGCCAAAAAAACTTTAGATAACCTGAATGTCCATTAACAGGAGGAATAACTGAATAAATTATGGTACATCCATTCTATGGAATATAAGGTAGTTACCAAAAATGATGAGTAAAATCTGTAAGTATTGATCCCCATGGTATACTGTCAAATGAAAGAAAAAAAGGCAGGATGTAAATATTGTGCAGTATGACACCATTTGCTAAAAAAAGGAAACTGTATACGGTTGAATGTTTTCATGTTTTTGTATTAGTATTAAGAAAGATGAGCAAAGAGATTGCTGGTTTTTCCTGTGTAAACCTTTGTTTGACATTTTGCAAATTACAAGCTTTGCTTTTATAACAAAAAAAGGAAAATCCATGGGTTTCTTTTTTCTATTTTTTGGTCTGTTTTATCTACAATACACACATATGTGACAGTCCCAAGGTCTCTGCAACTTACATGAGCCAATAATGACTTAGGAACACAAAGAGGACACCGGATTAGGAAAGAGCCAGAGATAAATGCATAAAAACCCAATAAACTATTCTAAAAAAAATAAAAGGCCCATTTTAAAACACAAAACTACTACTATTCCATGAGAAAGGGGGAAAAAGCTGTTTTCATGCCTTGGCTAAACATCTGAATAATTTGTCAGCATGGCTTTTGCTGGTGAAGATGTCCACCTATGAAACCCTTACCAACAAAACTCTCAATCAACAAAACTCTCAGATCCTGACTCCTTTATTTCATATCTCATCTTAAGGTAGCACTTAGCTTTGTTACTGTTTTCCAAAAACGTTTCATTAAATGGATCAGTACTATATTTTATAGGATATCTGAATCAAAAAGTATTTAGAAAGAGTATATTTGTGGAGTCTAAAATTGAGAAGTGTGTTTTCAATCACTTCAGAAACTCATTCATCCAACCCTCAATTACTCATCCTTAAAAGGGGGCGCCCTGCTAGGCATTACTCAAAACCAAGCATGCCTGAAAACATCTTAAACATAACTGAATGAAAATCTGCCCAATCACAGGCCAGCTGCTTGCAAACTCCACCCTTGAGTACGGGAAGAACACTTTTGATTGGAAGACAGTTGTGTTTACTACCGTGTGTGGTGCAAATTGGAAAGGTCCACATGCCCACGGTCCAAAGGAAATCTCTTTTAATAAGAAAGAAAAACAAAACGGCCAGTTCTCATCCTACACTGGTCATTGTCATTAATAGAACCTCAACAAAACAGCAATTCTTGAACAATTTTGCAAGCTGGTGAAAAAAATCTAAAGGCTCTGAGTTTTGGTCTGGCTGTTTTATCATCTATGTCCCTGGATATACATGTAAGACGAGCATAAATGTACTCTCAAAATACAAACCTGCCTTTGCTTCTATATTCACACAGCCCCATGCAAGACCTCAACACAGTTGTAATGTTCTTTGCTTTAATTTCCAAGAATCACTGCAACTTTTTACTTGGTTTGAGAACCCAGTTCCGTGGGCTCAGTGGTAAAATTATTCAGTATTTAGCTTAGTGGGTGTCCAGAAAGGAAGTGAGCTTCAAAAACCTCTGCCCTTAGGGAGCACAGCAAACAACAAAGTGAATGGGGAGCCATTTCAGGTGCAGAGCTCATTAGCAATTCATCTGATGGAGGAAACGAGACGACCATTGCAAGAACCAGAAAAAAATCCCAATGAATATCTAGGGCAAACTAGGCCTTAGGTCAAAGTATGTTTTGCCTCCACGGGAGCAGAATCAATCTGAAATGGACACTTCTTTTCCCATCCCAGCCATCTTTTAAAGAAAGCGCAGAGGAATCCAAATCCCAGTCTTAATCATCATTCCATCCCCTTATATTTCTGATATCTCTTCGCAAATTTGCCCCACTGAGGCCTCATAAATGTCCTAGCAGCGTTTCTTACACAGCATGAAGAAAGATCAAAGCAAATGAACCCAAGTAGCAGAAGCAAAGCCTAAGCCATCCACAAAAAAATCCATAAAGCTTGTGTATTAGTGAAAAAGGACAGTCTAACACCGTTGATCAATAGGAAGAAAAATGAACATCGGAAGCCTACAACATTACTTCCAAATCTCACAAACTGCGTTACCGTTTATATCTGCAGAAGCAAGTTCATCAAGAAAATTTACTTTCTGCTTGCTGATCTATTACATTCCAAAAGACCACCCCCTGCCCCAACACGCACACACACCATTTTTCACAGCCTTATCTCACCAGAGAAGCTAGGGCCCCTATCAAAATGAGGAAATAAAGTGGCTTGCCAAAACTCAAACACTATATTTTACCGCCACATTAACGAGAATAACACATCAAGATCCCGAATGCTAGTTAAGTTGTATGACTGAACAGCTTTAATCACGAAACTCACCAAGGCATTCAAAAGGGGCCAAGCCCAAACACAAAGTTTCAAAACAAAACCTCTCCCGGGTTGGGGGAGTAGCTGAGCTGGGAGCAAAAAGTACTACCCAGCAGCCCCGTTCGGCTACTAAGAAAGATCTCAAACTTATCAAAAACAGCCACAACTGCAGCTCCTGTCACCCAGAAGCGTAAGTAGAGGAGAGCTCGAGAGTGCCGAGAGCTGGCCTTTCTGGAGACAGCCAGGCTGAGCCCAGCTCACACGAGGAAGTAACTGCCAGATAAAAAAGCCCCGACCAGCTCCAACTGCAATCTCCGTGCCTCCCATAACTGCCCACATTCCCGCCCCACTTGGGGCTCTGGGAGAAAAGGAACAGGGCGCAGGTCTCCTGGGAGAGGCTGGGGACCACAGGTCCGCGTCTTCGAGAGGGCAGCGGCAACACTGGCCGAACTCTGAGGCTCCCGGGAGCTCAAGATTCGAGAGTCTGCTCCGAAGGCGTGTTGGGGGGAACGCCGAGAAAGGGTCGCCCAGGAGGCGGGGCCTGCCGGCTGCAAGCAGCAGCTCCGGGCGCCCTGGCCGCCCCCCGGGGGTAACAGGGGCGCATACCCCGACGCGGAAGCCATGCCTGCAAGAGCTCGGGGTGCCGAGGTGCCGGCGGGGGGCGCTAAGGAGATGCGGGGGCACGGAAATGGGTCACCCCCATCCCACCGCCCCCTCACAAAGGCCCCCGGGGAGGCCGCCCGCAGGCCCCGCAGCCCCGGCCTCGAGTGCCCGACTCGGCCGCCACTCACCGCTAGGTCCTGGGGCACCGCCCCGCTCATGGCCCGCACCGTGCCGGCCCGCCAGGCTCGAGTGCGCAGCGCAGGCCCCGGATCTCCGCTCGCCGCCGCCGCCGCGGGGACTGAGGCCGAGGCTGAGGCCGCAGTGTCCGCGAACAGAAGCAGCAGTCGCTTGCCCACCGGGGAGGCCGCCGCGTCCGCCATCGCCGGGGCCGGCCTGACCCGCGCTCCCGCCCGCCGCCTCCCACCGCCTCCGCCGCCAAGCGCCCGATCCGCCCGCAAGGCCTCCCTCCGCACCACCCGCGGCCGCCGTTCCCCCCCCCCCCCCCCCAACAGCCACCACCAACCACCGGCGCCGCGCAGCGCCCCCCGTGGCCGGGAGCGGAGCCGCAGCCTGGGCGCCGCACAGCGCCCCCCGCGCTCTGGAGCGGGGCGGCAGCTCCTGGCCCCTCGCAGCGCTCCGCCCCAATCTCCCCGGGGCCTGCAGTGCCCCCTGCGGTCGGGAGGGGAATTGCAGGTTCGGCCGGGGTAGGGAAGTGGGCGGTTCCTTCAGCTTCCCCCTGGCACCATCCCTGGTCTCAATCTTCCTTTAGGGAGTCGTACATATGAGAGGGCTTTTTAGCTTGCTCTCCTCGGATGCCAAAGACATTTACGGGGTAAGAGGGTGAGGGGCAAGGTACCTAGAGAGTGGGTGTTTTGAGCTATTTAGTATCTCCAATACCCCCACTGATTTCCTATCCTGAAAATATGAGCCACCCAACCTGCTGTCTTGCAGGAAATGTTCTCCCCATTGGTCCATGAGACACAATATCTTTCTTCTCATTGGCCCATAACAGCACCATTCTATACTGCCAGTATTTCTTAGGTTCCTTTCCAATTGGCCAATGTATTACTTCCATTGGATGCATAACACCACTCTTTCCACTGACTGAAGGCCAACGTGCCCCCCTCCCCATCTTGGTGTGTTTCCTAAAACCAACCTAACTTCTTCCCCTTCCTAGTCTACCAATGTTATTAAGTCTACGTGTTTCTCCATTCAACTCTTAGGGGAACTGGAAATAGACCAGCAGTAAAGGGGTTCTCTTAGTAGCACCCCATCTTACCATGGAATTAGTGGGGCTGGGGGCAAAGAAAATTCGTAACTCTTATCTGAATGCATTTAATACAGGTGTGGGAGACTGGTAGCTCCTGATTAGAAAAGGAGCCTGTAGAGAAAGTGAGATGCTGAGATTTTTGGCTAGATTGTTACCCACAATAAGCAACAGGAAATTGCCTCAATTATGTAAAGTTGGCAATATCAGGGACTAGCACGTTCCATGGTCTCATGGATGCGGAGACTGAGTATACACAAAACGAGTACAAAAGATAAAGGGTCTAGTAATAACCCATGACTGTTGCTCTAAAAGTGACTTTTTTTCATTGATTTTCCCTACAGACAGGAAAGAGCAGTAGGTTCTGTGCCTACCCAGCTATCTCCTGTCCATAACCTTGTCTACACCCTTGACCTACTTTTCTTGTAACAAAAGGCTTAGGGAGAGGGGTAACCAACTATTGACTTTATACTTTTACTAAAGTATAAAACATATAGGAAAATCATTCTAGAACCAACCCTGTGGAGCGCCAAGGAAACATTCCTCCCTCCACTTCTTTTTAACTTCCATCTCCCACAGCCAACCTGAGGCCTGACTCAGAATGTTTTTCTGGGCTGAGAGCCACCTCTTAAAGCACATGGCCCATAAGCTGTAGTTGGTAGAAGGGGAACAAGGGTGAATCCATACAAGATCTATCTGCCTTGCAACTTTTCTATCAAAATTAACTGCTGAGATTTTCTCCCATACAGAGATTTAACTACTGCCCCAATGTCCAAGGCTGATTTCTCAGCAGAGAGACAGAAATGTACCTAAGTTCAGGGATGGGAAAGGCAAAAAGAGAAATGCATTCAACAAATGTGGCCAGCACTTTTCATGTGCCAGGAACTTCCCAAAGTGTTGGGGACACAATATTGAATAAAACAAAACTCTTGCCCTCATGGAGTTTACATTCTTTCCTATATTAACAAGACTTCAGGAATGAAAAATGAAATCACACTTGGCCTCACAGAAAATAAACAGCAGAAAAATCCAACAAAAATAAACTCAAAAGAAAGAAAGGGGGAGACAAAGTCATTTTAGATGTTCAAACTTTACCCCTGCTCAAGCAGTAGGTGAAATGAAACATCAGTTTTAAACAAAAACAAATGTAATTCTAAGCTTCTTTAACTACATGCCACTGCCCTCCACTTCCCAAAAGCCCTTCCTTTGTTTCCAGTGCAGATAACAACCCTCACTTTTTCTAGGGTGTATTTGCAGCCCTGCAAAGATTCCTGCTCCAGGTAGTCAAGTCAATCCTGTCCTCCTGAGCACACTTCATTGGTATTCAATGATGAGTGCCACCAATTTGAAGCAGGAAACCAGGACATAGGCTAAGCAACTTGACTCTTCTTGCTGCCTGGCAAATTAACACCACAACTGGTAAAGAAAGGCTAAGCCTTAGGGACAGAGGCTCCTGCCTGGATCTCTGAGCAACTACACTTCACCTACACACATTGGAAGAATGTCAACATAGAGAGAAGAAAGCGTAGAATAGAAAAGTCTAAAGAAAGAGTGAGCCACATAGCTTCTTTCCGCAAACCAACACTCCAAAAGGAAACATTAGGGAAAATACTGTCTTCTACAACAAAAGAGAAGCTTTGCAGCTAGGATAATTTTCCAAAAGCAGTATTTTTAGGATGGAAAAATTGCCTAGGTCTTTGGAATCTGAATTCTGATGACTAAACCTTTATCTCTCCAGGATGTAACATGTGAAAACTTAAGAAAGATCCCTGGCCGTCTCCCACCCTGCCTTCTCCCTACTTCCCAAAGCCTACAAACCAATCTAGACAAGTTCCTGACTGTACCATAAACCATTTCTCAGTGAGCTGGAATGCATTAATACTTGACTTCAACTTGCTGGAAGTGAGAGTGACAGCAGGCAGGAGGAGACAAGTATAAGTGCCAGGGAAAGAGAGACCAAACCAGACTGCCAAAAATAACCAAGGCCTTAGCAGAAGCCTGGGCCACAGTATAACATCCTGCCATGGCCGGCAAAGGGCCTAGGGTCCAAATACTGCCCCTTTTTGAAAGGTTGACCTACATCTTACAGGAAGGGGCTGAAAGAGTTAGGTGGCCTCCTACCCTGCTTCTTCCTTGTCTGTCTTTGTGGGGAAGGGAAGAAGACACTGTAGTACACAAGGTTGCTTGGGAAAATGGATTATTCTAATAAAACTTTATTTTTTCAAACACAGCCACAGAGGCAGAACCTCATGTTTAACACACACAGACTTATGGATTTTTTTTTAATATAAAACAAAGTTTACGAAAAATTTTTTTCCACTTTTTGTATTTGTAATCCCATTAGCACAGGGACTTTGGCAGCAGGTGGGAGTGAAGGGCAGCTGGGCTGCCACTGGGCAGTCACTGGGCACAGGAAGAGAGCACCAGCCTGGGGAGTGGCTTCACTCACACACACAGGGATACTCACCTACTGGCCAACCACACCACACACACAGCACAGATGCAGACATCTACCCAGTGTCAGCCACATGCCCTGGAGGTGTGCTCCACTCTGGGTAAGCCCAATATGTGAAAATTCAAATAGTCAAAACAGCTAAAGTGGAGGGAGGTTGCTTGCTTTACAAAAAGAAGCAATCATAGGCTGCTTTTAAATGGTCAGCAGTCCAAATGCATTGAAAAACAGCATTTGGTTTACACAGAACTGTTGAAACAGATCTACTGTGTAAAGCAAAATGAACCACTTCTTGAAAAGTGTTCCAGGGCCACAGGTTCTTAGATTGGGAAGCAAGATGATAGTTCTGACTAGCTTAGTTTTCCAGACTGAAAGTAATGGAATTAAAATAATGATAACTGTAGACCTTCTCCCCTAAGGATGGTGCCCTGGGGCTTTGGGGAAACCAAGATGGAGGCAGAATCACTGCCTCACTTCTTCAGCTTAGGGCCTGCAGAAACTCACTGGCATTGCCAGTGACCTGTGGGAAGCTGGCACAGCCAATCTGCAGCAGAGAGCCCAGGGATGAGGATACCCCAGAAGGAAAAGAAGTTGGCACCAGGGAAATTATGGCCTGAAGAGGGAGAAGAGCCAGGGGAGGAATGAAACCATAGATGGGCAACTCCTGGGCTCACGGTTTCCCTGGATTCTCCAAAGGGCCTCTCTGAAGCCCCTAGAGACCTGGTAGCCCAGTAGTAACTAGCCAGGAGATAGGGAGGAGCCTCTGAGGGCCAGAGGCTTAAGAAGACATGGCCACCTCCTCTCTGGAGTGGAGACGAGGAGGCTGAAGCCTCACTGATGCTCCTGACATGCAGGAGATCCAGAAAATGTCAGGTTCAATTCCATGAGGAAGAAAACACAAAGACCTTGATCTTCTTCCCTTACAAGAGGAACTGGGTCTTAGGAAACCCTGGAAATTGAACAGAAAAATGCCCTTCTTGCCATAAAGAAGAAGGGTAGGTCCAATTTGGTCATGTAGGGTCTAACCAAAGCTGGACAAAACCTCACAAGCTACTGTGGGGTCAGCTTCAGTATGTGTTTCCACTGGTGCCAACCCTACCAAGGTACTTAAACCCATCACTGTGGCCACTGGGACCAGCTGTCCTGGCTCAAGTTGCGGGTGAGAAACAAAAAAGTAAATTCAATCCAATGACAACCAAACTCCCAACTGCTTCTCACAGCCTTTGCTTTATACATCCTCAGCCAATCCCTCGGTGAGCCCCAACCTCCCTATGGTCTCTCAGGGCCAATTAAAGGCAAATAAACACTTCCTGGCATGAGTGGAAGACAAGCAAACTATTAAATGCCAACCACCCCTTCCTCCTTCTCAAGCAGGTCGAAAAGGCTGGGCCTGGATCTTGTAAGAATTGGTTTCCTGCAGTCACCTTCCCAACAGCAGTGCTGGGGTGAGCTCACTCATGTCTGCTGGGGACTGAATGCCACTTCTGTTGCAGGTCTGCCTCAGTAGATGCTGCAGACCAATACAGGGCCTTCCTACCTAGTCTATGACCTAGAAGGGCAGAGGGTGAGGGAAAAGGGTCCCATCAGCAGAGGCAGAGAGACACAGAGAGGGAGTCCCTCAACCCTGCGTCAGTTGCCCGTGTGCTGTGTGCAACTCTATTCAACAGGGCAAAAGAGGCAGGTGGTATATAGCCTAGACAATCTGATGAGAAAAAAAGGCCAGCTCAGAAAAAATATGGTGACACCCCCCACCTGCATTCCCCAATATACTAGATCGAGCTAGTGGGGAGGGGGTGGGGCTGAGGAAAAGATCATTAGCTGAAGTCACAGCACTTAAAACACCCTGCTGTGCCCCAAAATGAAATCCTTTGCAGAGTCGGTGATGCTATGGATTACAAGCCTGGTTCCAGAGCTATTTAGAAAAAAGGAAAACTTTGCGCCCTCCTCTTGACTCCTTGAGCAAACCCAACATCCTGTAAAAAACTCAAGATCCTGGGGGTATCATGATACTCTGCTGTTAAGGAGCAATTGCCTTCCTTCCCTAAGGCTACGCAAACACACCGTTCCACAAGTACACGCCCATGCACGCACACACTCTCACGCAGTTTCTCTGAGGAGGCTGACTCAACCCCCACCCTGGCCAAATTCTAAGACACAAGTGCCCTTTGAAGCAAAGGGGCTAGTGAAATTCCCCGAGCTGGGGTCGGTAGACCCGTTCCTTCCCTGCCCATTGCTCTCTTCGTGGCAGGGATACTCACACTCAGGGCCGCCATGGGAAGGGTCTGCTCTGGGGCTGTCCCTCCCGCCACCAGCTCCGTTTATCTTGTCCCGGCCAGTCTCTCGGCATGGTCGAGCTTGCTGGAGCGAGAAGATTTCCGGCTGCCCTGAGTCGGAGCCCTCCACTCACCCCCATTCCCAGGCTTGGCCCCCAGCCTTGGGGCCTCGACACTTGTTAGTAGCCATGAGAGAGTCAGTCTGTGTGGCCCCAGGAAGTAGCCTCTCAGTTTTAGTTCTCCTCAATCAAATTCAAGTCCAGGTCCCCAAAGTCCTGCTGGCACAGTGTCCGCTTGCTCAGCGCCTGCCGACCCCACCGCACAGCCCCCTCCTCCTCCTCTTCGCTTTCACTCAGCACCTGGGAGGAACCCCCAGTGGGGCTGCAGGAAGCAGAGAGGGGTGGGGGGCTACAGGCCATGAACCACGGTGGAGAGATGCTGCTGCCTTCCCGGGCTGTTTCTTGGAGACAGAGACCTCCTGAGTATGGTTTCTGTCAAACAAACAAAGAAGACAGTTACACCTGAAGGCAAGAATTCTAAGGCTTTAGGGTAAGGTTTGTAAACATTCTTTTTTTTTTTTTGAGACGGAGTCTCGCTTTGTCACCCAGGCTGGAGTGCAGTGGCATGATCTTGGCTCACTGCAAGCTTCGCCTCCTGGGTTCACGCCATTCTCCTGCCTCAGCCTCCTGAGTAGCTGGGACTACAGGCACCCGCCACCATGCCCGGCTAATTTTTTGTATTTTTAGTAGAGACGGGGTTTCACCGTGTTAACCAGGATGGTCTCGATCTCCTGACTTCAAGATCTGCCCGCCTCGGCCTCCCAAAGTGCTGGGATTACAGGTGTGATTTGTAAACTTTCTGACAAAATTTGGAGCCCATTATTTCCATTGGATTCAAGAGTAGAAGCTCTGTGAGGGCAGGAACATCATCTGCAGTGTTTCACTACTCTGTACTGCCAGTGCCTAGTCAGAGTCAGTAAATATTTGCAGATGGGATGGACGACTCTATGAAAAAGTTAAATCAATTCTTAAAGAGGTTTGTAACCCAGTGGTCTAGAAAGAATAATATGAAAAAAGTGAGCAAGTGCATACATACAATAACTATACTCAAACCAGGAAGTCAAAAAACATTGGTCTAACAAATGAATACACTGTAGCAGCCCATCTTGCTTCAGCCCTCACAGAACCACTTTGAGGCAGTGACAGGCAAGTGGCAAAACCAGCTTTGGGCACAAAGAGTAGGTACTGATGATGAAATTTTTTGCAGCTTATGCATTCTTGGAAAGGAGGGAAAGTACCTCTTGTAAGACAATTTGGGATCCCTGTTGGAAGGTTTAACATGGGTCTCACCCCAGTTTCTCTAACTTCCAGGATTAAGGCATTTCACAGGATGGGGGGACTTTCAGTACTAAAACTGGGACAGTCCCAGCCAAGCTGGGATGGTAGGTCAGCCTGAGAGCTAAAGCAGGTGCTGTTGGTGGCGGGGGGGAGATGGGAGCGGCAGGGTAATGAAGCTAGGGGCTAGCTCAAAAGCGGAAACAGAACAGAGTCCCCACACTCCCATCCAAGCTCCCCTAGTCTTGCTGGTCCCACCTGATTCATCTTGTCAAAGTCCAAGGAAGGCCGCAGACGCCGGGGGTCCTCCTCATGGCGCCGCTTGACCCCAGTTTTGCGGGCATCCAGATCACAAGGCTGTGAGCGGCTTCGGGGAAGGTTGCGGAGACCTCGAGGTCGCCAGGGCAGCTCTGGTGAGGATGCAGGAGAGCTCCGAGCAGAGGGCAAGAAGCGGCTTGCCTGCGGGCCCAGGCTGGGTGACAAGGAGAAGCGGCGCTGAGGTGGGCAAGGTGACAAGGACTCAGCATCACTCTCCCAGGAGCCACTTTGAGGGGAGGCAGCGCAGGGTCGAGAGGAATCTTGGGCCAGGGCCAGGCTGAAGAAAGGAGGGCTGTAGGGTCTGTGGGCTGGGACACATTGAGAAGAGGCACTGGGAGCTTGGAGGAACCTGAGGCTGGAGACCCGCTTCGGGGGGCTCTGGTGAGGCACCTGCGGCCCACCCCCTCCACCACTGCCCCGGTGCTTGATGGGAGTCCACAGCTTGGAGGGGGCGGGCCGCCACACCGGCTGCCAGCGAGACAGGTCCACGGGCACTGAGAGTGAGCGGCAGTGCCTCTTGGATGGAGGGGCAGGGGGCACAGGAAGCTTCTCTGGGTCTGGGGGCTCAGGTCTTAGGACTTGGGAGAGGGGCTGCTCCTTGGGGGAGCTTCCCCGACTGGGTGGTCTGAGGTGCAGGCTCAGGCCTGAGGGATGGTAGCTGAAGTTGAGGCTGTCCTGGAACTCAGCACAGGAACAGTGGGGCAGGCCCCTCCAGGAAGCACCTTCTGGAAGGCATTTGTAATAAAAATAATATTAATGATAGCTTACATTTTTTAAGAACTTACCACGTGCCACACAATGTATGGAGCATTTTATGTGAAAATTTCCAAAAACTTTATGAGGTAGGTAGTATCATTATCATTATCTCCATTTCACAGATAAGAGAAATTCAGTAACTTTCCCAAAATCACACAGCAATCAAAAGACCAAAGGAGGATTCAAATCCAGGTCTGTCTGATGCGAAGGCCAGGTTTTTAAACCACTACGCTCTGTTGCCTCCATTGTGACCAACTACCTGGAATCAAAAACATTTCATCTACTGCCTGCCATTCCCTCTGAAAGGTAAAAGAAGTCAAAAGAAACAAACACGATTGTGTGTGTCCTGCTCATCCCTCCCCCGCCCCTCCCCTACGCTTGCTCTGGATGCTGAAAAGCAGGCCTATGCTCTCCTTCCTTGGCCTTTCCTCTTCTCATGTTGTCAACAGCACCAAGTCAGGAGTTAGTACTGCCAAAAAGTAAGAGGTAATCAGGCAGGTAAGAGATCACTTTTATTCCTAGGGAGGGCAAACAGGGTGGGGAAAGCCTTTGACAGTGAAACCTGGGCTTGGGAAACCCTAAGACTTTGTGCTGCTCATCTTCCTTTGTGTCTGGCCACCCACATATTCCGATTCCCTTCCCCTAGGCCTTCTCTTGAATCCAAACAGATGGAGGGACCAAGAGAAGGAAGGGAAAATGGACTGAAAGAAACAATCCTCACTCACTGTATTCCAACCAAAATTGTGACTTTTGGGAGATGGCTCATTAAGGGACAAAGGGCCTAGTCCAAACTCCTCTGGAGTCCAAGCTGGCTGGAATTCTGCAGGGGCTGGATATTTGGGGCAAATGACAAGTATAAGAAGTCAGACTTGACGGTGGCAAAATTCATACTGAGTGTATTTGGTCTATAGTTCTTCCCTCTACTAACCACTACGAGGGCAGAGACCATGAGTTCCTGCTCTATACTTATGACACAACACCTGGCTTTCAGCAAGTCTTTGATAAACAGGAGGAAGAGACTGAATGAACATGTTTTTGCCAACTCACTTCCCTTGCTAGGTATCCTAGAAAAGAAAATGAGATGCAGAACAGCTGAGCAGCATGAGTTAAGGAGTTCTGACTGTCCACCAGTGATGCCTCCATCTAAATGTCCCTACCATCAGGGGCCCTTTAACTGACTAATTAATAATCTAGGAATTTATACCTCAGATATATTTTCACATGTGAAAAAATGATATATGTACAAGGTTATTCACTACAGTTTCTTTTTTTTTTTTTTTGAGATGGCGTCTTGCTCTGTCGCCCAGGCTAGAGTGCAGTGGGCACGATCTCGGCTCACTGCAACCTCCACCTCCTGGGTTCAGACAACTCTCCTGCCTCAGCCTCCCAAGTAGCTGGGAATACAGGCACCTGCCACCATGCCCGGCTAATTTTTGTATTTTTAGTAGAGACGGGGTTTCACCATGATGGCCAGGCTGGTCTCGAACCCCTGGCCTCAAGCTATCTGCCCACCTCGGCCTCCCAAAGTGCTGGGATTACAGGCATGAGTCACCACGTTTGGCCCACTACAGTTTTATGTACTGAAACAAGATTGGAAATAACCTAAATGTACATCAATAGAAGATTCGTGAAATAAGCCACTGTACATCTATGCAGTGTAATAATATGCAGCTATATATAACAAGAGAATGCTCAGCATTCTGATAGGGAAAGATCTCCTAGCTATATTAAAGTTTTTTTTTTTTTTCTTTTTTTGAGATGGAGTCTTTCTTTGTTGCCCAGGCTGGAGTACAGTGGCGTAATCTGCGCTTACTACAACCTCCGCCTCCCGGGTTCAAGTGATTCTTCTGCCTTGCCCTCCCGAGTAGCTGGGATTACAGATGTGCACTACCATGCCAGGCTAATTTTTGTATTTTTAGTAGAGGCAGGGTTTCATTGTGTTGGCCAGGCTGGTCTCGAACTCCTAATCTCATGATCAGCCCACCTCGGCCTCCCAAAGTGCTAGGATTACAAGCATTAGCCACTGTGCCCAGTGATTTTTTTTTTTTTGAGATGGAGTTTCACTCTTGTTGCCCAGGCTGGAGCACTGCAATGGCGCCATCTTGCCTCACCGCAACCTCCGCCTCCTGGGTTCAAGTGATTCTCCTGCCTCAGCCTCCCTAGTAGCTGGAATTACAGGCATGAGCCATCACACCCAGCTAATTTTATATTTTTAGTAGAGATGGGGTTTCTCCATGTTCGTCAGGCTGGTCTCAAACTCCTGACCTCAGGTGATCTCCCTGCCTCAGCCCCCCAAAGTGCTGGGATTATAGGCGTTAGCCACCAGGCCCGGTCCTATTTTTTTTTTTTTTAAGGTACAAAATAATATATAGTATGCAACCTTTTGTGTTAAAAATGTGGAAATAAAATAGGTGCAGCAAACCACCACGGCACATGTATACCTATGTAACAAACCTGCAGGTTCTGCACATGTAGCCCAGAACTTAAAAAAAAAAAAAAAAGGAAAGAAATATACACATTTGCTTCTTTGTATATACAGAAATTCTAGTCACATATACTGTGTAAGAAACTTATACTTTTAGGGAGGTGGTAGAAGCTGAGTAGATAGGGAACAGGAGAGTAACACTTTTCTCAGCATAACCTTTTTGTTGTTATTTTTTAAATTTTGAACCATGTGAATGTATTACCTATTCAAAAAAATAGGTTATACAAGTCTCCACAAAGCTAGAATAAGAGCAAACCAACCAGATAACTTTCATGCTATAACATGAAAGACAACTGCCAATCTCAGAAGTTGACCCTGGCAAGAAAGTTCTAGAGGTAGGCTTGCTAGCCCTGTTCACTGGAAACCAATGATAGAAATGTGTGGAGAGAGGAATGGGTATACACATATACACAAACACACACGATGCCTTACCAGACACAAGCTGGAAAGGGTTCCCACAGTTGGAGATGTCTGCATGATCAGGCAAAGGCTAAGAAAGAGAGAATATCCATCATGATTTGGATTCAGGACACACTGACAGATTTCTAGGAAGCCCTCTTCAGTTCTCCTCTGCAATTCATGAGCTATAGGGATGTTAGGGACATTAAGTGTTCTTCCTCTCGTCTTCCCAAAGTTAGTAAGTCAAACAATCCACATCTTCCAACATCTCAAACCCTTCTCCACCCAAGTTTTGTTGTCCCTTCTCTATAGGTGGAAAAATCCCTGCCCCCTTCCTTTTGGGCTGGGTTTTGAGCCATTAGTGGGCTCTTCAGGTTAAGTACCATGATTCATACAGCACAGGACAAGAGTAAAGTAGTAGCAACAATCAGCCTCAGAAAAAAGGGGGAGGGGGTCGTGGAGAAGCAGGAAGACTGGTCTTTTACCAGACTGATGCTGAAGCGTGTGCATTTCAGCTCATCCAGAGTCTGCTTCTGTAGCTGCTCAGTGATCAGGGTTATCATGATTCTCCCCAGGATTTGACTTGCACACTTTGGAGCAAATGATGGATGTCTTCCCTGTTGTTCTTCCAGACCTCACTCGTAAGCCGTCTTCTGCCACTGCAGCACCATTCTAGCACCATTGGGACTTCCCTCTCCAGTCATGCCTGCTGAGTCTGCCAATTAGAGGGACCAGCCCCAAGTGATATTAGAGATGCACCTGGTCCAGAGATGGAAAATGCATGGCACACATACCACAGCACCCCTAAGCCAGGCCTCTGGCAGACATCAATTGATCACAGCTCTTTCTAGCTAAGCCTAAACACAGCTTCAGAAATTATGAACTGGCAGTCCAGATATGAAATAAAATAGAGTTGGCAATCAAGTTGAAACTTATTTGCTACCCTTAACCTGGTTCATGCTCTGTTGTTTCTAACTGGAATACCAGCAGCACTTAGAAAACAGCTGCTCACGTGAGAGAGAGGGATGCCCAAATGATTATTTCCCTCGAGATCAGCCCAGTATTTTATCTTCTAGTCAGAAGTGAAAAGAGGTACCCTTCTCCTAAACTACAGAAATAGTAATAAGAGAACAAGGAAGAACAGTGGTTGTAGGCAAGACTTTCTGCTTCAGACCTGAGTACATAGGATTTTATGTCCTCCCACAGCCTAAACATTTGATATATTATTGTTTTCCCATAGATATGGTGTTTGTTTTCTTATCAAATGGGAAGAGGATAAGGAAATGATCAGGGTAATTCCAATACATTTCAACTCTACAGACGTTATAAACAATTCCATGACTTTATTCAACTAAGTTTTTAGCCTGATCTGATGCAAAGTCCATGGATACAGTTCACTAAGATTCTTTCTCATGGTCAACTTCTGATAGAATCAAACTAACTGTATCAGAGAACAGGCTTCAAGCCCACACAATTACCTGAGGGGCCTTGCTCAAGGG
Organism: Papio anubis; assembly: GCF_008728515.1. NCBI lineage: Eukaryota > Metazoa > Chordata > Mammalia > Primates > Cercopithecidae > Papio > Papio anubis. The sequence continues at coordinate 131,033,705 of NC_044980.1, read as the reverse complement.
AAAAGGGGAGGTTAAGCCAGTGTCTTGATTTTATTCTGTCTATTCCCGGAAATGACCAGCAAGCTGACAGCTTACCAGAGAATGTGTGTAGCATTAGCTAGTCAAGAGAACAAATCATCAAGAAATCTAATTATTAGTCCAATTTGCTAAGAGTTTTAACAAATCATTTAATACTCGCTGGCCTCAGTTTACCCATATGTAAAGTGGGCAGAATAATCTTAACCTGTCACAGGAACAATATAACATATTAAAATGTACAAAATGTACCATCTGGCCTATAAAAATCAGGAGTCCACATAGACTACCATTTCTTGTTCCCGTTTGTGAATCTTCAAGGCCTCAGAATGTCAGAAGTAATGAAATCAATAAGATGAAGAAGGCAATAGGGTCTATCTCTCTGGCTGAATACCATCCTCCCTCACCTGTACACTAAGAAAAGCCCAAGAGGGCTGTTCCTTCTGTGACCTTGGGGGCAGATCACTCTACAAAGAAGAGGAAATTATCTCTACCCCACTCACACCTCAGAAGGAGGCCATAAGGAAGAGCAAAGAGATAAACCTGTATGTATTTGGAGTTCTTTGGAAGAAAGGTGCAAGAGAAGTCAATCATCGTTATAGTTAACTATCATTTTCATGCATAATTATTACCACCCTGAACAAAATTCTAGCTTCCGGGGAGCTCTCTTCAGCTGCTTCCCCTATATTCTTACGGGAGAAGCTAAAGCTTATATTACTTCTGCTCCTGGTTTCTTAACTCTGCTGCCCTCAAAGATCAACCAGAGAGGGAACCTAAGTGCAGGATTTTACCCCCGAGACCCCAGGCCTCAGGCTAACCAGCTATGAGGAGCAGGGAGTGAAGCAAACTCTCTAGCTTTTCATGAGGCATTTGGACAAACAGCAAACTCCCAGCCATCTCTAGGATCAAGTCAAGAGAGTGAATTTGTGTTTTTCTGCATTTTAATTGTTGGGATGTGGCCACACACAGCGGTAATTGGAACAATGCAACTACCACCACACAACTGATACTCTCAGCCTGAGTTTCCTAAAACAGGCCAGGCTGAGAGGGGGAACAGAACGGAAGCCATAAGGAATCAAACCAGGACACAAAAGAAGGCAAACCAGCTCCGCGAGGGGCCTCCTCTTTCTCAAGCAGGCATTGAAAAAAGTGTAAGAAGCCCTCTCTTGCCGCCTTCCTTCCCCTTCCATTTTGTGTATCTGAAGGGTAGAGACAGCCCTGAACAGTCACTAAACAAGTTAAAACTTCTCAGTTTAACAACTGGCACGGGGCTCAGCCCTTCAGAGAGCAGCAGGCCGCTAGGCCCTCTCAGCAACCCCACCAGGCCTAACTCTCAGTTCAGGCTTTCCCTCCACCAGCAGCCCCCAAAAATAAAGATCAGACCCCCACCCCATCTCCTATAGGATGGCAGTAACCCCTGACACTCCTGTTTCAGGGATGCTGAGGTTGTGCTGAACCTAGACAAGGTAGGATCAGGTCAGGCCAACAGGGAGGAGAGTCACAAATCCCTTGGGGACCTTCCCCCCAGGTCCCGGCCCCACACCTCTTGGGGAGACTGAAGGAAAACATGAGGAAGGCAGGGAGGTGCATGAACAGGTAGGTGGAGACCTGCCTGCTCTTCCTCCATATGGTTCTGCTGGGGAAAGGGGTGACAAGTGGGGAACACCCCTCCCCCCACCCCCACGAAGAAGCAAAAGGCTAGGCCCCTCCAATCTTCAACCTCTCCCTCTGTTGCCCTGCCTGTCCCCGCGGGGTGGGGCATGGGGCGTCCGCTGGTCCCCGGAGCGGGGGGGCGCCAGGGCTCGCTCGGGGGGGCTGTCGTTCGCCTCTTCCCACTAGGTTCCATCATCTGGCCGCGGGAAGCGAACTCAGGACGCAAGGGATGGGGAGGGTCTGGGACTTAGCACTTCGCCACCCCCTCCCCCACCGGGTCCCGTGCTCTCCCCGCGGAGGCGGCCTGCGAGGCCCGGCCGCGCGGGCGGTCGGGCTGGGGGAGGGGAAAGAGGGAAGGAGGGAGGGACAGTTGAGGTGCCCGCCCCGAGGCCCCAGCGCCACCTGCCCTCCGCCACCTACCGCAGCTCCTCCAGTTCCCAGGGCCGCGGCCGGAGCAGCTCTGAGCGCTCCGTTCGCCCCACGGTGTCCTTAAAAGGCGCTGGCGCGAACCAACGAGTCCCTGAGGAGAGTAGTGGGACAGCTCCGGCTCGCAGAATCCCCCCGAGCCACCCACGGAGAGGGCAGCTTCGTGTCGTGTCTCTCTCAAAGTCTCTCTCGGACAGCGCTGTCGGGAACGAGCCTGGCGCTTTGATTTAGGGATGGGGGTGGTTGCCTCACTAACGAGTCACCCCCTCCAAAATATCGCAGAAAGTGGACGGTCCCAGTTGGAGGTACATCTTGAAACCCGCGGGGGAGGCCATGTCGGGAGAAGGTAAACAAAGGCATCGCCCCTGCCCTCCCTCCCTCCATCGGCCCAACTGCAGCCTCCCACTCGGTTCGGCCCGCGTCATGCAATTAGCCACAGTGCCCCTCACCTGCTCGGCTGCCCCGCCCTCCACGACCACCTCTTCGAAGGAAGCCCCCTTCCCCCAGCAAAGGACCCGTCCGCGGCGTGAAGGCTGCTGGGAAGTGTGGTCCAAGCGCCGATTAGGGCCTGCTCGGAGTCCCAGGAGCCGCTCTTGCAGCTGCCGGATCGGCCTGAACCTTAAAAACCCAGAACTTACAATGGTTGCGGGGACGTTTCCACTTGGTTCTGTAATTTGCACTCACCCAGAACACTTTGTAAAGCTCAGGATAGCCCAGGGCTGTTCACTCCCTCTCCTCTCTCTCCGCCCCCCCTCAGCAGGATGAGGTAATGGGATTGTGATTATGACATCATAGGCGGTTCAGTTGCTTGCGTTTGTGGGGGAGGTGCGGGGAGGTGGGGAGAAGTACGGTGGTTACACTTTCCTTAAACAGAAAGGGAAGGAGGAAACAGCCAGATGGGGAAAAGATGTTGACGGTGCTATATTTCCACTTCAGGAAGACGAAACCACCTTTTATTAAGTCTCCACCACTACCACCACCTCCCACATGAGCCAAAGTTTAAGTCTTTTTTAAAGAGACGAATGTAGACGTTAGTGTGTGAAGAGGTTGGGTTGATGGTTTCTGGCTCTTATGTAAATTCGAGTCTCAGCTAGCATCACAGATGGTTTAGGGAGACAAGCAAAAAAGTGGATAAAGGAGAGGCTTTAAACTGCGTTCGTGTTGTGATTTCTTTGTAATACAAAGTTTTCTATTTCTTTTTTTTAATTGGTTGGAAAGTAGCAGTATGCAAGTAATCTTCACTATTACACTTAGCAGCAAGTCCTCTGAAAGACGTCTGTTTTCTGTAAATATTTTGTGCCTTACTCAAGACTGGGACAGGTAAATAGCTGTGATCAGCTGGAAAGTAGAGCCAGTGGCAGGGATCTTCCTCACTGAGCCAGGGAGGGGAGGAGGCAGGAGTCACCAAGTCTGCAAACTGAAAAAGAAAAGTGAGGTACAGTACTAACTGAGAAAACAGGGGTGGAGAGATTTACCTTGCACTGCCTATTTCCCCTTGGCAAAAGGAGCAGAGTCAGGGGCCATGAAGTACGGGACACATGGTTTCCAAGAATTGCTCTTATGTGCCAGACACCATGCTTTTTTTTTTTTTTTTAGAAAGGGGGTTTTGCTGTTGCTCAGGCTGGAGTGCAGTGAGCGATCATAGCTCACTGCAGCCTTGAACTTCTGGGCTCAAGCAATCCTTCCCATCTCAGTCTCCTGAGTAGCTAGAACTACAGGAGTGTGCCACCATGTCCAGCATATTTATTTCTATTTTTGTAGAGAGAGGCGTCTTGCTATGTTGCCCAGGGTAGTCTCAAACGCCTGGCCTCAGTCTTCCCACCTTGGCCTCACAAAGTGCTGGGATTGGCATGGTGTCTCACACCTGTAATCCTAGCACTTTGGGAGGCTGAGGCAGGCGGATCACCTGAGGTCAGGTATTCAAGCCCAGCCTGGCCAACATGGTGAAACCCCATCTCTACTAAAAAATACAAAAATTAGCTGGGCATTGTGGCGCCCACCTGTAATCCCAGCTACTCAGGAGGCTGAGGCAGGAGAATCGCTTGAACCAGGGAGGCAGAGATTGCAGTGAGCCGAGATTGTGCCACTGCACCCCAGCCTGGGCAACAGAATGAGACTCTATCTCAAAAACAAACAAACAAAAAACAAAGTGCTGGGATTCCAGGTGTGAACCACCACACTTGGACTACATACTTTGATATATATTCTCATTTTTTCTTACAATCATCAAATGAAACAAAACCTTCTCTTTGACAAATGAAACAGCCCAAGAGGTTAAGTGACTGCCCACATGGTAGGCAAAGGTACTATCAAAAGGTAGTCTAAAAGCCCTTGCTTTTCACCACTAAGCTGTTCCCCTTTTTATTATTAACCAAGCTTACTAGTTAAACGGTTGAGTTAAAAGTAGGCATTGGCTCATTTGCAAAACATTGAAAGAAACTGAGACCCAAAACAAAACAAAAACAACAACAACAAAAAACCCTGCAAGTCAAGTTTCAGGCCTCATTTCAAAGGAAGGTTACATCCCCTTTCATCATCTATGAAATCATCTATGTTGCCTCCCAGTGCAGCCTAACAGTCCTACCCATAATTAAATCTCCTTATTCTACTTTTAGTTCCCAAGGATTTTTTTACTCATGTCCTGCTCTTTTTCCTTGCTGCCCCCTTTTTATTCTTTTGTTCTTGAGCCACTGCTTTGAACCGCATCTTAATTGTGCCCTCATGGGCCAAACCCCATCTGTAACCCTGCTTCAGTGGGTTTCAGTAAAGGATACTCTCCATCCATATTCTGAAGGTTCCAGGGCCTGGAGCCAGTGATTCAGGAGGTCATCCAAAGGAGTGGAATCCATTGGCTCTAAGAGACTTTCCATTCCCTGCCTAGGAAGGAACAGCCAAGTGGGAGGAACATGCACTCGATTCAGACCTTCCCTTTTCACCCAGTGAAAGCTAAACCTCTGCAAAGTGGGGAGAAGTAGGGCTAAGCCTACCAGTCATAAAAAGAACCAGGAATAGAAAACACATCCCTTAGCCCTTCTGCCCTGCAGAGGCTGGCGGGGAGGGTCCCAGGAATGTAGGGCTCTTCTCCACTGCCTGATCTGGGCATCCCAGGAGTAATGGCTGAACCTCCCGTTCTTGTTTGGTGTTTCAGGGTGAAGCCCAGGCTGCCGCAGTGCCCTGGCCACAACAAGTATGGGTCAGACTGAGGTCAAGGTGAAGGAACACAGCTCACTGCTTATCACAGTGAATCAGGAGCCTAGATAGGGATTCCCCAAGGATGACATAGGATCAATGCCCTCAATCCAACAGAAAAAGTAAATCTTCAAATCAGATTAAACACCAAACTTCCCACCTCCCTAATATTCTTTCTTCTGGGAAGGATAACTTAGATATATTCCAACACCCTCAGAAATCAAGATATAAAAGACAATATTTGACTTCCCTTTAAAATAATTCTACCATTTCACAGTTTGTATGCATGCATGTAAACTTACATGTAATTAGCTAAGTATGTTGCAATTAGCTAAGCCAGCTGGAATCATGAGGAGATAGTAAAAATGTTTGGTAGGAAAACAATTTCATTAGGAAAAGTAGAGCTTTTAAGAGTTTTGTTGGCCAGGCATGGTGGCTTACGCCTATAACCCCAGCACTCTGGGAGGCCGAGGCGGGTGGATTACCTGAGGTCAGGAGTTTGAGACGAGCCTGGCCAACATGGTGAAACCCCGTCTCAACTAAAAATACAAAAATCAGCTGGGCGTGGTGGTGGGCACCTGTAGTCCCAGCTATTTGGGAGGCTGAGGCAGGAGAATCGCTTGAACCCCGGAGGCAGAGGTTGTAGTGGGCCAAGACCACGCCACTGTACTCCAGCCTGGGAGAGAGTGAGACTCTGTCTCAAAAAAAAAACAAAAACAACCCCCCCCCCCAAAAAAAAAAAAAAAACACTCTTAAGGACTAGGTATATAACTTCTATTTGAGAAAAGTCTCAGAAACTTATTTTTGGGCTAGATTTTTACAGAATTTGTTTTAGGAATGCTGCAACTTTGTCAGAGTGCTCAGATTCTAGTATATTTCTATCACCTGACATTGAACTAAAGCTACTTGGTTGACATCTTTGTTGTGACCACCCACAACTGCACTTACTTGAGGACCTGGTGCAGAAAGCACTGGTAGCCAGGTGTGCACTTGCCATAATCTATCTGCTTTTGCCACCACTGGAGAATAACTTTGTCTGTCTCTACTTCCCACCTGCAGGGAAGTATACAGTTTCCCACAAAGTGTGATTATACTGTAGTCGTCAAAGCAGATAACAACTCATCCCATACTCCCTTAATCCCCAGCCTGATTTTCAAACTCACCTGGCATAGCAAGGCTCTGTGCTAACTCCCACACTCACTGTCTGTATCCTAGAGGACCAAGACTCCTCACACATCTCCTTTCTGGGGAAGCAGTTTCTACAGATGCAAAGGGTATTAGGATAAAAACCAGCTGGCTACACTGTGCCTCTCAGCCACTACCACCACCAAAATCCTGACATCAGACACAAGTTGCATTTTGACTTTTGTTTCTCAAAGCTTGATCTGTAAGCTGTCTGCATGGGTAGCACCTGGGGGCCTTGATAATGACCCCACTTTAGACCTATTGAATTATCGTTTCTGGAGCCTGCATGTTAAAGAGCTTCCAAGGTTATTTTGAACATTTTTATTATGGAAATTTTCAAATATACACTGAAGTAAGGAGTATGGGGTAATACCTTACCGCTCAAAGTATGTTCCTATGACCAGCTACCTCACCATCAGCTGGGGGCTTATTAGACGGGCAGAATCTCCGGCCGCAACCACAACCCAGACCTCCCAAATCAGAATCTGCATTTAACAGGTCCTCAGGTGGTTAGTGTGCAAATTAAACGTTGAGATGCACAGATATGATGGACCTTCCTGCCCCCTATCACTCAACACTCAGGGTCAATCTTGTATCATCAATACCCTCCCCCAGCACAGGATTATTTAAAAGCAAATCCCTAACATTAGGAATGTCTTTTTGTTTCACTCTAATGCCCAGGCTGGAGTGCAGTGGTGCAACCACCGTCTCCCGGGTTCAAGCAATTAATCATGCCTCAGCCTCCCAAGTAGCTGGGATTACAGGTGTGTGCCACCACACCCAGCTAATTTTTGTATTTTTAGTAGAGACGGGGGTTTCATCATGTTGGCCAGGCTGGTTTTCAACCCCTGACCTCATGTAATCCACCCACCTCGGCCTCCCAAAGTGCTGGGATTACAGGTGTGAGCCACCGCGCCCGGCCAGTAATTTCTAAATATCACCTCGTCAATGTTCAAATTTCCATGAATAACCAATCTTTGAGGTCCTCTGGATTGTGATAAGGATTATACCAAGATAATTTAATTCCTCCACTTTCCCTGCAACGGAATTTCTTTTTACCCACGTAAACTAGCGTCTCTGAGATGCTGCACACTAAAAGAAACGCCAAACAAAGAAAGCTCTTGGAAGGGGCTAATGCCTCTCAGCATAAACACACACACCTGTCTCCCCCCAATACCTGCCACACCAGCAGCAAACGCTCCATCTCCCGTGGAAGGCCAGCAAAACTCAGAAGAAAACGTCCGCGAAAACGGCACGAGAAAGAAGCAAGGAAAATGAAACGCTTACAACACCCTCCACCCAAAAGAATCTCTCCTAGTATTATCCTAGCGAATGGTCATCACTAGTAAGGTGCGATTTAAATCTCCCGGGGTTCGTGGGGCTGAGGGAAAGAAGAAAACAGAAAGGGTGTGGCGATTGGTGAGAGGGAGAGCCAATGATGCGGCAGCCTCCCCGTGAGGCGGAGCTTACCCCGCAGCCTGCCTAACGCTGGTGGGCCAATCACTATCCTGCTCTGGCTATGGGGCGGGGCAAGTCTTACCACTTCCAGAGCAAGCACACGCCGGGTAATGTGCCAGCCCAACGATAGGCCGTGAGGGTCTAGGCGCGCGCACGGAGATTGGCTGACGCAGCTTAGAGGCGAGCGGGGATAGGTTACTGGGTGGGCGGAAGGTTTGAATGGTCAACGCTTGCGGCTGTTGATATTCTTGGTCGCAGGCCATAACTTTGGCCTCCTGCGCGGGGAAGACGCTGAGTCCGACGTTGGCCTACCAAGTCGGGAGGCAGAGTTGCAGTCTGGTTAACTGCCTCCTTTCCCCCAGATTTTCTTTCATTCTGCTCGAGTCTTCGCCTGTGTCCGATCCCTATCCACTTTCCCTCCTCTTGTAGGCAAGCCTCAGACTCCAGGCTTGAGGTAAGTCCGCAGCCGTCTCCGCCACGGAATCACGGAGACCCCATTGTCCCCTTAGGGTCCAGTCGGCCCACACAAACAGAGATTGGGAGGGCCGAATGGGCACTGTCGCGAGTTACGACCTGGGTTCTTTCTGGTCAGGAGTCTCGAGCTGTGTGGCGTGGAACAAGTCAAAATCCTCTCTTCATTCCGTCTTTAAGGTCCTAAGGTTGCCTCTCGTCGGTGAATTCAGGTTCTAACCTGGAGCCAGGCTGTGAATCACCCTTCGGGAATGCCCCTCTTCCAATGCTGATCCGCCTGGCTGGAAAGGGTGGAGGAGTTTGGGAAAGCTGAGGGAACTGTGAGGTACCGATATAGATGATGTTTTCCTCCTGGCTAGGTTTTGTTTTTCTCCTGGTGAGAATTGGAAGACCATGTCTACGGAACTCTTCTCATCCACAAGAGAGGAAGGAAGCTCTGGCTCAGGACCCAGTTTTAGGTCTAATCAAAGGAAAATGTTAAACCTGCTCCTGGAGAGAGACACTTCCTTTACTGTCTGTCCAGATGTCCCTAGCACTCCAGTGGGCAAATTTATTGGTGATTCTACAAACCTAAGCGTTTTGTCTGGGTAAATATACTTTTATTTTTACACTTTATTGCCTTTGCTATTTCCAAACAGTTGGGTTTGTTTGTTGGTTTGTTTTCAGTTATCCTGGCTCAAAGGTCAGGGTTTAAGTCTCAGCTCTGCCCTTGACTGTGTAACCCTTTTGAGTTCTTTTTTTTTTTTTTTGAGACGGAGTCTTGCTCTGTGCCCCAGGCTGGAGTGCAGTGGCGCAATCTCGGCTCACTGCAAGCTCCGCCCCCCGGGTTCACGCCATTCTCCTGCGTCAGCCTCCCAAGTAGCTGGGACTACAGGCGCCCACCACCACGCCTGGCTAGTTTTTTGTATTTTTTTAGTAGAGACGGGGTTTCACGGTGGTAGCCAGGATGGTCTCGATCTCCTGACCTTGTGATCCGCCCGCCTCGGCCTCCCAAAGTGCTGGGATTACAGGCTTGAGCCACCGCGCCCGGCCCCTTTTGAGTTCTTTTCTGTGACAAGAAATTATAATACCAGCCAGGCGAGTTGGCTCATACCTGTAATCTCCGCACTTTGGGAGGCTAAGGAGGGCGGATCGCCTGAGTCCAGGAGTTCAAGACCAGCCTGGGCAACATGGCAAGACCCCGTCTCTACAAGAAATATTAAAAATTAGCTGAGCGTGGTGATGTGCGCCTATAGTCCCAGCCACTCAGGAGGCTGAGGTGGGAGGATTGCTTGAGCCCGGGAGCTGGAGGCTACAGTTAGCCATGATCGCCTCACTGCACTTCAACTTGGGAAACAGAGTGAGACTCTATCTCAAAAAGAAAAGACAGAGGCCGGGCGCGGTGGCTCAAGCCTGTAATCCCAGCATTTTGGGAGGCCGAGACGGGTGGATCACGAGGTCAGGCGATCGAGACCATCCTGGCTAACACGATGAAACCCCGTCTCTACTAAAAGATACAAAAAACTAGCCGGGCGTGGTGGCGGGCGCCTGTAGTCCCAGCTACTCCGGAGGCTGAGGCAGGAGAATGGCGTGAACCCGGGAGGCGGAGCTTGCAGTGAGCCGAGATCGGGCCACTGCAATCCAGCCTGGGCGACAGAGCGAGACTCCGTCTCAAAAAAAAAAAAAAAAGAAAAGACAGAAAAGAAATAATAATCTCTTCCTATCTTACTAGGATCTTGTGAAAATCAAATGATGTGATATCTGGCAAAAGTCTTTGAAAACTGCTGCATTACGAGTCGGTCACTTTATTAGTATTAATATTAACGTTATTGCAGTTGTACTTTGAATTCTGATCATACCATGTCTCAACTAGCAAACGAAGAGAAGTAGTACCTGAGAAAAACTAGGGACTCCGGGGAGAAATCAAGCCTGTGTTCATGGTGCTCAGGACAGGGAATGTGGAGTCAAGATCCTCCTTGGCCAATAAACTCTGGGCCTCAAAAAAAAAAAATTATCTGTTTCATATGTTGGTAAGGAGAAAATGAGGTACAGATTATGGTAGTGGGAGACTTTTCTCAGCCCAGTCTGAGATATTTCCAAAAAGCAATTAGATTTATTTGGACACTGTTCAGATAATCTGATAGTCATTAAGGGGTGTTTCAGATGAAGAGGATTGGCCGGGCGCTGTGGCTCACACCTGTAATCCCAGCACTTTGGGAGGCCGAGGTGGGCGGATCACCTGAGGTTAGGAGTTCAAGACCAGCCTGGCTGACATGGTGAAGCCCCATCTCTACTACAAATAGCTGGGCGTGGTGGCAGGCGCCTGTGATCCCAGCTATTTGGGAGGCTGAGGCAGGAGAATCGCTTGAACCCGGGAGGCGGAGGTTGCAGTGAGCCAAGATCGTGCCACTGTACTCGAGCCGGGGAGACAGAGCAAGACTCTATTGCAAAAAAAAAAAAAAAAAAGAAGAAGATGACATGATCTTTGACTTTTAAGGATATAACAATCTAATGGAAATTTCGATGTACCATTATGTCTCAACAGAGGAACCCCAAAACGTTGCCTTGATCTTTCGAATCTTAGCAGTGGGGAGATAACTGCCACTCAGCTTACCACTTCTGCAGACCTTGATGAAACTGGTAGGGAGAAGGGATATAAAGGCCTTGAAGGGAAGAATAACTTTTAAGGGAGAAAACAGGGAAGTAGGATAGAGACAGAAGGTGGTGAAAGTATAAAAAGAGTCTGCCTAGAGAGATGGCATTTTGTGGGTAACTAGAGAATTTTTGAGAATGATTAAGCCAATGGGAAGAGAAAGATAATAACACTAATAGGAGCTACTTTGCATTTGAAAATGTTAGACAAGTAGGAACATATTTTGTTGACTGATTAACGGTGGGAATGAAAGTATAGTCATTAGGATATGAGAAGTTTTGTGCCTTAGTCTAATCTCAGCAGAGGCAAAGAAACCAGCGTAAAGAAATATGTTGGCCAGGTGCAGTGGCTCGTGTCTGTAATCCTGGCACTTTGGGAGGCCAAGGTGGGCAGATCATGAGGTCAAGAGATCGAGACCATCCTGGCCAACATGGTGAAACCCCATCTCTACTAAAAATACAAAAATTAGCTGGCGTGGTGGCGCGTGCCTGTAGTCCCAGCCATTCGGGAGGCTGAGGCAGGAGAATCGGTTGAACCCGGGAGGCGGAGTTTGCAGTGAGCTGAGATAGCACCAATGCACTCCCGCCTGGCGACAGAGCGAGACTGCGTCTCAAAGAAAAAGAAATACATTGTCAATTAATTCTTATATGTTTTATATAAAATATTCCAAAAGGAATGTTTCATAAGTTAACCTTCCAGAATTCTAATTTCAGATTTTCTGAGTGATAACTTTTCTTTTCTACTCATAAAAAAAAAAAACAAAACAACTCCGTAGGTAGCAAAGTGCAGTGTTTCCCAGCACTACTTCTTTTAGTGACACATATAAAACCTTAAGTTTCTGTGAAATTGTACCTTGTACTATGAAATGGGTATCAATCGAGAGGCTTTGTATTCAAAAGCTCAGTCCTTGAAATTAATATGGCTTACTGGTAATGAAGAAAATCTGAAGGAAAAACAGGATGCATGGACAAAAATAACTCCTTTTACTGATTTTTTATATTTGATTGCAGGTCACCTGGATTCTTCAGGACTTCAGGAAGTGCATTTAGCTGGGATGTAAGTTCTGTTGCTAAATGAACCCCATGCAAAAGCTTTTTAGCACTGGTCATAGAGATTTTATCCTGTGCGGATTCTGCAGAGTGCAAAACCTTTCATATTGGGTATAAGTGGGCTTTGAGGCCTAGTTCCTTACCTTGAACAGTTTCTAAGGTTTCCAGATCTAAATAGTGTTGTGAAAATGAAGGCTATTCATTTTAACTGTCATAATCAGAAGTATCTATAAGGAAATGAAGGAAAATGGTATACTACACTTATACAGGCTTTTATTTGAATGTGGAAAGTGCTGTATCTCAGTAATTCAAAGTACAGAGTGGCCAGGCGCGGTGGCTTACATCTGTAGTAATCCCAGCACTTTGGTAGGCCAAGGCAGGCGGATCAGTTGAGGTCAGGAGTTCAAGACCAGCCTGCCCATCATGCAGAAACCCCATCTCTATTAAAAATACAAAAATTAGCCGGGTGGGGTGGCACATGCCTGTAATCGCAGCTACTTGGGAGGTTGAGGTAGGAGAATTGCTTGAGCCCGGGAGGCGGAGGTTGCAGTGAGCGGAGACCACACCACTGCCCTCCAGCCTGGGCGACAGAGCGAGACTGCGTGTTGAAAAGAAAAAAGAAAGTACAGAGTGTAGGCTCTGGAATCAGTGTCTGGATTCCTGGCTTACTACTTCATTCACCAGTTGTGACTCTGACAAGTTTTTTTTAACTTCATTAGACCTTAATTTTTTTTATTTGTAACATGGAGACAATAATAGCACTTGTCATAAAGTAGCTATTGTAAGGATTAAATAACCTGTGTATCTAACACATACCAAGCATTTTATTTATGTATTTATTTTTATTTTTGAGATGGAGTCTGGCTCTGTTGCCAAGGATTGAGTGCAGTGGCGCCATCTTGACTCACTGCAACCTCTGCCTCCCTGTGTTCAAGCGATTTAAGCGATTCTCCTGCCTCAGCTTCCTGAGTAGCTGGGATTACAGGCGTCCACCACCATGCCTGGCTAATGTTTGTATTTTTAGTAGAGATGAGGCTTCACCATGTTGGCCAGGCTGCTCTTGAACTCCTGACCTCAAGTGATCAGCAACCCCCTCGCCCTCCCAAAGTGCTGGGATTACAGATGGGAGTCACCTGGCCCGGCCTGAATTGCTTTAAATGCTCTAACCCAGATAGATAATGAAATCCACAGAGGGAGGATAGAAATTTATATATAGATATGTTTTTTGTTTGTTTGTTTTGTTTTTTTTTTTTGGAGATGGAGTCTCACTCTGTTGCCAGAATGGAGTGCAGTGGCCTGATCTCAGCTCACTGCAACCTCCGCCGCCCAGGTTCAAGCGATTCTCTCGCTTCAGCCTCCCGAGTAGCTGGGACTACAGGCACACGCCACGACGCCCAGCTAATTTTTGTATTTTTAATAGAGACGGGGTTTCACCATGTTGGTCAGGATTGTCTCGATCTCTTGACCTGGTGATCTGCCCGCCTCGGCCTCCCAAAGTGCTGGGATTACAAGCATGAGCCCCCACGCCGGGCTTTTTTTTTTTTTTTTTTTCTTCCAGACGGAGTTTTGCTCTTGTTGCCCAGGCTTGAGTGCAGTGGCGGGATCTCGGTTCACCACAACCTCCCCCTCCCGGATTCAAGAGATTCTCCTGCCTCAGGCTCCCGAGTAGCTGAGATTACAGGTATGCGCCACCACGCCCAGCTAATTTTGTATTTTCAGTAGAGAGACGGGTTTCTCTGTGTTGGTCAGGCTGGTCGCGAACTCCCAACCTCAGGTGATCCTCATCAGCTCAGCCTCCCAAAGTGCTAGTATGGAGCCACCCCGCCTCGCCAGAAATTAAATTCTTAAAATAGTCTTCTGACAGAATGGGAGCTCACGCCATCTAGCAGCTGAGGCGATGGATCACAAGGTCAGGAGATTGAGACCATCCTTGCTGGTCATAGAATCCCTCGCTCTCTGGCTTCGCTGTGGGCTGTACCAGCTGGAAGGGAGGCGGCTGCCAGTCCCAGCTACTCAGGAGGCTGGGAGGCAGGAGAATGGCGTGAACCTGGGAGGCAGGCGGGCTTTGCAGTGAGCCGATATCCTGCCACTGCACTCCAGCCTGGGTGACAGAACCAGACTGTCTCAAAAAAAAAAAAAAAAAAAAATTAGCCCCAATACACTGTGCTGGAAAATTAGTAAATTGTATAAAACTCGTTCATCTTTGGTACATGTTTATTTATATGGTTATACAGGCAAAATGAGGGTCTTATCCCCAAGATATCACTTGAGTCTTCATATTTACCACAGAGAATACCCTATGTATTGTTGTTGGAAGAGACATATCAACTGGGAATAGGGCTCCTAGAATGAAATTTTTAAAATGTTGGGATGCACCAAATCCACTGAAGAATAATCAAACAGTATTTGGGGCTAACCTGACAGGCAGTTTGTTTTAATCTGCAGGAATTATCACCAGCACCTAATGAAATGTAGCCCAGTGAGTAGCCTCTCTTTTTTGGGTTTGGGTTTGCTTTTCAGGTGGGAGGCAGAGGGTTTCCATTGCACCTGTGACCTGATGCGGGACATTCTCAGCAAACTCTTTTTTAGGCACAGCTTCTCTGTAGCACTCCGAATGGTTTGGACCGTGGCCATAGAAAGAGAGATGCAATGTGTAGCTTATCTGCAAATAAAGAAAATGTGAGTGTTTAATGGAAACCTAGATATATTGGCAGTTTTATTTTTTTGAGTGAAGAAACTTGTTGTTATCATAGTGAGACGTAGAACTGTTTATACCTCGTATGCTAGACAAGCAAAACTGTATTACTATAGGGGAGAAAAATTGTTTTTGTTTTTTCTTATTAAAGTTTGGCCCTAGGACAGACACCCAGCTCCAAGTTCTCCACAGTAGGTCATCATTTCTCATGTTCAGTTGATCATTTTGAGGATAAAAATTATCCTTACTGTAGTGTAAGGGATTTAGGAGTTTTGTTTGTAGGGTTAACTTGCATAACTTGTTCACAGATTTTTTTTTCCACCACTTTACATGCAAGTGTAGATTTATTAATTTCTTATTTCCCCCTTAGTCTGGCTTTTAAGCCCTTATTTCGAGGAAGCCATGGTACTTTTTATCTAAACCTTAGGTCATCCTTCGTTCCAAGTTAAAACTAGCCTCTTCAGAACCACCTAATCACTAAGATAATTCTGTATCTAATCCCTTCAGCTAATCCTCTTTTCTAGACATCTTTTTTTCTTCCCTGCCTCCCATCCATTTCCCCAGATCATTACCCATAAAAGATAGCTGCTGTTCTTTTCTTACATTGACTTAAGATAGACTCATGTTTTTGGCTGTTCTAATCAGTTTTTTCTTGATTTAATACTGTCCTTCTAATCTCCATTTATAATCACTTTTTATTCATTTATTTTTGAAACTGAGTCTCGCTCTATCGCCCAGGCTGGAGTGCAGTGGCACGATCTCGGCTCATTACAACCTCTGCCTCCTAGGTTCAAGCGATTCTTGTGCCTCAACCTGCCAAATAGCTGGGACTGTAGGCACATGCCACCACGGCCCGGCTAATTTTTGTATTTTTAGTAGAGACGAGGTTTTGCCTTATTGGCCAAGCAGGTCTCCTGACCTCAAGTGATCCGCCCGCCTCGGCCTCTCAAAAGGCTGAGATTACAGGTGTGAGCCACTGCCTGGCCTATAATCACTTTTTTTTTTTTTTTGTGAGAGAGAGTTGCTGTTGTACCCCAGGGTGGAGTGCAATGGTGCAATCTCGGCTCACTGCAACCTCTGCCTCCTGGGTTCAAGCGATTTTCCTGCCTCAGCCTCCTGAATAGCTGGGATTATAGGCATGTGCCACCACACCTGGTTAATTTTTGTATTTTTAGTAGTGACAATGTGTCACCAAATTGGCCAGGCTGGCCTTGAACTCCTGACCTGTGATGATCTACCCACCTTAGCCTCCCAAAGTACTGAGGTTACAGGTGTGAGCCATCATGCCCGGCCAATAATCACTTTTTAAAATCTCACTATCCCCTCCCCAGGCAGGCTCCCTATCCCTACCCCATTCCTTTTACTTGTGACCAAAAATTAGTATCTTCCAAAGCAAATCTGCATGCCTTATATCAAATCCACATCATAATTTGCATCTTCAAATGCAAGGTTATATAGCGTCAGGATATAGGGTCAACTTTGATTACATGAAATGTGTTTTGTAAGGGTTATTCATGGCTTCATCAGATGAAATGTTTTTATCAGGGCCAGCTGACACTTCTCTTCCCCAACTAATGCAGTTTTTCTTATTCAGGAAAACGGCACTTTGAAGCCCTTGGAGTGTCAGGCACCCAGGAACCTGAGGTTTCAAAAGAGACCAGGGGAACCTTATGTGTCTCCTCTTTCTCTGCTGGTAAGTCATTGAACATCATTATTAAGGATCAGTTGAAGTGTTATAGGCTATAGGATGGCAGCTCTGGATTTATGAACCTTTGAATTTTTCTAAACCGGCATCATCAAGCCAAATTTAGGTGAGAAAAAGGGGGTTGGAGAAATAAAGTTTGAGCAGGAAAAGAGAGGAACAATATGTCCTATGATCTTCTTGTTTAAGGAGGAAAAAATATGACTTGGGCTTTTTTTTTTTTTTTTTTTGTGAGATGGAGTCTTGCTCTGTTGTCCAAGCTGGAGTATAATGGCGCGATCTTGGCTCACTGCAACCTTCTGCCTCCCAGGTTCAAGTGATTCTCCTGCCTCAGCCTCCCAAGTAGCTGGGATCATAGGTGCCCACTACCGTGCCCAGCTAATTTTTGTATTTTTAGTAGAGACGGGGTTTCGCCACGTTAGCCAGGCTGGTTCCAAACTCGTGACCTCAGGTGATCCACCCACCTCAGCCTCCCAAAGTGCTGGGATTACAGGTGTGAGCCACCGTGCCTGGCCAAGCTTCTTTTTTTCTTCTACTTTATTCTTTAAAGATTGCTTTTTTATTTTTATTTTTTTAAACACAAGGTCTTGCTATGTTGCCTAGGCTAGACTCGAACTCTTGGGCTCAAGCAATCTTACCACTTTGGCCTACTGGGTAGCTAGGACTACAGGCACACGGATCTGTGCCTGGCTCTGGATGCTTTTCTCTAATAAATGGACCCTAATTTATAAAAGGACTTCCATATTGTTAGATACTTAGTGGTATCCAAATTTTCCTTTTACAAATAATGCTATAATGTAAGTTCTCAAAGTTCTCAAGCGTAAATATATTTGACTGCATTTCGGATTTTTCTCTTCAGTGCTGGATTGAAAGTATATATATATATACACACATAATTTTTTTTTTTTTTTTTTTTTTTGTGATGAAGTCTCTGTCTGTTGCCCAGGCTGGAGTGCAGTGGTAAAATGTCGGCTCACTACAACCTCTGCCTCCCAAGTTCAGGCAATTCTCCTGCCTCAGGGTCCCGAGTAGCTGGGACTGCAGGTGTGTGCCACCATACCCAGCTAATTTTTGTATTTTTAGTAGAGATGAGGTTTCACCACGTTGGCCAAGCTGGTCTTCGAACTCCTGATGTCAAGCAGTCTGCTTGCCTTAGCCTCCCAAAGTGCTGGGATTGCAGGTGTGAGTGAGCCACTGCATCTGTCTTAGGTATAAATTTTTAATCTGCTCATCTTGTCAGTGTCACATAAAGTTTTTATTTTATTTTATTTTATTTTATTTTTTAAGATTGATTCTTGCTGTGTTACAAGGCTAGAGTGCAGTGGTGTGATCTCAGCTTACTGCAATATCTGCCTCCCAGGTTCAAGTGACTCTCTTGCCTGAGCCTCCTAAGTAGCTGGGATTATAGGTACATGCCACCACATCCACCTAATTTTTGTATTTTTAGTAGAGACAGGGTTTCACCATGTTGACCAGGATGGTCTCAATCTCCTGACCTTGTAATCCGCCTGCCTCTGCCTCCCAAAGTGCTGGGATTACAGGCGTGAGCCACCGCCCCCGACAGTATCAATATTTTTAAAGTTTTTTTTCTTTCTTTCTTTTTTGTTTTCTCCTCTCCCTAGAAATAGGGATCTCGCTGTGTTGCCTAGGCAAATCTCAAACTCCTGGGCTCAAGCCTTAAGGTTTTGATACTTTCTCCAATTTTTTTCTTAAAAAGTTATAAGAATTTACATTTTCATTAGCAATCCATATCTCATAGAATTAATTTATTTATTTATTTATTTTGAGACAGAGTCTCACTCTGTCGCCCAGACTGGAGTGCAGTGGTATGATCTCAGCTCACTGCAACCTCCGCCTCCCTGGTTCAAGCAATTCTCCTGCCTCAGCCTCCCGAATAGCTGGAACTACAGGCACACGCTGCCATGCCCAGCTAATTTTTTATATTTTAGTAGAGATGGGTTTCACCATCTTGCCCAGGCTGGTCTTGAATTTCTGAGCTCAGGCAATCCACTTGCCTCAGCCTCCCAAAGTGCTAGGATTACAGGTGTGAGCCACCCCGCCCAGCCTTCTCATGGAATTTTTTTTTTTTTTTTTTGAGATGGAGTCTTGCTCTGTCGTCCAGGCTGGAGTGCAGTGGGACAATCTCTGCTCACTGCAACCCCCACCTCCCAGGTTCAAGTGATTCTCCTGCCTCAGCCTCCTGAGCTGCTGGGACTACAGGTGCGCGCCACCACGCCCAGCTAATTTTTGTATTTTTAGTAAAGACGGGGTTTCACCGTACTGGCCAGGCTGGTTCGAACTCCTGACCTTGTGATCTACCCACCTCGGCCTCCCAAAGTGCTGGGATTATAGGCATGAGCCACCACGCCTGGCCTTCTCATGGAATTTTTAAAAAAATTACTTTCTGCTGAGCAGTCTAGGGTGGGGGAAAATGCTAATTAGGCCAGATGTTGTGGCTCATCCCTGTAATCCCAGCACTCTGGGAGGCCGAGGCAAGAGGATTGCTTGAGTCCAGGAGTTTGAGTTCCCTAACTGGGGAACACAGCAAGACTACATCTCTACCCCACCCCCATTCTCCCCCAAAAAAGGCTGGGACTTGGTGGTGCATGCCTGTAGTCTCAGGTACTCTGGAGGCCAAGGCAGGAGGATAGCCTCAGCCCAAGAGTCTGAGGCTTCAGTGAGTTATAATTGGGAGGATTGCTTGAGCACAGGAGTCTGAGGCTGCAGTCAGCTGAGATGGAGACTCAGTCTCAAATAAATAATACACACATAGATACATACATGGTAAAATCATTTTATATTAAAAATAATTAGCAGTCCACGCATGGTGGTTCATGCCTGTAATCCCACCACTTTGGGAGGCTGAGATGGGTAGATCATCTGAGGCCAGGAGTTTGAGACCAGCCTGGCCAACATGACGAAACCCTGTCTCTACTAAAAATACAAAAATTAGCCAGGCATGGTGGCGCCTGGCTGAGAAACAAGAATGGCTTGAACCTGGGAGGTGGAGATTGCAATGAGCTGAGATCACACCACTGCACTTCAGTGCAGTGATTGGACAGGTGACAAAGAGACTGTCCCAAAAAAAAAAAAAGTAAAATAAATAAATAAATAAAATAAAAATAATTAGTAGTGGCTGGGTGCAGTGGCCCACACCTGTAATCCCAGCACTTGGGGAGGCTGAGGCAGGCTGATCACTTGAGGTCAGGAGTTCCAGACCAGCCTGGGCAACATGGTGAAACTCCATCTCTACCGAAAAAAAAAATACGAAAATTAGCTGGGGCCGGGTGCAGTGGCTCACGCCTGTAATCCCAGCACTTTGGGAGGCTGAGGTGGGTGGATCACGAGGTCAGGAGATCGAGACCATCCTGGCTAACACGGTGAAACCCCGTCTCTACTAAAAATACAAAAAAATTAGCTGGGCGTGGTGGCCAGTGCCTGTAGCCCCAGCTACTCGGGAGGCTGAAGCAGGAGAATGGTGTGAACCCGGGAGGCAGAGCTTGCAGTCAGCTGAGATCGCGCCACTGCACTCCAGCCTGGGGGACAAGAGCGAGACTCCATCTCAAAAAATAAAATAAAACAATAATAATAATAATTAGTAGTGATTTCATGGGATTATGATCCACGCGTATTTTCTCTAGTGTCTTTTGTGCACTTATAATACTGGGGTCTTAACTTACCCAGGCATTCACTTGCCTTTCGTAGACCATGGACTCCAGAGATTTGGATTCTTATTTCTAATCTCAACCCTGAGGGAAAGCTATTTTAACATATTCTTTCCTACGAAGATAAAGCTGATCTTTTTTTTTTTTTTTTTTTTTTTGAGACACAGTCTTGCTCTGTCACCAGGCTGGAGTGCAGTGGTGCGATCTCAGCTCACTGCAACCTCCGCCTTCTGGGTTCAAGCAATTCCGCTGCCTCAGCCTCCCAAGTAGCTGGGACTACAGGCGTGCACCACCACACAAGGCTAATTTTTCATATTTTAGTAGAGATGGGGTTTCACCATGTTGGCCAGGATGGTCTTGATCTCCTGACCTCGTGATCCATGCCCGGGCACTAAGTTGATCGTGTTTTATTTAGGTTTTTGGTTTCTAGGATGGAGGGAAGACCTGGAGTATATTCAATTATTGGATAGTCTTGTGTGTGATTTTTTTTTTAATTGCAGTAAAATGTGCATAATATTTACAATTTTAACTATTTTTGACTGTGCAGTCTAGTGACAGTAAGTATATTAATAATGTGAGACTATCACCAGAACTCATTTCCAGAATTTTTTCATTATTCAAAACAGAAGCTGTATACCCTTAAGTGATAACTCTCCGTCCCTGTTTCTGCCCAGCCATTGATAACCTCTATTTTCTGTCTCAGTGAATTTGACTATTCTAGATACCTCATATGAGTAGAATAATATAATATTTTGTCCTTTTGTGTGTGTGTGTGTGTGAGGTCTCACTCTGTCACCTCTGCTGGAGTGCAGTGGCACAATCATAGCTCACTGTAGCCTCAAACTCCCGGGCTCTGCTCTCCCACCTCAGTCTACCAAGTAGCTGGGACTGCAAATGTGTGCCACTACGCCTGGCTAATTTTTTTTTTTTTTTGACATAGAGTTTCACTCTGTCACCCAGGCTGGAGTGCAGTGGTGCAATCTTGGCTCACTGCAACCTTTGTCTCCCAGGTTCAAGCGATTCTCGTGCTTTACCCTCCCTAGTAGCTGGGATTACAGGCATGTGCTACCATGCCTGGTGAATTTTTTTGTATTTTTGGCAGAGACGGAGTTTCACCATGTTGGCCAGGCTGGTCTTAAACTCCTGGCTTCATGTGATCTGCCCACCTCGACCTAATTTTTTTGTATATTTTGTAGAGACAGGGTTTTGCCATGTTGCCCAGGCTGGTCTCAAATTCCTGGGTTCAGGAGATCCATCTGCTTCAGCCTCCCATAGTGCTGGAGTTATAGGTGTGAGCCACTGCGTCCAGCCTATATTTCCATTTAGCATAATGTCTTCAAAGTTCATCTATGTCATAGCATGTATTAGAATTTCATTTCTTGGCTGGGCGCAGTGGCTCAAGCCTGTAATCCCAGCACTTTGGGAGGCCGAGACGGGCGGATCACGAGGTCAGGAGATCGAGACCATCCTGGCTAACACGGTGAAACACCGTCTCTACTAAAAAAATACAAAAAGCTAGCCGGGCGAGGTGGCGGGCACCTGTAGTCCCAGCTGCTCAGGAGGCTGAGGCAGGAGAATGGCGGGAACCTTGGAGGCGGAGCTTGCAGTGAGCTGAGATCCGGCCACTGCACTCCAGCCTGGGCAACAGAGCGAGACTCCGTCTCAAAAAAAAAAAAAAAAAAAAAAGAATTTCATTTCTTTTGTATGTATATCATATTTTGCTTATCCATTCATCTGTTGATGGACATTTTGAGTTGTTTCCAACCTTTTGGCCATTGTGAATAATGCTGCTATGAACATAGGTATACAAATATCTGCTTGAGTCCTTGCTTTTATTTTATTTTATTTATTTTTTTCCAAGACGGAGTCTTTGCCCTGTCGCCCAGGCTGGAGTGCAGTGGCGCAATCTCAGCTCACTGCAACTTCCATCTCCCCAGTTCAAGCAATTCTCCTGCCTCAGCCTCCCAAGTAGCTGGGATTACAAGCACGTGCTACCATACCCGGCTAATTTTTGTATTTTTAGTAGAGATGGGGTTTCAACATGTTGGCCAGGCTGCTCTTGAACTCCTGACCTCATAATCCGCCCGCCTCGGCTTGTAATCCCAAAGTACTGGGATTACAAGTGTGAGCTGCCGCGCCTGGCCCCTGTTTTTAATTCTTTTGGGTATATATTCATAAGTAGAATTGCTTGATTATATGATGATTCTACGTTTAATTTTTTGAGGAACTAGCATGCTAGTATCCATAGAGTGCCTGTGCACCCTTTTACATTCCCACCAGCAATGCACAAACACTTGTTATTTCTTATAATGGCCATCCTAATGGGTATAAAGTAGTATCTCATTGCAATTTTGATATGCATTTCCATAATGATTACTTATGTTGAGCATCTTTTGATGTCCTTATGGGCCATTTGTATATCTTCTTTGGAGAAATGTCTATTCATGTCCCTTTTGATTGTTATTGTGTTTGTTATTGAGTTGTAGGAGTTCCTTATATATTCTGATATTAATCCCTCATCAAATATAAGACTTGCAAATATTTTCTCCCATTTTGTGGGTTGCCTTTTCATTCCCTTAATGGCGTTCTTTGATGCACAAAAGTTTTTCATTTTGATGAAGACTAATTTATCTATTTTTTTCTTTCATTACCTGTGCTTTCAGTGGCATTATCCAAATCCAATGTCATGAATTTTTTCCCTTATGTTTTCTTCTAAGAGTTTTATAGTTTTAGCTCTTACATTTAGGACTTTGATATATTTTGAATAGTTTTTAATGTTGTCAATATACTTGATAGGACAACGGAAACTTGGTGGACAGTGAAATGAAATATCTGGGCAGTCCTATTACTGCTCCAAAGTTGGATACAAATCCAAACCTAGGAGAAGACCAGGCAGAAGAGATTTCAAATGAATTAATGGAGTTTTCCCTGGAAGATCAAGAAGCAAAGGTAAAGTATTCTGTGATAGTATCTTTGCATTCTTCATATTCCTTCATTCTGTTAAAAGAAAAACTTGAGGCCGGGCGCGGTGGCTCAAGCCTGTAATCCCAGCACTTTGGGAGGCCGAGACGGGCGGATCACGAGGTCAGGAGATCGAGACCATCCTGGCTAACACGGTGAAACCCGTCTCTACTAAAAAAATACAAAAAACTAGTCGGGCGAGGTAGCGGGCGCCTGTAGTCCCAGCTACTCGGGAGGCTGAGGCAGGAGAATGGCGGGAACCCGGGAGGCGGAGCTTGCAGTGAGCGGAGATCGCGCCACTGCACTCCAGCCTGGGCGACAGAGCGAGACTCCGTCTCAAAAAAAAAAAAAAAAAAAAAAAAAAAGAAAAACTTGAGACAAATTAAACTTAGGAGAGTTTATTTGAGCAAAAAAATAACTAGTGAATCCAGCAACCCTCATAGCCAGAACATATTCAGTAAAACTCCAGTTTGCCATGTGGTCAGGCAGTATTATGGACAGAAAGTAGAAATGAAGTATAGAAAACAGAAGTGAGGTACAGAGACAGCCCAGTTGGTTACAGCCTTGAGTTTACCTCATTTGAACATGGTTTAAACAGTTGATTGCTTGTGGTTGACTGAAGCTCAGCTGCTCTGCTTTCCTGAGACTCAGCTTTTTGATACAAAAGTATACTTCTAAATTAGGCTTTCAGTTGAAGTACTAAGTTAGGTTGCAACTTGGTATGTAAAGACTCAAGTACAGAGGCATCCTCAGGCCAAATTTAGTTTAATTAACAATTCATTCTTTTTTTTTTTTTTGAGACAGATTCTCGCTCTGTTGCCTAGGCTGGAGTGCAGTGGTGCCATCTTAGCTCACAGCAACCTCCTCTTCCCAGGTTCAAGCGATTCTCCCGCCTCAACCACTAGAGTAGCGCAGCGCCACACCCGGGTAATTTTTAGTATTTTTAGTAGAGACAGGGTTTCACCATGTTGGCCAGGCTGGTCTTGAACTCCTAGTCTCAGGTGATCCACCCGCCTCAGCCTTCCAAAGTGCTAGGATTAGAAGCGTGAGCCACCATGCCCAGCCAACAATTCATTCTTGAATAAACAATATTTTATGCCTAATACGTATGAGTCACTCTACTAAATGCTGGAGCTACAGAGATCAACAAGATGTGATAACCTATCTTTATTTATTTATTTTTTTAAATGGAGTCTTGCTGTGTCACCTAGGCTGGAGTGCAGTGGTGTTATCTTGGCTCACTGCAACCTCTGTCTCCCAGGTTTAAGCAATTCTCTTGCCTCAGCCTCCCAAAGCACGCCACCATGCCTGGCTAATGTTTTGTAATTTTAGTAGAGACGGGGTTTTGACATGTTGGCCAGACAGGTCTCAAACTCCTGACCGCAAGTGATCTGCCCGCCTTGGCTTCCCAAAGAGCTGGGATTACAGGCATGAGCCACCGTGCCTGGCCTAACCTATCTTTAGACTGAGGGCTACCTGACTGATAGGTTATCAGGTTACTACAGGAATCTTCTTACTGCTGGTGAACAGGCTCCAGTCAATAGTTTGAGTGGATCACCATCAAAGTAACCTAGTATAAGTAATGTCTCCAGGATAGTAGTAATGTATAGAATATACCTAACATGACTTTTTAGGTATTTTATAATACAGTCTTTTGTTTCCTTTTATCTTTCCCATATCACCGATAGATATACCTGAAGCATGTGGGTTATAGCCTATATGCTGATATGCCAAAGATAGTTTGTGAGGCATTTAGCTTTTTTTTTTTTTTTGAGATAGGGTCTTGCTCTGTAGCCCAGGCTGGGGTACAGTGGCACAATTAAAGCTCACTGCAGCCTCAGTCTCCCCAGGCTCAGGCAGTCCTCCCACCTCAGCCTCTGAGTAGCTGGGACTATAGGCACATGCCACCATACCTGGCTAATTTTTTGTATTTTTTGTAGAGACGTGGTTTCACAGTATTGCCCAGGCTAGTCTCAAACTCCTGGGCTCAAATGATTCACACACCTTGGCCTCCCAAAGTGCTGGGATTACAGGCGTGAGCCACCATGCCAGGCCTGTATTTAGCATTTCTAAATCAACTTTGTTGCTTTGAAACAGGTAGAGCTATGAGTTTGTCTTTAAAATTTATTCATTTCACAAGGCCAATATGGTATAGTGGAGTTAGAACAGTTGCATTCTAGTCCTCATGCTTTTATTTTTTTAATTATTTAATTAATTAGATAGAGTCTTGCTCTGCTCTATCACCCAGACTGGAGTGCAGTGTTGAATTCCTGGGCTCAAGCAATCCTCCCACCTCAGCCTCCTGAGTAGCTAGGACTATAGGTGCATACCACCATGCCCAGCTAATTTTTAAAATTGTTTGTAGAGATGGGGTCTTGGTGTGTTGCCCAAGCTGGTTTGGAACTCCTGGGCTCCAGCAATCCTCTTGCCTTTGTTGTGGGATCTTTAGGGTGTTGCTTTTCTGGCTAGAAACCTCTGTGGCCAGTGGTGCCTTTGCCCGAGTTCTTGTCCTGCATCGAGGTACACAGACAAGTGGAGGGTGAGCAAGACGAAGAGAAGCTCTATTGAGTGTTAGAACAGCTCAGAGGAGACTCACAGGGGCTAGCTCTTCTCTGCAGGCAGTTTGTCTTATCCGGTATTCAGCTCTCAGCAGAGAGGAGGCCCTGGAGTGGGTGGCTCCTCTCTTCAGGCAGGTCCTACCTGTTGACTTCCCAGCTCTCAGCAGAGAGCATAGCTTCTCTCTCCTTTCTGGCTGTCTGATCTTTTCTCCATCCTCTACCCTGTTGTGGCTGAGCCTGGGGCTTTTATGGACCTCAGAGGGGAGAAAGTGCTTCCTGATTGGTTCATGGACTGCAGGAAAAGGCAGCACAAATCACCATCTGGTGGGTGGGACTGGCAGCCCGGCCCCCAGCCTTTAAGCCCTCCCTGTCCTGAAGGTGGGGATTTATGGGAACCTCCCTTCCACCCAGGAGCCTGTCTGTTTCTCTCAGCAGTCCATGGCACCAGGCTGCTCACACCAAGGTGCACCTAAAGGCCAGCACTGACCACCCTCAGTCCACACTTGGCTTCCCCTCTTTCGCTTCTGTGTGCCCAAATTCTGGAGGGGGCCAAGGTGGCAGGGTGTTGCCCTGAGGGTGCGCACACACATTCACCCCCGGACTGTAACAGCACCTGGGTTTGCCCCAACGCCACTCCGAGACTGGAGTGGGTGCCAGGAGCAGAGAGAAGCGGGGGTGGGGGTGGGGGGCAGGTTGCAGAGACTATTAGGTCCTGCGCCCAGGAGGGCAGGGATCCTGCCTGCTCCCAGCCCCCACAAGAGCACAGGGAGGCTTGGATCAGCAACCACAACTTGGGCGGCTGCAACCCCACCCAGCAGGGCAAGGCTTCTGCCTGCTCTGTGGAACAGGAGGCCCAGGTTAACAGCGGCAGTTTGTGTAGCTCCAGCAGCACCAGGGGAGCTCCTGCCCCAACTCAGAAGGGGAAGGGCTCCTGCTAGCTCCACGGATCATGCAGCCCTATCCACGCCTCTGCTGCAGCCAGTGTGATGATAGCAGCAAGCCCTCTGTAGTCGCAACTGCCAACACATTGGCCTGTCAAAGTGCTGGAATTACAAGTGTGAGCCACCATATCCAGCCTCATTCTTTTATTTACTTGGTGTTATGACTGTTCACAAGACAACCACCTGACCTCAGTTTTTAATTTATAAAATGGAGAGCATGATAAAAAAACTACCTCCTTAATAGGCTTGTTGTGAATAAAATATTAAAAGCAGTTTGTGTCCTCGTCACATACACACAAATAGTAACTGTGATGAAGGATGTGTTAATGAATTTCATTGTAGTAATCCTTAGATAATATATACATAAATCATTATATTGTACTTAAGTATATACAGATTTTATCATTTATTTATTTATTTATTTATTTATTTATTTATTTATTTATTTTTGTCACCCGGGCTGGTTTTTTGTATTTTTTAGTGGAGACGGGGTTTCACCATGTTAGCCAGGATGGTCTCGATCTCCTGACTTCGTGATCCACCCGTCTCGGCCTTCCAAAGTGCTGGGATTACAGGCTTGAGCCACCGCGCCCGGCCCAGATTTTATCATTTATACCTCAATAAAATGGAAAAAAAAATTAAAAGAGCAGTTTGTAATACAGTAGCCCCATTATCCACAGGGAATACATTCTGAGACCCCCAGTGGATGCCTAAAATTGCAGACAGTACTGAACCCTATATATACTATGCTTTTCCCTATGCATATGTACCTGTGATGGAGTTTTTTACTTAGGCATAGTAAGAGATTAACAATAATAACTAATAATAAAATAGAACAATTACAACAACATACTGTAATAAAAATTATATGAGGCTAGGCATGGTGGCTCATGCCCGTAATCCCAGCACACTGGGAGGCTGAAGCGGGTGGATCACTTGAGGTCAGGAGTTCGAGAGCTGCCTGGCCAACGTGGTGAAACCCCATCTCTACTAAAAATACAAAAATTAGCCAGGTGTGGTGGCGAGCATCTGTAACCCCAGCTACTCTGGTGGCTGAGGCAGTAGAATTGCTTGAACTTGAACCCAGGTGGCAGAGGCTTCAGTGAGCCGAGATCGCACCACTGCACTCCAGCCTGGGCAACAGAGTGAGACTCTTTCTCAAAAAAAAAAAAAAAAAGTGCTGGCTGGGCATGGTGAGTCACGCCTGTATCCCAACGCTTTAGGAGGTTGAGACGGGCAAATCACCTGAAGCCAGGAGTTCGAGACCAGCTTGGCCAACATGGTGAAACCCCGTCTCTACTAAAAATACAAAAAAAATTAGCCGGGTGTGGTGGTGGGCACCTGTAATCCCAGCTACCCAGGAGGCTGAGGCAGGAGAATCGCTTGAACGTGGGAGGCAGAGGTTGCAGTGAGCCAAGATCGCTCCATTGCACTCCAGCCTGGGCAACAAGCATGAAACTCCATCTCAAAAAAAAAAAAAAAAAAAAGTGCTATAGGCTGGTAGCGGTGACTCACACCTGTAATCCCAGAACTTTAGGAGGTCGAGGTGGGTGGGTCACCTGAGATCAGGAGTTCTAGACCAACCTGGCCAAGTATGAAACCTCGTCTCTACTAAAAATACAAAAATTAGCTGGGTGCGGTGGCAGGTGCTTGTAATGCCAGCTACTTGGGAGGCTTAGGCAGGACAATCACTTGAACCCAGAAGTTGGAGGTTGCATTGAGTCAAGATCATGCCACTGCACTCCAGCCTGGGCAACAGAATGAGACTCCATCTCAAAAAAAAAAAAAGAAAGAAAGAAAGAAAAAAGGACATAGGTGTTTGGGAGAGTATTATTTTTGGCTTCACCCTGAGTAACTGGAGGCAGTTTAGTGGTATTAAGTGCCTTCATTTTATTGTGAGTACTTACCCATTTCTAGGATTTTTTTTATTACCCGAAGCAGAAATGCTCTTTTTTTTCTTTTTTTTTTTTGAGATGTAGTCTTGCTCTCGCCCAAGCTGAAGTGCAGTGGTGCGATTTTGGCTCACTGCACCTCCACCTCCTGGGTTCAAGTGACTCCCCTGCCTCAGTCCCCCGAGTAGCTGGGATTCCAGGCACACCTCACCATGGCCGGCTAATTTTTTTGTATTTTTAGTAGTGACAGGGTTTCACCATGTTGGCCAGGCTGGTCTTGAATACCTGACCTCAGGTGGTCTGCCCTCCTCGGCCTCTCAAAGTGCTGAGACTACAGGTGAGCCACTGTGCCTGGCCCCCAAAGAGAAATATTGTACCCAGTAAACAATAACTTCCCATCTTCTCCCCTTCCCCAGCCCCTAGTAACCGCTATTCTATTTTCTGCCCTCTATGAATTTGACTGCTCTAGGTACCTCATATAAAGGGAAGCATACAATATTTGTCCTTTTGTCTCTGGCATATATCTCATAGTGTAATGTTTTTGTTGGTAATCAGTGTGGTAGCATGTATCAGAATTTCATTCTCTTAAAAAAAAAATCAGTTTTACGTTAAATTGTAAAATGCACATAACCTTTATCATCATAACCATTTTCAAGCATATAGTTCAGTAGTAATGCATACATTCCCATTGTTGTATAACCAGTCTCCAGAACTCTTTGTTGTTGTTGTTGTTGTTTGTTTTGTTTTGTTTTTTGAGACGGAGTCTTGCTCTGTCGCCCAGGCTGGAGTGCAGTGGCGCAAACTCGGCTCACTGCAACCTCCGCCTCCTGGGTTCACGCCATTCTCCTGCCTCAGCCTCCCGAGTAGCTGGGACTATAGGCGCTCGCCACTAAGCCCGGCTAATTTTTTGTATTCTTTAGTAGAGACGGGGTTTCACTGTGTTAGCCAGGATGGTCTCGATCTCCTGACCTCGTAATCCGCCCGCCTCAGCCTCCTAAAGTGCTGGGATTACAGGCGTGAGCCACCATGCCCGGCCTCCAGAGCTCTTTTAATTTTGGAAAACTGACACTCTGTGCCCATAAAACAATTCCCATTTTCCCCTTCTCCCAGCCTCTGGCAACCACCATTCTACTTTCTATAAATTTTTTTTTTTTTTTTTTTTTTTTTTTTTTTTTTTTTTTTTTTTTTTGAGACGGAGTCTCGCTCTGTCGCCAAGGCTGGAGTGCAGTGGCCAGATCTCAGCTCACTGCAAGCTCCACCTCCTGGGTTTACGCCATTCTCCTGCCTCAGCCTCCCGAGTAGCTGGGACTACAGGCGCCTGCCACCTCACCCGGCTAAGTTTTTGTATTTTTTAGTAGAGACGGGGTTTCACCGTGTCAGCCAGGATGGTCTCGATCTCCTGACCTTGTGATCCGCCCATCTCGGCCTCCCAAAGTGCTGGGATTACAGGCTTGAGCCACCGCGCCCGGCCTCTACTTTCTATAAATTTGATTATTCTAGATATCTCTGATAAGTGGAATGATATAGGGTATTTTTGTTTTGTAACTCTCTTACTTCAATTAGCATAATGTCCTCAAGCTTTATCTATGTTGTAGCATGTATCATAATTTCATTCCTTTTTATGACAGAATAATATTCCATTGTATGTATATACCATATTTTGTGACATTTGGGTTTCTACCTTTTGGCAATTGTGAATATTGTTGCTTTGAAAATTGGTTTACAAATATCTCTTTGTGTCCTTGCTTTCAGTTCTTTTACTTCTTTGGAGACAGGGTCTCACTCAGTTGCCCAGGCTGCAGTGCAGTGATGTGATCATGGCTCACTGCAGCCTTGAACTCTTTGGCTCAAGCAGTCCTCCCATCTCAGCCTTCCAAGTAACTCAAGTAACTGGGATTACAGGTGTGAGCCACCACACCTGGCCCTGCTTTCAGTTTTTTGTTTTTTTTTTGAGACAGGGTCTCACTCTGTCACCCAGGCTGGAGTGCAGGTGATCTCGGCTCACTGCAAGCTCGGCCTCCCGGGTTCACGCCATTCTCCTGCCTCAGCCTCCAGAGTAGCTGGGACTAAGGCACCTGCCACCACACCCAGCTAATTTTTTGTATTTTTAGTAGAGAGAGGCTTTCACCGTGTTAGCCAGGATGGTCTCGATCTCCTGACCTTGTGATCCGTCTGCCTCGGCCTCCCAAAGTGCTGGGATTACAGGCATAAGCCACCGCACCTGGCCCCTGCTTTCAGTTATTTAGGGTATATACCCAGAAGTGAAATTGCTGGGTCATATGGTTATTCTGTGTTTAATTTTTTAAGGAACTTTTATACTGTTTTCACAGCAACTGTTTCATTTTACATTCCCACCAGCAATGCACAGGGGTCCCAATTTCTTCAGATCATAGCCAACACTTGTTATTTTCTGATTTTGATAATATCCATCCTGATGACTATGAAATGGTATCTCATTGTAATTTTAATTTACATTTCCCTAATGGTCAGTGATGTTGAGCACCTTTTCATATGCTTCCTGGCCATTTGTATATCTTCTTTGAAGAAGTGTCTATTTAAGTCCTTTGCCTATTTTTTAATTGAGTTGTTTCTTTTGTTATTGTTGAGTTGTAGTTCTTTATATATTCTGGATATCAATCCCTTATCAGATAAATAATTTGCAAATATTTTTTCCTATTCTGTTGGTTGCCTATTCACTCTGTTGATTGTGCCCTTTGTTGCAAAAAAGTTTTAAATTTTGATGAAGTCTAATTTATCCACTTTTTTTGTTGCTTGTGCTTTTGGTGTCATATCTGAGAAATCATTGCCAAATTCAATGTCATGTGCCTCTCCCAACCCCCTCCCCTTTTTAAAAAAAATAGTAGGGACAGGGTCTCACCCAGGCTGGAGTACAGTGATGCAATCACATAGCTCACTGTAATTTCAAACTCCTGCCCTCAAGGGATCCTCCCACCTCAGTATCCATAGTAGCTAGTACTACAGGCATGTACCGCCACACCTGGCTAATTTATTTTTTGTAGAGATGGGGGTCTTGCCTTGTTACTCTGCTGGTCTCAAAATTCTGGCCTCAAGAAATCCTCTTGCTTCAGCCTCCCAAAGTGCTGCGATTACAGGTGTGAGTCATTGGGCCCAGCTCCCTATGTTTTCTTTAAAGAGTTTTATAGTTATACCTCTTAAGTTTAGGTCTTTGATTCATTTTGAGTTCAAAAATCATTTAACTGTATATGCAAGAGTTTATTTCTTGGCTCTATTCCATTCCACTGGTCTATATGTCTGTCTTTATGCCAATGCCACACTGTTTACTGTAGCTTTGTAGTAAGTCATTTTATAAATTTTTAATTTCACACATCATCCTTGGATATATTCATTCTCCTTTATGGAAAAGTTAAAACATAACCGCTAAGGATAACTGACCCTATCTGACCAGGAAAGGGCTCAGTGGGAAAAGTTAAGAGCATGTGAGTCAGTGGAGCGTGGTGGTCTGAGAAGTAGCCTCTGGAACCAGACTGCCTGGAGTCATAGCTTGATTCTGCCACTTTTAGATATATGACTGTAGGTGAGTCATATGATCTCCTTGTGTTCAATTTCTTGGGTTGTTGTGAGGATTGAATGAGTTAATTACACATAAAGCATGTAGAACAATACTTATCAATTAATAGTACTTAACTATTGTGGTGTAGTGTAAGTGCTTAATTATTGTAGTATACGACTCCACATAGTTATGAAGAAGGCTAATGGGTGAGGGGATGCTCAATGACCTTGATGTCCTCCGCAAAGTAAAAACTGAAATAATCTGGTGATTCAGAGGAGTGTGTGAGGTGAGAGTCTTAAAAGTGTGTGAAGAAGGTTATAACTGACTTTTGGAGACTGTAGAATTACTGAAAGGCTAGTAAGATGATATTTGTAAGGTCCTATGAGGGCATTATCAGATAGACATGCATGGAACTTGTTGCAAGTGTCTTCCTACAAGAATGTTCTGGCCTGGAAGCGAGACTGGGGACTTTGGAACTCCAGGGATGATAGTAAGGGTTGAAGATTGCCAATGGTGGATGAACAAGGGGTTGAGGAAGAATAGGTGGTGGTGAAGGCACCAGAAAAGTCAGTGATGATTCAAAGCCTGGCTAAAGAGCGGGATATCATTAGGTGGACTCAGTAAAGCAAGAGCAGTAATGTGATTGAAAGTTGCTGAGAAGGTATAAAGTGGCTGGTTTAGAAAGTTTTGAGAGGTAGGCCAGGTGCAGTGGCTCACACCTGTAATTCTAACACTTTGGGAGGCTGAGACAGGTAGATTACTGGAGGTCAGGAGTTCAAGGCCAGCCTGGCCAACATGGTGAAACCTCATCTCTACTAAAAATACAAAAATTAGCCGGGCTTGGTGGCAGGCGCCTGTAATCCCAGCTACTTGGGAGGCTGAGGCAGGAGAATTGCTTGAACCTGAGAGGTGGAAGGTTGCAGATCACACCACTGCACTCCAGCCTGGGTGACAAAGCAAGACTTCATCTCAAAAAAAACAAAAACAAAAAATTTGAGAGCTAGGGGAGGTTTTACTTAGTTTGAGGGCTTGCCGTGTTTGAGCTCTTGGTAGTCTAATAGATGATGTTTGCAGTTGTTTTTGTTTTTATTTTTTTATTTTGTTTTTTTAAATTCCCCTCATCTCCCTGCCTCGCCGCCTTTTATTTTGGGATGGAGTTTCACTCTTGTTGCCCAGGCTGGAGTGCAATGGCATGATCTCGGCTCACTGCAACTTCCACCTCCCAGGTTCAAGAGATTCTCCTGCCTTAGCCTTACGGGTAGGTAGGATTTCAGGTGCCCACCACCACCCCCGGCTAATTTTTTGTATTTTTAGTAGGCATAGGGTTTCACCATGTTGACCAGGCTGGTCTTGAACTCCTGACCTCAGGTGATCCACCTGCCTCAGCCTCTCAAAGTACTGGGATTACAGGCGTGAGCCACCGCACCCAGCCAAATTTCCTGTTTTAAGAATGAAGTATTTTTATGTTTTTTTTGTTTTTTTTTTTTTTTTTAAATACCAGTTTGTTGAGAGCCTGATGTAGAGTTCTAGAGAAGCTTAGTGGAAGTATTGTGAAGTCATGCTCTCCAAAGTGTTGTCAGTGGACATTGTAAGAATGTGGAAAGTACAATGGGTTTTAGTATTGAAGATAGTTCAGAGACTAGAATGGAAAGGAAAAATGTGAGCCTGGCAATAACAAGAGCTCCCATTTATTGACTACTTAGAATATACCAGGCACTGTGTGCTAAGCAGTATACATCCATAATCACATTTCATTCTCATATCAACCCTGAAAGATGACTATTGTCTCCCTTTGAGGGGAAGCCATTGGGTCATGAGGTAAGGTACGATACCCAAGGTTACATGGTTAGAAGCAGCAGAGCCAGGGTTTAAACTAAGATCTACCTTACCCCGGAGCCTGTTTTCAGCAATTCTCCCAGGTAATTCTGATACACACTAAATTTTGAGAGTTATGTTCTATAACATAGTATTAAATCCTATTTTATTTTTAATTTCATTGGTTTGTGGGAAAACAGAACCAAGATACAATCTGAAGAAGGCAGGATGGGTGTTGGGAGAATTGACAGTGACCTTCCTAAAACATAAAGCAGTTTTGAGAACTTGCTGATAATGGACAGTAGATCTATAGAAAAACAGCAAGTTAGGAATAGTCGGCATGGGGAAAAGGTTTCTAGGGCTTCTGAAAGAAAGAGCAATGTAAAATGAACATTTAGGATCACTTTTACAAATATGTTAGTCTTCACATTTGCAGAATGTTGTAATTAATATAGTTAAGTCTCAACTGGTATTAACTTAGCAAATTGAATTTAATGTTAATTTTTAAAATACTTTAATTTTCTATTTCATTGTTGAAAACTTGTCTAAGTTGTGTTGATCTGCTTTTATGAATTAAGTACAGTACAGTGAACATAATTGAATCTTTCTCTGGTGATTGAAGATCTTTCATAGTCTCAGAAATATCATTCTGAATTGCATAATGTAGACAGTATAGAAGCATGGACTTAAAATAGATTGACCCCAGGAAATATTCTGGAACAGGTTTTCCCAACCCCTGGGCCATGGATCAGTACAGGTCCATGATCTGTTAGGAACCAGGCTGCACAGTAGGAAGTGAGGGGTGGGCCGGTGAGCATTAACACCTAAGCTCTGCCTCCTGTCAGATCAGTGGCAGCATTAGATTCTCATAGGAGGCGAACTCTTTTGTGAACTGCGCATGCGAGGGATCCAGGTTGCCCATTCCTTATGATAATCTGAGAATCTAACTAATGCCTGATGATCTGAGGTGAAACAGTTTCATCCTGAAACCATATCCCCACCCAGATCCGTGGAAAAAATGTCTTCCATAAAACTGGTCCCCAGTACTAAAAAGGTTGGGGACCACTGCTCTGAAAGTTTTGTTTAGGTGGAAGAGTGGCATAGGGCAATGAGGTATTTATTTGATTTTTTTTTTTTTTTTTTTTTAAGAGACAGGGTCTTCTATGTTGTCCAGACTGATCTCAAACTTTTGAGCTCAGGTGTTCCCGCTGTCTTGGCCTCCCAACGTGCATTTTGATGGTCTGAAAAATATTTGGACAATAGAGCTTTAACAGAAAATTTAAATAATTAAGTAAAAAAAATTTTTTTAATTGTCCCTTTATGGGCTCATTTCTTAGATTGTAACTCTTATGCAGTCATTTTCTCTTTCTTTTTTTCCTTCTTTTTCTTTTTCTTTTTTCTTTTATTTTTGAGACAGTCTCACTCTGTCTTCCAGGCTGGATTATAGTGGCATGATCAGGGCTCACCACAGGTCACAACTTCCTGGGCTCAGGCGATTCTTCCGTCTCAGCCTCCCGAGTAGCTGGGACTACAGGCACATGCTACCATGCCCAGCTGATTTTTGTAGAGACAATTTCACCATATTGCCCAAGCTGCTCTTAACTCCTGGGCTCAAGTGATCTGCCTGCCTCCCAAAGCGCTAGGATTATAGGTGTGAGACACCATGCATGGCCATAAAGTCATTTTTCATTGATGGCCCACCCTATAAGAATATGCATAGCAGTAGGTTTTAGGTTAGAAAAGGGATAGGGGGCTGGGCACGGTGGCTCATGCCTGTAATCCTAGCACTTTGGGAGGCCGAGGCAGGCGGATCGCTTGAGGTCAGGAGTTTGAGACCAGCCTGGCCAACATGGCGAAACCCCGTCTCTACTAAAAATACAAAAATTAGCCAGGCATGGTGGCATGCACCTGTAATCTCAGCTACTAAAGAGCCCAAGGAAGGAAAATCACTTGAACCTGAGAAGCAGAGATTGCAGTGAGCCGAGATCGTGCCACTGAACTCCAGCCTAGGCAACAGAGAGACTCTATCTCAAAAAGAAAAAAAAAAAAAGGCATAGGGATTTTTTTTGTTACTGTTTTACCTCTTTGATGTTAAATGAAAAAAAAAAAAAATAGGCCAGGTACGTTGCCTCATGCCTGAAATCCCAGCACTTTGGGAGGCAGAGGTGGGCAGATCACCTGAGGTCAGGAATTTGAGACCAGCCTGGCCAACGTGATGAAACCCCATCTCTACTAAAAATACACAGATTAGCTGGGCGTGGTGGTACGCGCCTGTAATCTCAGTTACTTGGGAGGCTGAGGCAGGAGAATTGCTTGAACCCTGGAGGTGGAGGTTGCAGGGAGCCAAGATTGCACCACTGCACTCCTGCCTGGGTGACAGAGTGAGACCCTGTCTCAAAATATAATAATAATTATAATAATAAATGGAAATAAATAGATACTTGTATAAAGCAGTGACCTCCTTGGAGATTGTTGTAACCTTAGTGATTTTTCATTCATTTGTTTATTTAAAAAATATTTATTGAGTACCTGTTACATGTTGAGAAGTGTGGTAGGCACTGGTGATACGATGGTGAACAAAACAGACTAGAATTTATATTCTTGTCAGGGATGCATCAAAACAACAAAAATTTTTATCAAGTTAATAGATATTCTAGTTAGAGTTCTTGGTTGCAGATAATAGAAACTGATTTAGTTTCCTCAAGCAGAAAAGGAATTTTTCTGGAGGGTATTGAGGAACTCAGAATTACAAGAAGGCTGGAAAACAAAGTAAGGCCCAGCCAAAATACTATTCCAGGAACATTGTGC
Source organism: Papio anubis (assembly GCF_008728515.1). Taxonomy (NCBI): domain Eukaryota; kingdom Metazoa; phylum Chordata; class Mammalia; order Primates; family Cercopithecidae; genus Papio; species Papio anubis. The sequence goes on along the minus strand of NC_044980.1, from coordinate 130,997,058 downwards.
TCAGGATGCCGCCACTTGTTGGCTGGACACTCAATGCCACCATTACTGGCACCCTGCAATGGAACATGATCAGGCTTGCTGCTAGATAGACCATGCCGCTCATGGAGATTTGCTACCTCCTACTATATTCTCTACTGTGATGCAGCAACCATAAAAAGTCTGGACCAACCCTTTGCTTTTTGAACTTCTTGAAGGTTCAAAATCCCAGGCAGGAATATCTAGTTGGTCACAAGGGCATAGAAAAGGGAATATCTGTCCCCCATTGGCCTCCTCATCAGGAGGCAGGGCTGCCTCTCTAACTTGAGATTTTACTGAAACAGTATGTTGGGCAGCCAAATTGTAAATGTCTGCCATAACAGACAAAATAATTTAGCTTTTGGGCTGGGTGTGGTGGCTCACACTTGTAATCCCAACATTTTGGGAGGCTGAGGCAGGAGGATAGTTTGAGGTGACAAGTTTGAGACCAACCTAGGCAAATAGTAAGCCCCCATCACTACAAAAAAATAAAAATTAGCCAGTCATGGTGGTGTGCACCTGTAGTCCCAGCTACTCCAGAGGCTGAAGTGGGAGGACTGTTTGAGTCCAGCAGTTCAAGGCTACAGAGAGCTATGATCGTGCCTGGGCAATCCAGCCTGGGTGACAGAGCAAGACCCCATCTCTAATAATAATAATAATTTAGTAATTGCAAATAGTCCAAGTATAATGATGGAAACAAAATGGGGTCTGAAGTAGAGACTAATAGAAGGAAATCTTTAAATGGAGAATAATGAGGGAAGACCTCCACAAGTGGGAGATATTTGGTTAAGAATCGGGTGATGAACTCTCCCAGTTTGCCTGGGACTGGAATGTTCTAGGATGTGGGGCTTCCATTGCTAAAACTGGGAAAGTTTTACACAATGAAGTTGGGGCCACTCTAATTGTGAAGGAACCATATAGGACAAGAGTAGAGGCAGGAGCATTTCATGAAGAAGGAATGTTGCAGGTACAGAGGCCCCAGGTGGAAAAGGTCTTCACATGTTGGAGGAACTGAGAAGTCAGTGTGAATGAGAGGAGTGTTATGTGAGCTGGGAAAGAATAAGTAGTTAGGAGGTAGATCATGCAGGGCCTTTAGGCTATGGTGAGTGTTTGGATTTTATTCTAAGTACAATGAGTTGCTACTGAAGGGAGGGCTTTAGGCAGGGGAATAATATGATCTGATTTGTTTTGTGAAGACCACTCTTGTTGATGGATGGGGAACAGATTAGAAGGGATTAAGAGTTGGAAGTCAGCAGGTGGCTTGGCTCACACCTGTAATCCTGTCACTCTGAGAGGCTGAGGCAGGAGAGTTGCTTGAGCTCAGGAGTTTGAGACCAGTCTGAGCAACATAGTGAAACCTCATCTCTACTAAAAATAAAAAAATGTTAGTTGCATGTGGTGGCGCATGCCTGTCAGTCCCAGCCACTAGGGAGGCAGAGGCGGTAGGATTGCTTGAGCCCAGGAGGTCGAGGCTGCAGTGAGCAATGATCGTGCCACTGCACTCCAGCCTGGGCAACAAAGGGAGACCCTGCCTCAAAAAAAAAAAAAAAAAAAAAAAAAGTTGGAAGCAGGTAAGAGTAGGAACCTATTGCGTTAGTCCCAGGTAGAGTTGGTGGTAACCTGAACTAAGGTGTTGGCTATGGAGACAGAGAAATGGATGCATTCAAAATATATTCTGCCTGCCTGCCTCAGCAACATGTCTCTACAAAAAAAAAAAAAAAATTAGCCAGGCATGGTGTGTATGCCTGTAGTCCCAGCTACTCAGGAGGCTGAGGTGGGAGAATGGCTTGAGCCTAGGGGTTTGAGGCTGCAGTGAACCGTGATCACACCACTGCTCTCCAGCCTGGGCGACACAGCAAGACCCTGTCTCAAAAAAAATTAAAAAGTGAAAAGATACATAGATATATATTTTTTGGATAGAGAATCAACAGGACTTGGAGGGTTGGATGCAGGCTGTGAAGGAAGGATGAGATCAAGGATGACTTTAGTCATATGCAGTTTGAAGTGTTTTGTTGTGAAGAGAAAACAGATGCTATCAGAAGAAAACTGCCTTCTTTTCTCACCAGATACAGCAACCACTCTCCTTTTATACCCATATAATGTGCAGTTGCTCTTGCCGCAGAGCATGAAGTGTCCCTGCTCCTATCTGAAGCCCTCCCTTCACACTGTGTCCTATTCATTCATTCATTCATTCACTAATGCCAGAGATACAGTAGTTAACACAATGCAACAAAGTCTTGCTCTTACAGAGCTTACATTCTAGTCATGAGGAAACAGACAAATACATTTGTAATATAGCAGATGGTAAAAATACTATGGTGAAAAAGCAGAAGGAGACTATAGGGAGTCCCTGGATTGGAGGGGGACAGGGTGAGAGTTATTATTTTTGATAGGTTGCATAGGTCAGAGGAGACTCTTTGAGAGTGACGTTTGAGCAGACATCTGAAAGAGCGAGGAAGCCAAACAAGCAGATGTCAGGAGGAATGAGTCATTCCCAGCAGAAGGCAAAGCAAGTGCAATGCCCCTGAGGTGAGTATGCTTGGCGTGTTCATGGGACAGCAAGAAGGCCAGTGTGGCTGCAGTGGAAGGAGCATAGTGGAGAGGGGTAGGAAATGAGGGCAGAGAGGAGTTAGCAGGAGGACAGATTGTGTAGGGCCTTGTAGGCATTTGTGAAATCTGCAAAAACCGAGTCAGACGGAAGCATCTCCTCGTGTGTACTACTGCAGTATCTCCCCTCTCCTATATTATCAATTTTCCTTCTCCTAGAATAATAGTTCTCAAACTTTTTGGTCTTAGGACTCCTTTGTAATCTTAAAAATTACTTAGAACTCCTTGCCTTATACCCGACCTTAGGAGAAAAGCATTCAGCTTTTTATACATTGAGTATGATGTTAGCTATACATTTCTTGAGAAGCCCATCATCAGGTTGAGGAAGTTCCCTTCTATTCCTAGTTTGCTGGGAGATTTTAGCAGGAACAGGGGTTTTTTTTGCTTTTGTTTTTAAAGAGACGTGGTCTCACTCTCTTTCCCAGGCTGGAGTGCAGTGGCACAATCACAGCTAACTGCATCCTCAAACTCCTGGACTCAAGAGATCCTCTTGCCTATGCCTCCCCAAGTAGCTGGGACTACAGGCAAGCACCATCACCCCTGGCTAATTCTGTTTTTTTTTTCTTTTTCCCAATAGAAATGGGGGTCTCACCATTTTGTTCAGGCTGGTCTTGAACTCCTGGACTCAGGCAACCCCCCTGCCTCAGCCTCCCAAAGTGCTGGGATTACAGGCATAAGCTACCCTACCCAGCCCTTTTCTCTGTATCTGTTGAGATAATCAAGTGAGTTTTTTTTTTTTAATCTGTTAATATGATGAATTACTTTTTTTTTTGAAACAGTTTCGCTTTTGTTGCTCAGGCTGGAGTGCAATGGCGCGATCTCGGCTCACCGCGACCTCTGCCTCCTGGGTTCAAGAGATTCTCCTGCCTCAGCCTCCCGAGTAGCTGGGATTACAGGCATGAGTCACCATTCCTTGCTAATTTTGTATCTTTAGTAGGGAAGGGGTTTCTCTATGTTGGTCAGGCTGATCTCAAACTCCCGACCTTAGGTGATCCGCCCGCCTCGGCCTCCCAAAGTGCTGGGATTACAGGCATGAGCCACTGTACCTGGACTACATTTTTGAATGTTAAACAACCTTGCATTCCTGTGATAACCTCACTTGGTTGTGACATATGATCTTTCTTATATATTGTTGGATTTCATTGCTAACATTTTGTTGATAATTTTTACATCAGCCGAGCACTGTGGCTCACGCCTATAATCCCAGCACTTTGGGAGGCTGAGGCAGGTGGATCTCTCGAGGTCAGGAGATTGAGACCAGCCTGGCCAACATGGTGGAACCCCATCTCTACAAAAAAATACAAAAACTAGCCAGGCATGGTGGTGTGCACCTGTAATACCAGCTACTCGAGAGGCTGAGGCAGGAGAATTGCTTGAATCAGGGAGGCAGAGGTTGCGGTGAGCTGAGATTGTGCCACTGCACTCCATCCTGGGAGACAGAGTGAGACTCCGTCTCAACGAAAAGGCCACGCACAGTGGCTCACACCTATAATCCCAGCACTTTGGGAGGCCAAGGCAGGTGGATCACCTGAGGTCAGGAGTTCGAGGCTAGCTTGGCCAACATGGTGAGACCCTATCAGTACCAAAAATACAAAAATTAGCCGGGTGTGGTGGCACACACCTGTAATTCCAGCTACGTGGGATGCTGAGGCAGGAGAAACGCTTGAACCCAGGAGGCGGAGGTTGCAGTGAGCTGAGATAGCACCACTGCACTCCAGCCTGGGCAACAGAGCGAGACTCCATCACAAAAAAATTTTGTTGTGTGTACCTCTGTGTTCATGAGAGGTGTTCATCTTCAGTGTTTTGGCTTTTCATGGTAGTGTTTTGGTATTGGTATCAGTGTAATGCTAGCATCATGAAATGATTTGCAAATAATTCCCTCTTTTTTTCAATTTTCTGGAAGAATTTATATAGAATTGGTTTTATTTCTCTTTTAGATGTTTGGCATGATTCACCAGTGAAGCCACCTGGGCCTAGAGTTTTCTTTGTGGGAATGTTTTTAACAAATTCAACTTACTTTATAGATATGAACTACTCAGGTTACCCATTTCTTTTGGAGTGAGTTTGGTAGTTTGTGTCTTTGAAGGAATTTGCCCATTTTAATTAGGCTGTCAAATATAGTGGCATAAAGTTGTTAAAAATACTTCCTGGCCGGGCCCAGTGGCTCACGCCTGTAATCCCAGCACTTTGGGAGGCTGAGGCGGGTGGATCACGAGGTCAGGAGATCGAGACCATCCTGGCTAACACGGTGAAACCCCGTCTCTACTGAAAATACAAAAAAAAAAAACCTAGCCGGGCGTGGTGGCGGGCGCCTGTAGTCTCAGCTACTTGGGAGGCTGAGGCGGGAGAATGGCATGAACCCAGGAGGCGGAGCTTGCAGTGAGCCGAGATCAGGCCACTGCACTCCAGCCTGCAGCCTGGGAGCACAGCGAGACTCCGTCTCAAAAAAAAAAAAAAAATTTCCTTATTAGCTTTTTAGTGTCTGTAGACTCCATAGTGATGTCTGTCTTTCCTCATATTGGTTATATGTGCCCTCTGTCTTATTCCTGATAAGTCTGGGTGGAGATTTATCAATACTGATCTTTTTAAAAAATCATCTTTTGGTTTCATTGACTTTCTCCATTGTTTTTCTGTTTTCTATTTCTATTCCATTGATTTTGCACTCTAATCTTTGGATACTTTGAGTTTAATTTGATCTTCATTTTTTAGTTTGTTAAGGTTGAAGCTAAGGTCATTGATTTGAGACCTTTTTAAATAAGGATATTTAGTGCTTTAGCTGCATCTCACAAATTTTGATATGTTGCATTTTCAGTTTTATTCAGTTCAAAATACTTTCCAATTTCCTTTTTTGGTTTCTTTTTTGATGTAGGGGTTACTTAGAAGCTTGTTATTTAGTTATTTGCAAATATTTGAGACTTTTTGAGGACCTAATATTTGAGGATCTTTCTGTTATTGATTTCTTTTTTTTTTTTTTGAGACGGAGTCTCGCGCTGTGTCACCCAGGCTGGAGTGCAGTGGCGCGATCTCGGCTCACTGCAAGCTCCGCCTCCCAGGTTCAGGCCATTCTCCTGCCTCAGCCTCCGAGTAGCTGGGACTACAGGCGCCCGCCACCACACCCGGCTAGTTTTTTGTATTTTTAGTAGAGACGGGGTTTCACCATGTTAGCCAGGATGGTCTCGATCTCCTGACCTCGTGATCCGCCCGCCTCGGCCTCCCAAAGTGCTGGGATTACAGGCTTGAGCCACCGCGCCCGGCCTCTGTTATTGATTTCTAACTTAATTTGATTGTCAAGAATATATTTTATATGACTTAAATCCTTTTAGGCACATTGAGATTGGTTTTTATGGTCCAGGATATGTCCCAGAACATCTTGGTAAATGTTTAGTGTAACTAAGAAAATGTATAGTCTGCTATTCTTGAACAGAATATTCTATACATGTCAAGTAGGTCTGGTTGATTTATATTGTTGAACACATCTATATACTTATTAATTTTCTGTCTATTAATCTATCACTTTTTTTTTTTTTGAGACAGCGTCTCACTCTGTTGCCCAGAACGGACTGCAGTGGCACAATCACAGCTCACTGCAGCCTCAACATCCTGAGCACAAACAATCCTCCTGCCTCAGCCTCCCAAGTAGCTGGGACTACAGGCATGCACCACCGTACCCAGCTAATTTTTGTATTTTTTTGTAGAGACAGGGTTTTACCATGTTGCCCAGGCTGGTCTTAGACTTCTGAGCTCAAGCAACCCACCTGTCTCAGCCTCCCAACATGCAGAGATGAGTAATCATATGGTTTTTGTCCTTTATTTTATTGATATGGTGGGGTATGGTGGCTGATTTTCAGATGTTAAATCAACCTTGCATTTCTGAGATACATCCTACCTGGTCATGGTTTCAGTCTTTTGTTTTGTTAATTAGAGTTGGGGCGGTGCCTCACTGTGTCACCTTGAACTCCCGTGTGCTCCAGCAATCCTTCCACCTCAGCCTCCTGAGAAGCTAAGACTACAGGTGCACACCACTGCACCTGGCTAGTTTCAGTAGTTTTTGTCTTGTTGGGAATTAGTTCATTTCATCTAAGTGGTCTCATTTGTTGGCACACAATTATTCATTAATATTTCCTCAGGATCCTTTTTATTTCTGCAAGGTTGGTAGTAACATCCCACTTTCCATTCCTGATTTTGGTAACTTGAGACTTTTTTTTTTAATTGTTCAGGCTGACTAAAAGTTTGTCGATTTTTGCTGATCTTTTCGAAGAACCAACTTTTGGTTCTATTGTTTTTCTATTCTCTTAAGTTCTGCTCTAATCTTTTTTCTTTCCTTCCTTCTGCTTGCTTTGGGTTTAGTTTCCTCTTAGGTGGGAGTTTAGGTAATTGATTTGAGATCTTCTTTTTTATTACAGGCGTTTATAACTATAAATTTAAGCATTATTTTAGCTGCATCCCATAAGCTTTGGTGTGTTGTATCTTCATTTTAATTCATCTCAAAGTATTTTCTGATTTTCCTATGATGTCTTTGACCCATTGGTTATTAACAAGTGTGTTATTTAATTTTCTTTTTCTTTTCTTTCTCTTTTTTTTTTTTTTTTTTTTTTTTTGAGGCAGAGTCTTGCTCTGTCCCCCAGGCTGGAGGGCAGTGGCATGATCTTGGCTCACTGCAACTTCTGCCCCCTGGGTTCAAGCAATTCTCCTGCCTCAGCCTCCCAAGTAGCTGGGATTACAGGCATACACTACCACACCCAGCTAATTTTTGTATTTTTAGTAGAGATGGGTTTCGCTATATTAGCCAGGCTGGTCTCGACCTCCTGACCTTAAGTGATCCACCTGCCTCAGCCTCCCAAAGTGCTGGAATTACAGGCATGAGCCACCACGCCTGGCTAATTTTTGTATTTTTAGTAGAGACGGGGTTTCACCATGGTGGCCAGGCTGGTCTTGAACTCCTGACCGCAGGTGTTCAGCCACCATGCCTGGCCTGTTTAATTTTCATAAATTTGTGAATTTTCCAGATTTTTTCTGTTAACTGATTTCTAATGTTATTCCATTGTGGTCAGAGAACATAGTTTGTGTCATTTCAATCCTTTTAAATTTATTGAGGCTTATTTTATTTTATTTTATTTTTGAGATGGAGTCTCACTCTGTCACCAGGCTGGAGTGCAGTGGCACGATCTAAGATCACTGCAACTTCCGCCTCCCAGGTTCAAGCAATTCTCCTGCCTCAGCCTCCTGAGTAACTGGGACTACAGGCATGTGCCACCAGGCCCAGCTGATTTTTGTATTTTTAGTAGAGACAGGGTTTCACCATGTTGGCCAGGATGGTCTCGATCTCTTGACCTCATGATCTGCCCGCCTCAAGCCTCCCAAAGTGCTAGGATTACAGGTGTGAGCCATTGCACCTGGTGAGGCTTATTTTATGTTCAAGCATATGGTCTGTTGTGAGAATGTGCAATGTGTGCTGGAGAAGAATGTGTATTCTACTGTTGTTGGGTAGAGTGTTCTGTAGGTGTCTTTTAGGTCTGATTGGTTTATAGTGTTGTTTAAATGAGTTTTTGAGGTTTCTAAAAATGGTATCACTGGGTGTGGTGGCTCACACCTGTAATCCCAGCACTTTGGGAGGCTAAGGCAAGAGGACATTCGAGCCCAGGAGTTCACTACCAGCCTGGGCAATAAAGAGAGACCTTGTCTCTAAAAAAAAAATGCAAGGTGTGGTGGTGCAAGCCTGTAGTTCCAGCTACTTGGGAGGCTGAGGTGGGAGGATCACTTGAGCCTGGGATGTCGAGGTTGCAGTGAGCTGTGATCATGCCACTGCACTCCAGCCTGGATGAGAGAGTGAGACCCTGTCTCAAGAAAAAAAAAAGTGGTACCATACTAAATGGGCTCTCTCACTGGCTGCCTTGTTATTCTCACCCAGGGCCGTTGCATTTGTTGTTCCGTCATCCTAGAACTTTCCTCCCCAAGATAATCCATGATTTTCTTCCTCATTTCAGTCTCATCTCTGTACATATGTCTTATAAGGACCTTTCCTGACAGACTTCCCAACCCCTGTGTTTTTCTTTTCATCCTTCTTTGTTTTGATTTATGCTATTTATCACTATGTGAAAAAGTAGAGAGTATATTTATTAGTCTACTTGTCTCTTTTACTCTTTTGTTCATTGCTACGTCACCTAGTAGGTACTCAAAACGTATCAAGCTTCCATATGTGAATTTGGAAGTTCTGAAGTCAGAGCAGAGGACTTGATTAAGATAGAAAAATTGGGGAATCATTAGCTTAGAGTGAAAATTTAAATTCATAGGTAGAAGAAATTACCTATGGCTAGAGAGAAGAGATAAAAGAGAAAAGGGCCAGGGCCTAGCCCTGATGAATCCAGCATCTATTACAGGTTTGATAGGTAAGGAGGCCTAACAAAGAAAATTGACAAGGAGCAGAGGAGAGGGCACAGAGGTAGAAGCATCATGGTTGGGCCGGGTGCGGTGGCTCAAGCCTGTAATCCCAGCACTTTGGGAGGCCGAGATGGGTGGATCACGAGGTCAGGAGATCGAGACCATCCTGGCCGACATGGTGAAACCCCGTCTCTACTAAAAAATACAGAAAAACTAGCCGGGCGAGGTGGCAGGCGCCTGTAGTCCCAGCTACTCGGGAGGCTGAGGCAGGAGAATGGCGTGAACCCGGGAGGCGGAGCTTGCAGTGAGCTGAGATCCGGCCACTGTACTCCAGCCTGGGCGGCAGAGCAAGACTCCGTCTCAAAAAAAAAAAAAAAAAGAAGCATCATGGTTCTTCTAGTGTAGGGGCTGCCTGTACTAGAAATAAAGAACTAGGCCGGGCGCAGTGGCTCATGCCTGTAATCCTAGCACTTTGGGAGGCCGAGGTGGGTGGATCACTTGAGGTCAGGAGTTTGAGACCAGCTTGGTCAACACGGTGAATCCCATCTCTACTAAAAATATAAAATTAAAAAATAATAATGGCCGGACACGGTGGCTCATGCCTGTAATCCCAGCACTTTGGGAGGCCGAGGCGGGTGGATCATGAAGTCAGGAGATCAAGACCATCCTGGCTAACACGGTGAAACACCGTCTCTACTTAAAATACAATAAAATTAGCCGGGCATGGTGGCGGGCGCCTGTAATCTCAGCTACTCCGGAGGCCGAGGCAGGAGAATCACTTCAACCCGGGAGGCGGAGGTTGCAGTGAGCCAAGATCGCGCCACTGCGCTCCAGCCTGGGCGACAGAGCAAGACTGTCTCAATAATAATAATAAGATAAAAATACACAATTAACTAGGCATGATGGTGCATGTTTGTGATCTCAGCTACTCAGGAGGCTGAGACAGGAGAATCACTTGAACCAGGCAAGCGGAGGTTGCAGTGAGCTGAGATCGCACCATAGAGCTCTAGACTGGGCAGCAGAGCCAGACTCTGTCTCAAAAAAATAAATAAAAATACAAAAATTAGCCAGGGGTGGTGGTGCACGCCTGTAATCCCAACTACTTGAGAGGCTGAGGCAGGGGAATCGCTTGAACTCAGGAGGTGGAGGTTGCAGTGAGCTGAGATTGTGCCACTGCACTCCATCCTGGGTTCCAGAGGGAGACTCCATCTCAAAAATAAATAAATAAATAAATAAAAATAACTAAAAGAGTAGGAGGTGCCATTGAAGCCAACAAAAATGGAGTAGCCAACTTAATGGAAGCCGACGTGAGGTTCAGAAAGATAATGTGGCTGGAGAAGTGACTGTCAGATGCTGAAACATGAAGGCTGTTGATAGCTTTGACAAGAGTAGAAGAGTGGTGCAGACAGAAGCTGGACTGGCTTATGTGTACTCAAGAGTGTGTAGACCAGTTTATAAAATAATAATTATTCAATCAAGTCTTTTAATAGAATCTGCAAGTTGAATCTAGTAAGTTTCCCTCCCTTCTTTTTGGCTTTCTCAGTGTTTAAAAACTCCCATATTTGGAAATGCTCTAGTAATTCCTTAAAGATTGAAAATGAGTAGATGTTAAATGCTATCTAAGCCAGATGATCCTGGGATCTTCCCACACCAGCTTCTGGGAACTGGGAAACTTCTAACTAGCTAGACAGAACTAAAGTACCATCTTCATCATCTCTCCATGACCTAGCACTTACATTCTTTGCAATCAGTTGACATTTATTTTCATATAAGTGTGTAGGAAAGAAGTACCGTGATCTTTTTTAGAAAAGACAGGGTCTCACACTATCACCTAGGCTGGAATGCAATGGCACGATCACAGCTCACTGCAGCCTCGACCTCCTGGGCTCGATTGATCCTTCCATTTCAGCCTCCCAAGTAGCTGGGACTACAGGCGCATGCTACCACATCTGGCTAATTGTTTTTTTTGTAGAGACAAGGTTTCACCATGTTGCCAAAGCTGGTTTTGAACTACTGGACTCAAGCGATTCGGAATCACCTTGGCCTCTCAAAGTGCTGGGATTACAGGTGTGAGCTACCAAGCCTGGCCGCTGAAGTAGCTGTTTCTATTTGTGAAAGTAGTTTTCTGCTGTCATTTATTTTTGACATCTTGTCCTTGGACTATATGAAGATGTTAATCACCTTAATTATCCCTATAATAGCTACTAGAAACCTAAAACATTGGCACAAGAGAATAGAGATTTGAGAAATAGACATATGCATATATGTAATTGGTAATTCAGCCAAGATAAAAAATAATCAAATGGAGAAAGCATAGTCTTTTTAACAAATTGTGCGGGAGCAATTGGAAATCCATGTATTAAAAGATAAAAGTTCTTTAACCCATGCTCTACATCATGTATTAAAATTAACACAAAATGGATCGTAGCTCCAAATCTAAAACTTTAAACCATAAACCATCCGAAGAAAGGCCTGGCACGGTGGCTCACGCTTGTAAATCCCAGCACTTTGGGAGGTCGAGGCCAGTGGATCACCTGAGGTCAGGAGTTCAAGACCAGCCTGACCAACGTGGTGAAACCCCATCTCTACTAAATATATGAAAATTAGCTGAGTGGAGCCAGGTGCGGTGGCTCATGCCTGTAATCCTAGCACTTTGGAGGGCCGAGGCGGGCAGATCATGAGGTCCGGAGATTGAGACCATCGTGGCTAAGATGGTGAAACCCCATCTCTACTAAAAATACAAAAAATTAGCTGGGCATGGCGCATGTAGTCCCAGCTACTTGGGAGGCTGAGGCAGGAGAACGGCGTGAACCCAGGAGGCAGAGCTTGCAGTGAGCCGAGATCGTGCCACTGTACTCCAGCCTGAGTGACAGAGCAAGACTCTGTCTCAAAAAAAAAAAAAAAATTAGCTGAGTGGTTGGGCATGGTGGCTCACACTTGTAATCCCAGCACTTTGGGAGTGCAAGGTGGGTGGATCACGAGGTCAGGAGTTCGAGACCAGCCTGGCCAACACAGTGAAACCCCGTCTCTACTAAAAATACAAAAATTAGCTGGGCGTGGTGGCGGGTGCCTGTGATCCCAGCTACTCAGGAGGCTGAGGCAGGATAATCGCTGAAACCTGGGAGGTGAAGGTTGCAGTGAGCCAAGATCGTGCCACTGCACTCCAGCCTGGGCGACAGAGGTAGACTCCATCTCACCAAAAAAAAAAAAAAAAAAAAAAAAAAAAAAAAATTAGCCAAGCATGGTGGCCGGCACCTGTAATGCCAACTAGTCAGGAGGCTGAGTCAAGGAGAATCACTTGAACCAGGGAGGCGGAGGTTGCGGTGAACTGAGATCATGCCACTGCACCCCAGCCTGGGCGACAGAGTAAGACTCTGTCTCAAAACAAACAAACAAACAAAAAATTCCAAAGAAAACAGGGGACAATTTTTGTGACCTTGGGTTGGGCAAAAATTTATTAGATACAATGCTTAAAAATGGATACAGACCAGGCATGGTGGCTCATGCCTGTAAACCCAACACTTTGGGAGGCTGAGGCAGATGGATCACTTAAGCCCAGGAGTTTGAGACCAGCCTGGGCAACATGGTAAAACCCTGTCTCTACAAAAAGTACAGAAATTGGCTGGGGATGGTGATGCACACCTGTAGTCCCAGTTACTCAGGAGGCTGAGTTGGGAGGATCGCTTCAGCCTGAGAGGCAGAGGTTGCAGTGAGCTAAGATTGTGCCACTGTACTCCAACCAGAGTGACAGAGTGAGACCCTACCTCGACAACAACAAAAAAAGATAAGTTTCAATTAGCTAATTAATTCCAAACTCTTAATAATATGGCTCTTAGCATAATTATTATGGTGTGTTCTAGAGAAGCCCCTTCTGAAAACCTCATCTAGCTTTCCCCTGCCTTCTCAGGGGAAAGTTGAAGTTATATGAAGTCCTGTCTGTCATGGAGACCAGGCACCCAACTCCTCAGTGCCTCACCAAATCTCCTTTCCTACCCTACCTTTGATTGATCCATTCATGCATCACTGGCTTCGTGACTTTGACTGTATCTCTTGGCTTCTTCCTCTTGGGCTTTGGCTCCTGCTACTGCCTAACTATTTTTCCATCTTCCAAGTTAGGCTACCAAGAGAGGGAACCTGATTGGCCTAGATTATTTTTCCTTATTCTAGACCACTAAATAGATGTGTTCAACCAGCAATATGGTCCAGTCATCAGTGGCTGGGGGGTAGGGTGGATGGGGACATAGGGCAATGTTTGGAAGGAGTCTAAGGGGAAAGGTATAGAATGTTGGTACGTATAATGTGGACTGTACCATCAGCTGGTACCATGAGCAAGAGATAGGACCATGTGTGTGATAAAATCATAATATCCATAGTTATCATAAAGCAAAATGTTGTTATTCTTATTTTCTTCTTCCAGAAACCATTGATCATCAAGCTGCCTTCCAGTTATGGCTCTCTTATTGTATAGCCACCCATCCTAAATCAGTCCATAACAGGTAGTACGATAAGTGTTTAGAGAAGGAGCTTTTGCCTATTCTCTAGGTGAGAGGTAGAGATCTCAAAGTATGTGGCAACAGGATAGAATTGTGGATTAGTTGGAAGGTGTTATCAGAGGCCATTTGATAAGACCCTCTTGACTCTGAATATAGCACCCAAACCATGCCTTTCAAATAAACAACAGTCCATCTTCTTATACTTTAGTCTGTTCCTGTGTAAGCAATTCTCAAGGCTAGTTCTTCATGACATTGAGCCATTTTTTTTCCCTGATGGGTTTCATAGTATCCGTCCTATAATGGTCATCATGCTATTTGATTTTAGTGTGTCCTTTTTTCTTGCATGATGCTTCTTTTGCTATTTTTCTTCTTGGCTTTTCATCTTTAGGTTTGTTGAGGTCCTTAAATCCTGATTGTCAATGTCCTAGGATCCCAGAGACAAAATGGACTTCTTCTTCTTCTTATTATTATTATTATTTTGTCACATAACTGGAGGGACTGAACTTATGTTTGCTTTCTGTTAGAAGAACTAGTGCATCTAAGACAGTCAGCAGCAGAATTTGGTTTGGCTAGTTAAGACGTCCATGGAGATGGAATATCATGCAGTCCAGGTAGAAAGATGTTAATGGGCCTGTGAAGACAGGTTGCCTACCCAGGGCTTCTCAAACTTGAGAAATCACCTGGACATCTTGTTAAAATGCAGATTTTAATTCAGTAGGTTTGGGGTGTGGCCTCACATCTGGAAATCTGCATTTCAAAGAAGCTCCCAGGAGATGTTGATGCTGCAGGTCTGCAGACACACTTGGAGGCATAAGAACTAAGGGGTTTAATATTCCCAAACAGGCATCAGTGAACAGAAGCTGCCTATATCGCTCCCCCTCGATGCCAGAGAACTTGAATAGGCCAAGACTGAAGCAGGTGGAAAAATTCAAGGACAACACGATACCAGACAAAGTTAAAAAAAAGTATTTTTCTGGCCAAGGAAAACTCAGGAAGGTAAGAACATTTTAAGATGGAAATCTTATTCATCTTCTCTCTCATGTCTTTGCTTTTCTGGTATGAGGATTGTTTTATTATGCCTTTTTTGTCTTCTTCCTCTTTACTTTTACTTTTTCCTCTTTGTTCTTTCCATCTTTCTGTCTTTTCTACATCTGTATCCACATGTGAAATATATGTATATAAAATATTTATATAACATAGATATATAAAGTATATCTATATTGTACTTTTAGAAATGTTGTCATCAGCCAGGCACAGTGGCTCACGCCTATAATCCTAGCACTTTGGGAGGCCAAGGCGGGCGGATTGTCTGAGCTCAGGAGTTTAAGACCAGACTGGGTAACACGGTGAAACCCCGTCTCTACTAAAATACAAAAACTCAGCTGGGCGTGGCAGCATGTGCCTGTAGTCCTGGCTACTAGGGAAGCTGAGGCAGAAGAATCGCTTGAACCCGGAGGCGGAGGTTGTAGTGATCCAAGATTGCGCCACTGCACTCCAACCTGGGCGACAGAGCAAGACTCCGTCTCAAAAAAAAAAAAAAAGAAATGTTGTCTTCATACTGCCTTCCCAAACCTTTTTCTTAAGATCTGAATGAATACAAGGGAACTTTGGTATGGATATTTCACTGCCGTTTTACATGCAGTCTGACAGAAACAACATCATATAGCAGATTGCTTTTGTGGAAAGCAACTTCTGAAAAACTTAGCCTCTGTCCTTTACCCTCCCCAACTTTTAAAAATTCTAAATAGATGGGAGTATCACTTAAGGCCAGAAGTTCAAGACCAGCCTGGTCAACATAGCATGACCCCATCTGTAATAAAAAATAATAATAAAAGAACAAATTAAAATTCTAAATATATTTGGATATTTTATAAAATCAACTTATTTATTTATTTATTTTCCCCTGAGATGGAGTCTCACTCTGTCACCCAGGCTGGAGTGCAGTGGCATGATCTCGACTCACTGCAAACTCAATATTTATTTATTATTAAAAATCATAATTAAATAAATGGGATCTCACTCTGTCTCCCAGGCTAGAGTGCAGTGGTGTGATCGTAGCTCACTACAGCCTTGGCCTCTTGGGCTCAAGCAATCCTCCTACCTCAGCCTCCCAAGTAGCTAGGATTACAAATGTGCGCCACCATGACCCACTCCATCCACTGGTTTTTAAACCTTTAACATGAGGATTGGGTGTGGGGTGGGAATCTTGTCATCTTCAGGGCTTACATTTAAAGAAGACAGTCTCTCTATGTGACATTAATATCACTCAGATGCTGGAGGAAGATTCTAACCAGGGGCACCTGATTGGTGATTTTTCCAAGGTGAGTTTGGCTACACCCATCCTGTATTTCAGTGAGTCATTTGGATCTGAATCTTCTCTGTTTGCAGAGAATGCCTGGTGTAAATATGCATCCTCACCAAATACTATTTGATAACCTGACAGTACTCTAGTGGTAGATCTAGGCCCTAAGCCTTTCCAGAAAGAAAATATTTATTATTTTTCTGGGAAGATCCAGAACACAGGGGAAAGTATGAGACTTTTTACCTTTTTTCTGTTTAAAAACATATTTTAAAATTATGTAAATAATACTTGGTTGTTACAGAAAAAGTAGAAAATGAAGAAATTTATCCCAAACTTTATTAACCAGGGTAATATTGCTTAGTATATATTCTTTTTTCCCCCCTACTGTCTGTGTAATTGCAGAACATATATATTCTTACAGATTTTTTTTCTGTGTTTTCACAAACACATATACAAATACAGTTTTTGCTTTTCTACAAAAATAGTTCATATTGTTTTGTTATCTGTTGAGTTTTTCCTCTCATTTAATAATTATATCAGAAGCACCTTTTTTCCTATTACTAAGCAGTTATGCTTCATTCTTTCTTTCTTTTAAGATTCAAGGTCTCGCTCTGTTACCCAGGCTGGAGTACATTGGCATGATCATAGCTCACTTCAGCCTCGAGCTCCTGGCCTCAAGAAATTCCCTCTTTCCTTGGCTTCCCAAAGCACTGAGGTTACAGGCATGAGCCACCATGCCCAGCCCATTTCATTTTAATAGCTCCATATTATTTCATTTTTGTTTTGGCTGCTCATAATTTCTTCATAAATCCCTTCTTGCAAGATATTTAGTTTTACAATTTTTTCTTTTGAATGATACCAAGATGAATGTATTTGTAGAGAAATCCAAAACTTCGTACACATCCTTGATTTGTTCTTTAGGATCAGTTCTTAGAAATGGACTTGATGTATTTGCACTTTATAGAGACACTGATTTTTTTGAAGGCCTCTGGGGTTTTAAGGGTCACTTGGAAAGAAGGACAAAATAAGGGTCTTTGATCTCAAACTCGGGTGTGGAATACTCGCTTTTATTTCAGCTCTTGTGTATTTCTAGGTATGTGCACTGCCAACCGTGTTAGGGAAACACCAAGATCTGAAGTATGTCAACCCAGAAACGGTAAGCAGATTTCTGGAGATGGTAACTGGTTACATAAGTTACCATCTGGTCTGTTCTGTCCCTAAAATCCCCATTTCCATTTGTGTTTCTTTCACTGTGTTCACTCACATAGGCTCCTTATTCAACTAAAGCTATATTAAAGGACTCCTTTTTCCCCATTCTTCTCTCTCCTTCCTTTTTAGTTTAAACAAATGATACATAGTTGTTGTAAAAAGGAAAAAGGGAGGGGTCAGGCATGGTGGCTCACGCCTGTAATCCTAGCATTTTGGGAGGCTGAGGCAGGCAGATCTCAGACACTTGAGGCCGGGAGTTGGAGACCACCCTGGCCAACATGGCGAAACCCCATCTTTAATACAAATACAAAAAAATTAGCCAGGCGTCGTAGTGTGTGCCTGTAATCCCAGCTACTTGGGAGGCTGAGGCACAAGAATTACTTGAACCCCGCTTGGGGAGGTTACAGTGAGCAGAGATCATGCCACTGTACTCCAGCCTGGGCGACACAGTGAGACTCTGTCTCAAAAAATAATTATTATTTAAGAAAAAAGGGAGAAAGAAAGGAAAATACAAAGGGCTGGGTGAGGTGGATCACGCCTGTAATCCCAGCACTTTGGAGGCTGAGGCAGTCGTATCACGAGGTCAGGAGATCGAGACCATCCTGGCTAACACAGTGAAATCCCGTCTCTACTAAAAACACACAAAATTAGCTGGGCATGGTGGTGGGCACCTGTAGTCCCAGCTACTCAGGAGGCTGAGGCAGGAGAATGGCGTGAACCTGGGAGGCAGAGCTTGCAGTGAGCTGAGATCACGCTATTGCGCTCCAGCCTGGGCGACAGAGTGAGACTCCATCTCAAAAAAAAAAAAAAGAAAAGAAAAGAAAGGAAAATACAAAATCACACACAAAAAATGGTCTCAATTAGGGTGACCATGCACCCTCATTTACACTTTGCAATCCCATTTACATCTGTTAGTGAGGGTAATTATTAATAGTGTTTGCTTTCATTCTCAAAAGTTTCCCAGTTTGTACAAAAATTATTTGGTCACCATACCCACAATCTCATCACCAGAGACAACCACTAGTAATATTTTCCTATGGCCTTCCAGATTTTATTTTATTTTATTTTATTTTGACATGGGGTTTCACTCTTGTTGCCCAGGCTGGAGTGCAATGGCGCAATCTCAGCTTACTGTAACCTCTGCCTCCCAGAGGTGATTCTCCTGCCTCAGCCTCCCAAGTAGCTGAGATTACAGGTGCCCGCCATCACACCTGACTAATTTTTGTATTTTTAGTAGAGACGGGGTTTTTTCTATGTTGGTCAGGCTGATTTCAAACTCCTGTCCTCAGGTGATCCACTCTCCTCAGGCTCCCAAAGTGCTGGGATTACAGATGTGAGCAACCGTGCCCAGCCCCAGATTTTATTCTAGCATATGTTTTATAGATATAGGATCATGGGCCGGGCACAGTGGCTCACACCTGTAATCCCAGCACTTTGGAAGGCCGAGGCAGGTGAATCACCTGAGGTTGGGAGTTCAAGGCTGACCAACATGGAGAAACTCTGTCTCTACTAAAAATATAAAATTAGCTGGGTGTGGTAGTGCATGCCTATAATCCCAGCTACTTGGGAGGCCGAGGCAGGAGAATTGCTTGAACCCAGGAGGCAGAGGTTGTGGTGAGCCGAAATCTCACCATTGCACTCCAGCCTGGGCAACAAGAGCGAAACTCCATCTCAAAAAAAAAAAAAAAGGATCATGATGAACGTATAGTATTGCAATTTGCTTAGTAAGACGTTATAGACGTCTTTCTATATCAATAATAAGATATCTATATTATCATTTTAATGGCTATATAATGCTGCTCTATTCTACTGACATGTACAATTTATTTTACCAAACCCCTATTATTGAATATTGAAGTTATTTCTAGTATTTTGATAATATAAAACAATGCTGAGATGAATATAATTGTGCCTACATCTTTGTGTACTTTTCCTGTTTACTTAAGATATTAGAAATTGCTGAGTCAAAGTGTAATTACATTTGTTTGTATATGTATTTACAAAGTTCCCTCCAGAAAGGCTGAACCAATTTACACTCCTACAAGTAGCTTCAGTTTCTTCCTTCCTCTAGGTATCAACCTTTCCCTTCCATATCCTTTCCTGAAAGGCTTACTTTCTTCCTTTTTGATGGCGGGTAGGGAACCATTTTGCATTTCTTCCTGCAATTTCGAGATCTCTAGCTGCTGCCTCTGCCACTGCAGAAGTCCTTGGGTGTCTCCTGAGAGGCTGATTCCAGCCATGCCTGTCCCCAGACGGGTAGCCTGAATATGGATTTCCTTGATATCTTGGCAGTGCCAGCTATTTTGGTTCTCTAAAAGGGCCACTTCCTGTTTCATTCTCTTTTGTGGAGTGGGGCTGAATCATTGCCACATATCAAATATGGGATGACTTTGGAGGCTGGACATACAGTGGACATAACAGGAGTATGCTTGTAAGGAACTGTGTCATTGACCCTTCTCTCACTCAGAGTTGTAGTGAGCAGAATATTCAGTCATTGTTTCTGTCCAGGTGGCTGCCTTACTGTCGGGGAAGTTCCAGGGTCTGATTGAGAAGTTTTATGTCATTGATTGTCGCTATCCATATGAGTACCTGGGAGGACACATCCAGGTGAGATGACATTGTGGCCATTAGTAGGGGAGTACTGGAGATAGCTCTTTATTGAGAAGAGTCTGTGGACAAAGGGGCCTATGAACTCTAGAATCAGGACAAAGATTGCATATTTGAAGCACATCAAGGCTGAGGTCCTCATTGTTTTAATTCTGTATACCTTAAGCAGCTTACTTTCCCTTTCCTTCCTAGATCTATCTCCCTCTTTTCTGTAGGAGCCAAGGGGTCCTACCTAGAAATAAAAACATGAATCCAAGGACTAAAGCACTTTGCAAACACTTACTATTCATGAACATTCCTCGCAGTGATCCCTATACTTCCAGTAGTTCAGTTCTATGAACATTTATTGACCATCTACTACATACCAAGCTCTATGCCAGGCGTTCAGGGTATATACAGAGATATAATTAGACCCCTGCCCTAAAGGTGCTGATAGTCCAGCTTTTCTGGTCCAAATTATCCCAGGTTGGTGTCTCAGTCATTTCTAAGTATTGGCACTGTCTATAAGCCCCTGAGGAAATACTAAAATTCTTTTTCTACAGGGAGCCTTAAACTTGTATAGTCAGGAAGAACTGTTTAGCTTCTTTCTAAAGAAGCCCATTGTCCCTTTGGACACCCAGAAGAGAATAATCATCGTGTTCCACTGTGAATTCTCCTCAGAGAGGGGCCCCCGAATGTGAGTGTCTAAATGGGGTCTGGCGGGTGATGGAAATGGATTTTGAGTTGGACTTCCCACACCAGTTCAGACAGAGACTGACTGGATTCTACAGTTTGAAGAATGTTAGGGAGGTTGAAGGAAGACGTTTCTAAAATTGAAAAGTATGAAACAATAAAGGAAAAGGGACTTGAGAATGAGGCCGCAGTGGAGGAAAGGAGGAAGGGTGGTGCTATTTGGACCTTTTTTTGCAAACACAGTGAGATTGGAAGGTCCTTTTTGAGGCTGGCAATAGTCTATTCCTCTCCTCCCTGCCCAGTGAATAGCCCCTGGGATCCTGACCTTGTTTCTTTCCACCCCACCCATCTCTGGGTTCTCTCTAAAGGTGCCGCTCTCTGCGTGAAGAGGACAGGTCTCTGAACCAGTATCCTGCATTGTACTACCCAGAGCTATATATCCTTAAAGGCGGCTACAGAGACTTCTTTCCAGAATATTTGGTAAAGGGTGGGGCATGCGGGGAGCCAACTTTAGCATGCAACTCCCAGGGCCTGCAAAGCCCTCAGAGAAGAAACTGCTGCTCCTCCTTGGCCACTGCCAGCAGCAGCATCTCTATTATCCTTCGTAGGTAGAGTTCAGGAGTCTAGAGAATCCCTTACTCTGTTCCTTACCTTTCAGGAGCTGTGTGAACCACAGAGCTACTGCCCTATGCATCATCAGGACCACAAGGCTGAGTTGCTGAGGTGTCGAAGCCAGAGCAAAGTGCAGGAAGGGGAGCGGCAGCTGCGGGAGCAGATTGCCCTTCTGGTGAAGGATGTGAGCCCGTGACAACATTCCAACCACTGGCTGCTAACGAGTCACCAAAAGACACTGCAGAAACCCTGAGCAGAAAGAGGCCTTCTGGATGGCCAAACCCAAGATTATTAAAAGATGTCTCTGCAAACCACCAGGCTGCCAACTTGTATACAGGCCTGGGAATGGCTTCGGTTTCAGCAGAGCTGAAAGCTGGTGGCAGAGTCCTGGAGTGGCTCTATAAGGCAGACTTGAGTTGCAGAGAGATTTTTGTTGGTTCAGGGAACTCTGGCATTCCTCTTCCCAACTCCTCGTGTCTTCTCACAGGCCAGCCAACTCTTTCTCTCTGGGCTTCTGGCTATGCAAGAGAGTTGTCTACCCTCTTTCTTTGTATTTTCCTTCTTTGTTTCCCCCTCTATTTTAAAAATGGAAAAATAAACACTACAGAATGAGAGGTGTGATTGTGAGCCTAGCCTGCTCCTAGAAGATCTGTCTACAGAGGAGATCACCAAGTTAGACTACTTCAGACATATTATCTTTATTTTCAGCTGAGGCCAACATGCTTTTCTCTAAACCAGCAATTCTTAGGCCGTGGCTTACATCTGTAATCCTGGCACTTTGGGAAACCGTAGTGGGTGGATCACTTGAGGTCAGGAGTTCGAGGCCAACCTTGCCAACATGGTGAGACCCCATCTCTACTAAAAATACAAAAATTAGCCAGCATGGTGGCATGCTCCTGTAGTCCCAGCTACTCAGGAAGCTGACACAGGAGAATCGCTTGAACTCAAGAGGTGAAGGTTGCAATGAGATCGTGCCACTGCACTCCAACCTGGGCAACAGAGAGAGACTCTGTCTCAGAAAACAAAAACAAAACAAAAAACCAGTAATTCTCAAAGTTTGGACCCTAGATCATCAACATCATCTGAACTTGTTTGAAATACAGATGTTCGGCCGGGCGTGGTGGCTCACGCCTGTAATCCCAGCACTTTGGGAGGCTGAGGCGGGTGGATCACGAGGTCAGAAGATCGAGACCATCCTGGCTAACATGGTGAAACCCCATCTCCACTAAAAATACAAAAAAAAAAAAAAAAAAATTAGCTGGGCGTGGTGGTGGGCGCCTGTAGTCCCAGCTACTCAGGAGGCTGAGGTGGGAGAATGGCGTGAACCCAGGAGGCGGAGCTTGCAGTGAGCCAAGATCGCGCCACTGCACTCCAGCCTGGCTGACAGAGCAAGATTCTGTCTCTAAAAAAAAAAGAAATACAGATGTTCAGGCCTCACCTCAGACCTCTTAAATCAGAACTTCTGAGGTTAGGGCTCAGAAAACTGGGTTTTAAAAATCTCCCTTTTCAGTTGATTCTAATACATGCTAAGGCTTAAGAACCAGTGCTCTGGTAATCCCAGCACTTTGGGAGGCCAAGGCGGGCAGATCACTTGAGGTCAGAAGTTCGAGACCAGCCTGACAAACATGGTGAAACCCCATCTCTACTAAAAAAAAATACAAAAATTAGCCAGGCGTGGAGGTACACACCTGTAATCCCAGCTACTAGGGTGGCTGAGGCAGGAGAATTGCTTGAACTCGGGAGGTGGAGATTGCAGTGAGCCAAAATCCACTGCACTCTAGCCTGGGCAACAGAGTAAGACTCCATCTCAAAAAAAGAGAACCGATGCTCTGGAATTAAGGTAAGCCTTTCAAACAGTT
The DNA here is from genome assembly GCF_008728515.1 of Papio anubis. Taxonomy (NCBI): domain Eukaryota; kingdom Metazoa; phylum Chordata; class Mammalia; order Primates; family Cercopithecidae; genus Papio; species Papio anubis. Next base: position 130,974,304 of record NC_044980.1, on the reverse strand, counting down.
TTCTTCAGCAATGTCCTAGGCTTTCCTTTCCTAGATCATTCCATGGCATGAGTTACTAAAAGCACACCACAGACTTAGCAGCATGTGGTATCTAGACATTCTCTAAGGCAAATGACAGATCTCAGTTGGGCTCAAAGGTTCCATCTTGGCGGTGGCTCACACCTGTAATCCCAGAACTTTGGGAGGCTGAGGCTGGCGGAACACCTGAGGTCAGGAGTTCAAGACCACCCTGGCTAACATGGCAAAACCCTGTCTCTACTAAAAATACAAAAATTCACCAGGCGTGGTGGTGGCTGCCTGTAATCCCAGCTACTCGGGAGACGGAGGCAGGAGAATCACTTGAACTTGGGAGGCAGATGTTGCAGTGAACAAGATTGCGCCACTGCACTCCAGCCTCGGTGGCAAAGCGAGACTCTGTCTCAAAGGAAAAAAAAAAAGTTCTCTATCTATAGCCTCGGGGGTTTGGCTTTTAAGTCTTTTCTCCACTCCATTTCACATCTCACAAAGACAAGCTTTAGGATTTAGGATGGTTGGAAGTAGAGATTTGTGATATATGAAGACAGGAATAAAACAAAGCAAGATCCGGCCGGGTGCGGTGGCTCACGCCTGTAATCCCTGCACTTTGGGAGGCCGCGGCGGGCGGATCACGAGGTCAGGAGATCGAGACCATCCTGGCTAACACGGTGAAACCCAGTCTCTACTAAAATGCAAAAAAAAAAATTAGCCGGGCGCGGTGGTGAGCGCCTATAGTCCCAGCTATTCGGGAGGCTGAGGCAGGAGAATGGCGCGAACCCGGGAGGCGGAGCTTGCAGTGAGCCGAGATGGCACCACTGCCCTCCAGCCTGGGCAACAGAGTGAAGACTCCGCCTCAAAAAAAAAAAAAAAAAAGCAGGATCCATTAGACTTCAGGAAGATTTTTAAACTGTATTATTCAATATGCCAGGGTTTCCTTTCTTGGAGCTTTTTAATATGAGTAGGACTTTAACTGCAGTAAGGTGTGGCCCTACTTAGTCTTGGGTGGCAGTAGAATTGACTGAACATTGTCGTTCTCTGGTATTAACCTAGTAGGACTGATAGCCCAGGACTGAACAGGACAAAGCCCTCTATAGCCTAGGCTGAGATAGAATAGAGACAAACATACCCTCTTCCCAGGCTCTGGAACAGAGACACTTTTTTAAAGTGAGTGGGAGGGAAGGGGGATTGTAGCCATAGGGCGGCCCAAGCACATGCCTGAGTGGCTGGACTGGCTTTTAATTTTTTTGTTTGGCAAGGTTTGCACATGCTCTTGCCCTAGAGTGTTACATGCATGCTTCACAGCAGAGGGCACTGCTGTATTCTCCAAGCCATCCTGCTGAAGTCTGAGGCTTCCACTCCTAGCTATGGCCTGTCTGTCAAAAAGAAGCTGCCTCTGTGGCCTTCTCCCTAATCCCTTGAACTCAAAGCCCAAAAGATCTAGGGGAAAGAGAAAAGTTACTGCTACATTAGGTGGAGATGGCCAAAGGAAAGATGCTGCTCCTCCGCCCCACCCACACACTTGCCCCTATAGGAATTCCTAGTAGCCAGAAGAGAAAACTGCTTGAAGCACCTCTTCGAAGTGTGAGGAGAGGTCCTTAACTCACTGCCTACCCTAGTGGGTCATTTCCTGATAATTCTCCCCAGAAGGGTAGAACCAAGTCCCAACATGGATAGAGATTGATGCACATGTGCCCACGTGTCAGTAGTCTTAAGTGGAAATTCTGAGTTGCAAAACAAAAAACTAGGGCTTAATTATCTTCCTTATGGAAAATTGTATTCAAAGTCAACATTTTTTGGTATTTTTTATTTTATTTTATTTTATTTTATTTTGTTTTTCTTGAGACGGAGTCTCGCTCTGTCACCAGGCTGGAGTGCAGTGGTGTAATCTCAGCTCACTGCAACCTCCGCCTCCCAGGTTCAAGTGATTCTCCTACCTCAGCCTCCCAAGTAGCTGGGATTACAGGCATGTGCCAGCACGCCTGGCTAATTTTTGTATTTTTGGTAGAGATGAGGTTTCACCATGTTGATCAGGCTGGTCTCAAACTCCTGACCTTGTGATCCACCTGCCTCAGCCTCTCAAAGTGCTGGGATTACAGGCGTGAGCCACTGTGCCTGGCCTAATATAAGCCCACTGCTTTCTTATAATATCATCTCATTGTATAGGGACTATATGATTTGATTCATGTTATTTTTGGGAATAACAATAGTAGCTAACATTTTTCAGGTGCTTACTGCATACAAGACTATCTCTAAACTCATATATATATGTATGAGTATATATATGTATGAGTGTGTATATATATATATACACACACACATACACTAATTTTCTTTTTTTTTTTTTTTTTGAGACGGAGTCTGGCTCTGTCGCCCGGGCTGGAGTGCAGTGGCCGGATCTCAGCTCACTGCAAGCTCCGCCTCCCGGGTTTACGCCATTCTCCTGCCTCAGCCTCCCGAGTAGCTGGGACTACAGGCGCCCGCCACCTTGCCCGGCTAGTTTTTTGTATTTTTTAGTAGAGACGGGGTTTCACCGTGTTAGCCAGGATGGTCTCGATCTTCTGACCTCGACATACACTAATTTTCACAACAAGTCTGTGAGACAGGTATTCATTATTATGTGCATTTCTTTATGAAGATAAATAAATTGAGGAACAGAAGGATTAACTCTTTTTTATTTTATTTTATTTTTTGAGACAGAGTCTCACTTGTTGCCATGGCTGGAGTGCAGTGGTACGATCTCAGCTCACTGCAACTTCCACCTCCCAGGCTCAAACAATCCTCTCACCTCAGCTTCCCGAGTAGCTGGGACTACAGGCATCTGCCACCACACCTGGATAATTTTTGTATTTTTTTTCTAATTTTAATTTTTGTTTTGTTTTGGGTTTTTTTTTTTTTTGAGACAGAGTCTTGCTCTGTTACCAGCCTGGAGTGTAGTGGCGCTATCTAGGCTCACTGCAACCTCTGCCTCCCAGGTTCAAGCAATTCTGCTTCAGCCTCCTGAGTAGCTGGGACTACAGGCGTGTGCCACCACGCCCAGCCAATTTTTTGTATCTTTAGTAGAAGACGGGGTTTCACCATGTTGGCCAGGCTGGTCTCAAACTCCTAACCTTGTGATCCATCCACCTCGGCCTCCCAAAGTGCTGGGATCGCAGGCCTGAGCCACTGTGCCCAGCTGTCTCCCTTCTAACTTTCATGGAGGCAATCTGAGCTCTAGTCTTCAACTAGAGCCTCCCAAAGTGCTGAGATTACAGGCATGAGCCACTGCACCCGGCCAAGTAACTTGTTTAAGATCACAAAGCTAATTAATGGTGGAGTAGGGATTTGACACAGGACGGTATTGCTCCAGAGCCTGTCCACTTCATGGACTTTGCTGTTACCAAACATTCATCAAAGAACAGTATGTCTGGCCAGGCGCAGTGGCTCACGTCTGTAATCCTAGCACTTTAAGAGGCCAAAGTGGGAGGATCCCTTGAGACCAGGAGTTTAAGACCAGCCTGGGCAACATAGCAAGACCCCATCTCTATAGAATAAAAATCAACTTAGCTGGGCATGGTAGCGCACACTTGTAGCCATAGCTACTGGGGAGGGTCAGGCAGGAGGATGAATTCAGCCCAGGAGGTCAAGGTTGAATTGAGCTATGATCCCTCCACTGTACTCTAGCCTGGATGACAGCAAGACCCTGTCTAAAAGAAAAGAAAACAAAACAAAACAAAAACCAGTGTGCCTTTCCAGAGTTGGCACTGTAGTGGGTGTTAAATCTATAAAAGCCTCAGTGGTAAGCTCTTGAGAATTTAGGGTCATAAGGGTTGCTTTGGCTTAAGAGATAAGGATAAGAGCAGGCACTAAAACTCTAGCCCAGAGACCTCAATACGAGGCTATGTAGGGAGTGTGCTCAGCATTGGTGTCCTTGCACTGGTATTTATTCATCAGGAGGTCAAGTGATATTGAACAGAAGTCTTTTGAGCTAAAAACTTCTCGAGACTGGGCACTGTGGCTCATGCCTGTAATCCCACTTTGGGAGCCTGAGGAGGGGCGGATCACCTGAGGTCAAGAGTTTGAGAGGAGCCTGGCCAATGTGGTGAAACCTGGTCTCTACTAAAAATACAAACATTAGGCCAGGTGCGATGGTTCACACCTGTAATCCCAGCACTCTGGGAGGCCAAGGCGGGTGGATCACAAGGTCAGGAGATCGAGACCATCCTGGCCACCATGATGAAACCCCGTCTCTACTAAAAATATCCAGCTACTCGGGAGGCTGAGGAAGGAGAATTGCTTGAACCCAGGAAGTGGAGGTTGCAGTGAGCTAAGATCGGGCCACCGCACTCCAACCTGGTGACGAAGCGAGAGTCTGTCTCAAAAACAAAAAACAAAATGAAAAAACAAACATTAGCCAGGAGTGGTGGCAGGCACCTGTAATTCCAGCTACCAGGAGGCTCAGGCAGGAGAATCGCTTGAACCCGGGAGGTGGAGGTTGCAGTGAGCTAAGATCACACCATTTCACTCCAGCCTGGGTGATAACAGCGAGACTCTGTATCAAAAACAAACAAACAAAAAACCTGCTTCTTAGGCTGGGTGCGGTGGCTTAAGCCTATAATCCCAGTACTTTGGGAGGCCGAGGTGGGAGGATTGCTTTAGTCCAGGAATTCGAGACCAGCCTGGGCAATATAGTGAGACCTCTGTCTCTACAGAAAGTTTAAGAATTAGCCAGGTGCAGTGGTGTATGTCTGTAGTCCCAGCTACTTAGGAGGCTGAGGTGGGAGGATTGCTTGAACCCGGGAGGTGGAGGTTGCAGTGAGCTGAGATTGCACCACTGCACTCCAACCTGAGTGACAGAGGGAGACCCTGTCTCAAAAAATATACATTAAAAAAAATTTTTTTTTGAAACTGCTCTTTGTCAATCTCAGCCCAGGACCTGGGTGACCTCTGCCATAGAGAAGGGAATGTATTAGGCCATTCTTCCATTGCTATAAAGAAATACCCTGTAGGCCAGGCGCGGTGGCTCACGCCTATAATCCCAGCACTTTGGGAAGCCGAGGCGGGCGGATCACAAGGTCAGGAGATCGAGACCACGGTGAAACCCCATCGCTAAAAATACAAAAAATTAGCCGGGCGCGGTAGCGGGTGCCTGTAGTCCCAGCTACTCAGGAGGCTGAGGCAGGAGAATGGCGTGAACCCGGAGGCGGAGCTTGCAGTGAGCGGAGATCGCGCCACTGCACTCCAGCCTGGGCAACAGAGCGAGACTCCCTCTCAAAAAAAACAAAAACAAAAAAAGAAATACCCTGTAATCCTAACACTGGGAGACCGAGGCTGGAGGATCACCTGAGCCTAGGAGTTCAAGACCATCTGGGCAACATGGTGGAACCCTGTCTCTATGAATAATTTTTTTTTTTTTAAGATGGAGTTTCGCTCGGCGCAGTGGCTAACACCTGTAATCCCAGCACTTTGGGAGGCCGAGGCAGGCAGATCACCTGAAGTCAGGAGTTCGAGACCAGCCTGACCAACACGATGAAACCCCGTCTCTACTAAAAACACAAAAATTAGCCGGACAAATTTTTTTTGGTTTTTTGGCATTTTTAGTAGAGACGGGGTTTCACTGTGTTAGCCAGGATGGTCTCGATCTCCTGATCTCATGATCTGCCCATCTCGGCCTCCCGAAGTGCTGGGATTACAAGCGTGAGCCACCATGCCTGGCCTTTTTTTTTTTTTTTTTTGAGACAGGGTCTCACTCTGTCACCCAGGCTATAGTGCGGTGGCATGATCTTGGCTCACTGCAGCCTCTGCCTTAGCCTCCCAAGTAGCTGGGACTACAGGCCCATACCACCATGCCTGACTGACCACCGTGCTTGCCTGGGAGACTGAGCAATAATATAAAGAAAAGAAGTTTAATTAGCTCATGGTTCTGCAGGCTTTATGGGAAGCATGGTGTTGGCATCTGCTCAACTCCTGAGTAGGCCTCCAGAAGCTTACAATCATGTCAGAAGGTAAAGGAGAAGCAGACATGTCACACATCCAGAGCAGGAGCAAGAGAGGGAGGGAGTGACGGGAGGAGGTGCCACATACTTTTAATAACTGGATCACTTGTGAACTCAGTGACAGCTCACTTATCCCCAAGAGGATGGCCCAAGCCATTCATGAAGGATCCGCCCACATGGTCCAGACACCTCCCACCAGGCCCCACCTCCAACATCAGGGATTACATTTCATCATGAGATTTGGACGGGGACAAATATCCAAACTGTATTAAGGAGGAATATTTCCTTTTCTTTATCAGGAGTATAAAGTAGGAGGCATGGGGAATTCTCTCCCTGTTCTATTCAGGCATAGGTTAAGGAAACACCAATTCCTTTAAACATATGCATCTGGAGTTGTCAGTTCTGAGTATCACAGTTATTAAAATATGACACAGTCCTTGCCCTCAAGAAATTGACAAGGTAGAAAAGTAGAAAATGGTTCTTTTTGTTTCCATCCCGACAAGCATTCTGCTCTAGTAGTGTATACTCAGCAAAAGGACCAAAAAGTGCCACTTCCAGCTCCAAATCAGCAGGTCAGGTGGTGGGGTCTGGCCAAGTTCACACACAGAATAATTAACTCCTGCATGCTACCTGGGATGACATTTATTCAGTGCTTGCTATATGCCAGGTATAATGCTACACCTTTTTTTTTTTTTTTTTTTTTGAGTCGGAGTCTCGCTCTGCTGCCCAGGCTGGAGTGCAATCTCGGCTCACTGCAATCTCTACCTCCTGGGTTCAAGCAATTCTCCTGCCCCACCGAGCCTCCAGAGTAGCTGGGAATACAGGCATGTGCCACCATGCCCGGCTAATCTTTGTATTTTTAGTAGAGATGGGGTTTCATCATATTGGCCAGGCTGATCTCGAACTCCTGACCTAGTGATCCACCCACCTTGGCCTCCCAAAGTGCTGGGATTACAGGCGTGAGCCACCGTGCCTGGCCTACACCTTCATTTAAATACTATACTCATTTAATCCTCACAACTGTTATGTGAAAGAGATACTATTATCCTTAATTTTACAGGTGAAGAAATGGAAGCACAGAAAAATTAAGTGACTTGCCCAAGGTCACCCAGCTAGTGTCAGCATTTGAATCTAGGCAGTCTGTAAAGCTTGTGGTCTTAACTCTTTATTATACTGCTAACATCCCGGATTAGGATAGCAGAAGGAATTAAAGCTCAAAGGAGAAAGAGAGGACTTGACAGAAGGTAGAATCCATGTAATCTGTCCATAAGAGGAGAAAATTGAGATTACAAGTGAAAGTGGAATAAGATACAGGGTCTTTGGGCATTTGAGGTGCAATCAGTGGATTGTAACGCCCTCCCTGAGCAGGATTTGTGTCTTAATCATTTTGCACCTAGCATAAAGCTGGACTCGTAATCAGTCTCAAAAGACATTATTGAATTGAATGATGGCTGAGTAACATCATCTTTGTAGAAAGGACTGGCTCATTTGTCATTGTCCCCAAGGGGCAATGCTGCTTATCTAGCAGGTGTTGGCAGTCACAGAGGACATGGTTGGTGGAGAGGGTGTGCTGGAGGGTTGTCAATATTAGTCTTGGAGTCATATTTATTTGCAGAGGCTTCTCCAATCCTCATTAAAGGCCCAGTGATGTCAGGCTCTCCACCCCTGTACCCAGACAGAAATATGCACCAGGCACTTCATTTTCTCTCATGAAAAGGCTGGCCTGTTACAGGTGGGATTGTTCATTGCTCCCAGCCCATCAGCTTGACACTGTATTCTTGGTCTATTCTGTGGGGACAGCCCTGGAATAGACACTGAGTATCCATCAGAGTAGGCACCCTGAGCAAACTTCCTTTCCCAAACTCTCTTCCTGCCCCAAACTTGATTTGGTTTGGTGGCTGGAGGAGAGGGAGGGCAGAGGAGACACCCCTTGACCACCTCACATCTTTGTTGGTTCATGGGTCTCAGCCCTTTCCTATCATCCCAACCAGCCTGAAATTGTTACTTTCTGCTTTATAAATTCCTTTTTTAAAGTATTGTCAGTTAAAAAAAAAAAAACAAAACAGAAAACTATTGTCTGCCTGTAAGAGCAGGTGTGAGAGAAAATTAGGTGCCTGGAGCTTATTTCTCTCTGGTGGTGAGGTGGAGGACCTGACATCATGGGGCCTTTAATGGTAGCCCCCCAGCTTCACATTCCCTAACCTTTCTGGAGAGGAGGGCTTGGGAAAGGCACATGGAGGTAGGGTGGAGCTGGGGGAAAACAGGCCTTGTACAAAAGCTGAGTAGCCAGATGTTCACTTTACAGCTCTTCTATAAAACTGGCAGGGCAGATATAGATTAAAACGAAGGACAAACTCCATTTAAAGTGCATTACAGCTCAGGAACCAGCACCCCCTGGGCAGGAGAAGGGAGGGAAGGGCACAGAGGCCACATCAGTCTCCTTCCTTATCTAGGGCCACATGTCTCTCTCCTAGCTTTGCCAAGGGTGATTTACACCCCCAGCTGGAATGACTCTCTTTCTGGGCTGATTACATCGGCAAATGCCCCCCAGAGGCCACAGCAGGATGGCCATATTCAGAAGCAGCAGCCAATAAATCTCAGAGGTTTATATTGCAATTCTCAGTACTCCCCGCTGGCCCTCTGCCAGGCTGGCTGTGGAAGTAAGGAGGGGGTCAAGTTAGAGGGTTAGGGGATGAAACCCTCCACTTCCTTTCATCACCCTCTTCTCCTCTCTTTCTATGCACTGCTCATTCTTCCAAGCCATTCTGCTTCTGGCTTTATCCTGGGATCTTGTGGGATCCTGGGATCTTATTGACCTAGGCCCAATAAATACCCTTATCCTTATGAGTAGACGTCCTGTGTTCTGGGCACAGATGTGTTTCTACCTAGTTGTTTAATCCTGATAGAGCAGCTTGCTCTCTGAAACTGTCATCATGTGAAAAGGATGGGTTCCTAATTGGTCTCTCCAGGCACCTTCCTTAGTGAGCTTTGGTCCAAGGAAATCTCTGCTATTTAGTGGAGGGTTTAATCTTTGCATCTTCCCTCATGACACCATCGGGGCTGAATTTTGGAATCTAATGCCCCAGGTGTGCTCCCCCGGCAAAGCCATTCCACCTGTCTGTGACCCATCTTTGCAGAATCTTGAGCTTAATAGCCCCCAGTCTTACCCTAGAAGACACTTAGGAGGGGAAAAACGAGATCATAGATGTGCCAATTCTAAGAAAAACAAATACTAGAAATGCAAGTGCCCTTGTGTTGGCTTGTTCAAGTTTTGTTACAAAATCTCTTTTGTGGTAGTGTCTGTTCTGTGATGTGTGGGTGAGTGGAATCCGGAAAGTGAGAAAGGGTGCTTTTTTTGGAGAAATATTTGGTTCCCCTAGATGGCGAGTTTCCAGCGGCAGCTTCCACAGTGTCTTGCTAGGCGAAGTTGGCAGACGGCAGGTGGGCCGCCTCGGAAGAGCAACCTCTTCCGCGCCAGCCCGGCGGCTCCCGGGGCGCCGGCCCTCCCTCGCCCCCACCCGCTTCGTCCCTCGGTCTAGCGCTGGAGGGGCGTGGTGCGGTCGCGCGCTTCGGAGTTGGAGGGCGGCGCCCAGGACCCTGGTGGGAAAGTGTGTGCGTCGCGCGGGAGGGCGGGAGTGGGAGGTGCCGGCCGGGGGAGCCCCGCTCACAGAGCTCCAGCGGAGGAGCGAGGGGAGCGCGGAGCCCGGCGCCCACAGCTCGCCATGGTGCGCCCCCCGAGCCCGCGACCGCTGCCTCCCGTAGTCCTGATGTTGCTGTTGCTGCTGCTGCTGCTGCCGCCGTCGCCGCTGCCTCTCGCAGCCGGTGAGTGTCGGAGCGCGCACCGGCCGGGGGTGCAGGGGGAGGGGGAGGTGAGGTGTAGGCGAAGCCCGGGGCACCTGCCCGGAGAGGGCGCAGCAGCCTCCCGGTGCACCCGAGCCGAGCCAGGGGAACTGGAGCAGGAAGCGCAGGGTGCCTGCAAGGGGCTGAGGTCACACCTAACACAGTGTGCGAACTGAGGTAGACTGAGTGCCAGCAATGGCCTGGTCACCCAAGCATCTCCTCCTCGCCCCTTTCCCCGCCCCGGCCCATTCCCTCTTTTGAAGTAGGTCTACACAGTCACAGAACAACCCATAGCCAGGTCATTACCAAGACAGCGTCTCTAGGAGGCAGGGAGAATCAGAAACAGTGTCATTTGCTCCACGTGGACTTTAACTCTTCCATCTGCTTTAAGGACTGAGGAAGAAACTAGGTACAGGTGAAGAAAAAGAAGTTTGTTAGAACTGACTTGTTTGATGACCTTCTATAATAGCAGGGCTCAGAAGCCGTCTAGCACAGTGACTTGCCCCTTGGATAATAAATAATCCACAATAGATGTTTTGTAGATGTAGTTCAAGGCCTGGTCTTAGAAACAGGCCACTCCCCCAAGGAAGAACAGTGTGGGATCCGAGATCCCTGGAAGGCTCATGGCCTTCGTGAGTGGTATGGGTGTGTGGAATCTTATTAAGAGACTTAATGAAGGGACTCCTAAGACAGAGAGACCACCACACTGCCCTGAGACCTCAGTCCCCAAGGCAGTGCTGTAGAAATGCTGCCTTGAGAGAGATATGGAGGGAAGGAGGGAAAACCCTGGTCTGTCCACCTGCCAACATCAGTAAGTCAGGGCAGCAAGACATCACCAGTCTGATTTGACTGCCTAGGAAATTTCACTAATCCTAAAGGTTATGGCTGCATGTCAGGATCAGGGGAAAACATTAAACACCTTTCTCATTAAATGATCCAGTGTTGGTGACAGATCTATTTTCCACAGTAATACTTGACAGCAATGACTTCTGGTTAAGTGGCCTCATTGAAAATCCATAAAACAGTCATCTAGGAGGTGCCATGTAGAGCCAAGTGCTCTTCAAGAGCACAGACCAACAGAGGGCTTTGGGGGTGGAAAATACCACTGCTCAGGGCCTGCTAAAAGCCAAGTATATAGGAGACCTCCGATTCGTAGGGAAGTGGTGTCATGTACTGAAAATCCTTCTGAAGTAGAGAGGAGGCTAGAGTCCCGGGTTCTAGCCTTGACTCAGTCTTGACTTGCTACATCCCCTGGTGCACATTACTTTTCTTTGTTCACCAATCTATAAAATGGGTACCTGGGCTGTGGGCCTCATTGATGAGAAACAAATGAGGATCTTGTGCCCTAAGGCATAGCCTGATCTGACCCCTTCTGTAGCTACTCATTCTCTGATGAGCCAAGAAGCAGAAAACAAAGTTACAAAACCAGGTTGCTAACAAATCAATATGAAATAGACGTGGCAGTGGCTGCATAAATAAGGAGGTGGGGCAAGTAATGGAGAGTGGTATGGACTATAACAAGCTGGAAAAGGTATGACTTGTCAGAAGGGGGCAGTCATTACTCAACTCCACCTGTTACATGTGGGCCCAAGTGTTTCCATTTTTCAAGACAAATTGGAAATTAATAGTTTTATTTGAAATCTGATTTTTTTTTTTTTTTTTTGAGACAGGGTATCAATCTGTCACCTAGGCTGGAGTTCAGTGGTGTGATTCCAGTTCACTGCAGCCTCGACCTCCCATACTCAAGCGATCCTTCTGCCTCAGCCTCCCCAGTAGCTGGTCTGAAGGAGAGTGCCACCACACCTGGTTAATTTTTGTATTTTTTGTAGAGACTGGTTTTTGCCATCTCTGATGCCCAGGCTGATCTTGAATACTGGGCTCAAACAATCTGCTCACCTTGGCCTCCCAAAGTGCTGAAATTATAGCTGTGCGTCACCGCACCCAGCCTAAAATCTGATTTTTAAATGTTGGCCACTAATTACAACTTTAAGAAAATACTGGCCGGGTGCGGTGGCTCACACCTATAATCCCAGCACTTTGGGAGGCCGAGATGGGCAGATCACGAGGTCAGGAGATTGAGACCATCCTGGCTAACACAGTGAAATCCTGTCTCTACTAAAAAATAGAAAAAATTAGCCGGGCGTGGTGGTGGGTGCCTGTAGTCCCAGCTACTCAGGAGGCTGAGGCAGAGCTTGCAGGCAGCCGAGATAGCGCCACTGCACTCCAGCCTGGGCGACAGAGCGAGACTCCATCTCAAAAAAAAAAGAAAAAAAAAAAAGAAAAGAAAATACTGTGAACGTGCAAAACAAAACAAAACAAAACCCCAAAAAACAAAAAAAACAAAACACACACACACACACACACACACACACACAAAAAAAAAAAAAAAAAAAAAACAGAAAAAGAAAATACTGCCGGGCATTTTAGCTCACTCCTATAATCCCAGCATTTTGGGAGGCCAAGGTGGGCGAATTGCTTGAGCTCGGGAGTTCGAGACCAGCCTGGGCAACATGATGAAAGCCCATCTCTACAAAAGATACAAAAATTAGCTGGGCATGGTAGTACATGCATGCAGTCCCAGCTACTTGGGAGGCTGAGGTGGGAGAATTCACTTGAGCCTGGGAAGTTGAGGCTGCAGGCTGCAATGAGTGGCGATTGTACCACTGCACTCCAGTCTGGGTGACAGAGATTAAAAGAAAGAAAAGAAAAGTAAAGAAAAGAAAAGAGAAAAAGGAACAGAACTTTGCTGACTAAAAAAAAAACCACATTTGGACACTGGATCAAATTATGACCTTTGCCCTGGATCAAGTCCTGTTTCACAATCCAGGAAACACAAGTTCCACCTTGTTGAGATGAAATTTAATGTGGCCCCGAAGTTCTTTGTTGAGATGAATGCCCCTAAATCCATCACTGCTCAAACTTGGTAGTGTCAACTAAGAAATTGTTTTCTTTTGAAAAGTTTACAACTCAATAGTTAGTACAGTTAAATATGTACAGCCAGGCGCAGTGGCTCACACCTGTAATCCCAGCACTTTGTTGAGGCCGAGGCGGGCAGATCACCTGAGGTCAGGAGTTCGAGGCCAGCCTGACCAACATGGAGAAATTCCTGGGTAACAAGAGCAAAACTCCATCTCAAAAAAAAAAAATTATAGTCCAGTTACAGCAATAGGACTTGAATCTGCTACTTTGTGTACTTACCACTTATTGGGTACCTACCTACTGGAAGTAACATCGTAAACCTGTAGAAATTCCTCAATCTTTTTAAATCCATGTTCCCTTTTGGTAAATATATAAAATATCATACCTTCCTTAAATACTTTTTGAAATCTCAAAAGCTTTTTCTTTCATCTTCTACGTGTAAAATTATCAAATATGCTTTTTGGAAATACATATTTCCTAGAGAAATTCTGATATACTTTTTCTTTTCCGTAGGTTATTGGGGTACATACAGGTGGCGTTTGGTTACATGAATAAGTTCTTTAGTGCTGATTCGTGAGATTTTGGTGCACCCATCACCCGAGAAGTATATACCGTACCCTATTTGTAGTCTTTTATCCCTTCCCCCCGCCATGCTTCCCCCCAAGTCCCCAAGTCCATTGTATCATTCTTATGCCTTTGCATCCTCATAGCTTATCTCCCATATATCAGTGAGAATATACGATGTTTGGTTTTCCATTCCTGAGTTACTTCACTTAGAATAATAGTCTCCAATCTCATCTAGGTTGCTGCGAATGCTGTTAATTCATTCCTTCCCTTTTTTTTTTTTTTTTTTTTTTTTGAGATGGAGTCACCCAGGCTGGAGTGCAGTGGTGTGATCTCGGCTCTCTGCAAGCTCTGCCTCCCGGGTTCACGCCAGTTTCCTGCCTCAGCCTCCCAAGTAGCTGGGTCTACAGGTGCCCGCCACCACACCTGGCTAATTTTTTTTTGTATTTTTAGTGGAGATGGGGTTTCACCATATTAGCCAGGATGGTCTTGATCTCCTGACCTCATGATCTGCCCATCTCGGCCTCCCAAAGTTCTGGGATTACAGGCGTGAGCTACCACACCCGGCCAATTAATTCCTTTTTATGGCTGAATAGTATTCTATTGTATCACAATTTCTGTATCCACTCGTTTATTGATGGGCATTTGGGTTGGTTCTATGATTTTGCAATTGCAGATTGTGCTGCTATAAACATGAGTGTGCAAGTATCTTTTTTTGTTTAATGACTTCTTTTCCTCTGGGTAGACACCCAGTAGTGGGATTGCTGGATCACATGGTAATTCTACTTTTTTTTTTTTTTTTTTTGAGATGGAGTCTCGCTCTGTTACCAGGCTAGAGTGCAGTGGCACAGTCTCAGCTCACTGCAACCTCCGCCTCCCGGGTTCAAGCAATTCTCCTGCCTCAGCCTCCTGAGTAGCTGGGACTATAGGCACATGCCACCACGCCCAGCTAATTTTTGTATTTGTAGTAGAGATCGGGTTTCACCCTGTTGGCCAGGACGGTCTCGATCTCTTGACCTTGTGATCTGCCGGCCTCGGCTTCCCAAAGTGCTTGGATTACAGGTGTGAGCCACTGCATCTGGCTTTTTTTTCTTTCCAGACAGAGTTTTGCTCTTGTCCCCTAGGCTGCAGTGCAATGACTTGATCTCATCTCACTGAAACCTCTGCTTCCTGGATTCAAGTGATTCTCCAGCCTCAGCCTCTTGAGTAGCTGAGATTACAGGTGACTGCCACCATACCCAGCTAATTTTTGTATTTTTAGTAGAGATGGAGTTTTGCAGTGTTGGCTGGGCTGGTCTCGAACTCCTGACCTCAGGTGATCTGCCCACCTCAACCTCCCAAAGTGCTGGGATTACAGGTGTGAGCCCATGCCCAGCCTACTTTTAGCTCTTTAAGGAATCTCCAGACTGTTTTCCTCAGTGACTGTACCAGTTTACATTCCCACCAGCAGTGTAGATTAGTAGTTCCCTGATCACTGCATCCGTGCCAACATCTACTGTTTTTTGATTTTTTGATTATGGCCATTCTTGAAGGAGTAAAGTGCTATCACATTGTGGATTTGATTTGCATTTTACTGATCATGAGTGATGTTGAGCAATTTTTCATATGTTGGCTATTCGTATATCTTCTTTTGAGAATTGTCTATTCATGTCCTTAGCCCACTTTTTGATGGGATTGTTTGTTTTTTTCTTTTTCTTTTTTTTGAGATGGAGTCTTGCTCTGTCGCCCAGGCTGGAGTGCAGTGGCGTGATCTCAGCTCACTGCAAGCTCTGCCTCCTGGGTTCACACCATTGTCCTGCCTCAACCTCCGGAGTAGCTGGGACTACAGGCGTTCACCACCACACCCAGCTAATTTTTTGTAGTTTTAGTAGAGATGGGGTTTCACCATGTTAGTCGGGATGGTCTGATCTCCTGACCTCATGATCCGCCCGCCTCGGCCTCCCAAAGTGCTGCAATTACCAGCTTGAGCCACCGCGCCCGGCCGATTGTTTTTTTCTTGCTGATTTGTTTGAGTTTGTTGTAGATTCTGAATATTAGTCCTTTGTCAGATGTATAGATTGTGAAAATTTTCTCCCACTCTGTGGGTTGTCTGTTTACTCTGCTGACTGTTCCTTTTGCTGTGTAGAAGCTCTTTAGTTTAATTAAGTACCAGTTATTCATCTTTTTTTTTTTTGCATTTGCTTTTGGGTTCTTGGTCATGAAATCCTTGCCTAAGTCAAGGTCTAGAAGGATTTTTCCAATGTTGTCTTCTAGAATTGTTATAGTTTCAGGTCTTAGATTTAAGTTCTTCTTTTTTTTTTTTTTTTTTTTTTTTTCAGATGGAGTCTCACCCTGTTGCCCAGGCTGGAGTGCAGTGGCATGATCTCGGCTCACTGCAACCTCTGCCTCCTGGGTTCAAGCAATTCTCCTGCCTCGGCCTCCTGTGTAGCTCGTATTACAGGTGCCCCCCGCCCACCCACCACACCCAGCTAATTTTTGTATTTTTAATAGAGGCGGTGTTTCACCATGCTGGTTAGGCTGGTCTTGAACTCCTGACCTCAGGTAATCCACCCACCTTGGCCTCCCAAAGTGCTGGGATTACAGGTGTGGTGGCCAGATTTAAGTTCTTAATCCATCTTGAGTTGATTTTTGTATAAGATGAGAGATGAGGACCCAGTTTCATTCTCCTACATGTGGCTAGCCAATTATCCCAGTACCATTTGTTGAAAAGGGTGTTCTTTCCCCACTTTATGTTTTTGTTTGCTTTGCTGAAGATTAGTTGGCTGTACTGGGGCAAAACTAATCTCTGATGTTAGAGATAAAGTTACTACCTTTTTGATCCACCATCTGCAGTGGAGTCACCACCAAAATGCAGATTTTCATAACACCCTTTATGGAGAAAGCCATCGCTCTTGAGGTTGAACCCTTGAATACAAGGAAATGTAAAAGCCAAGATCCAGGATAAGGAAGGAATTTCTCCTGACCAGTAGTAAAGACTGATCTTTGCTGGCAAGCAACTGGAAGACGGATGTGCTTTGTCTGACTATAACATTCAAAAGGAGTCCACTTGTCTTGTGTTGAGACTTTGTGGTGGTCCTGAGAAAAGGAAGAAGTCTTACACTACTCCCAAAAAGAATAGGCCGGACACTGTGGCTCATGACTGTAATCCCAGCACTTTGGAAGGCCGAGGTGGATGGATCGCTTGAGGCCAGGAGTTCGAGACCAGCCTGGCCAACATGGTGAAACCACCTCTCTACTAAAATTACAAAACCCAGCTCGGTATGGTGGCACGTGCCTGTAATCCCAGCTACTTGGGTGGCTGAGGAAGGTGAATCACTTGAACCCAGGAGGCGGAAATTGCAGAGAGCTGAGATCATGCCACTGCACTCCAACCTGGACAACAGAGTAAGACCTGGTCTCAAAAAAAAAAAAAAAAAGGAAAAAAAAAGCATAAAAGAAAGAAGGTGGAGCTGGCTGTCCTGAAATACCATAAGGTGGATGAGAATAGCAAAAATAGTCACCTTCGTCAGGAGTGCCCTTCAGGTGAATGTGGTGCTGGAGTGTTTATGACCAACCACTCTGACAGACACTATTGTGGCAAATGTCTGACCTATTGCTTCAGCAAACCAGAAGACAAGTAAAAGAAATGAAGACAGGCTGAGTGCGGTGGCTCACACTTTTAATCCTAGCACTTTGGAAGGCCAAGGCGGGTGGATCACTTGAGGTTAGGAGTTCAAGACCAGCCTGGGCAACATGGTTAAACCCTTTCTTTACTAAAAGTACAAAAATTAACTGGGCATTGTGGTGGGTGCCTGTAGTCCCAGCTACTTGGGAGGCTGAGGCAGGAGAATCGCTTGAACCCAGGAGGCAGAGGTTGCAAGGTTGCAGTGAGCTGAGATCGCATCACTGCACTCCAGCCTGACTCTGTCTCAAAAAAAAAAAAAAAGAAAAGAAAAAAATATAAAAAGAAATGAAGATACTGGTTTACTTGGGAGCACAGTGACTAGAAGAGGGCTTCAGGGGTACTGGTAATATTCTATCCTTTATCTGGATTCTGGCTACTCAAGTATATTCAATTTGTGAAATCCATTGAGCTATACATTTTTGATTCATGTACTTTTCTGTGTTATACCTCAACAAAAAGTTTATTACCAAGGAAGGTGTACAAATGGCTAACAAGCCCATAAAAATATGCTCAACATTTGTACACATAAGGGAACATATATGCTCCCTTAGTCATTAGGGAAATGCAAATGAAAACCTCAATGAGATGCCACTTCGTGCTCACAAGGATGGTTATAATTTTTTTAATGGGAAATAACAAGAGTTGGCAGTATGTATAGAAACTAGAATCCTCGTACATTGCTGATGGGAATGTAAAATGGTGCAGCTTCTGTGAAAAACAATTTGGCGGTTCCTCAAAAAGTTAAACATAGAATTACCGTATGACCCAGCAATTCCACCCCTAGGTATGTATCCCAAAGAACAAAAAACAGGTGTTCAAACAAATACTTGTACATGAAATGCTCATCAAAGCGCTATTCACAATAACCAAAAGGCAGAAGCAACCCAAGTGTCCATGAACTGAAGAATAGATAAACAAAATGTAGGATATTGATATAATGAAATATTATTCATCCATAAAGAACAATGAGGTACTGGCTGGGTGCGGTGGCTCATGCCTGTAATCCCAGCACTTTGGGAGGCCAAGGCAGGCAGATCACCTGAGGTCAGAAGTTCAGGACCGGCCTGACCAACGTGATGAAAACCGATCTCTACTAAAAATACAAAAATTAGCCAGGTGTGGTGGCATGTGCCTGCAGTCCCAACTACTCAGGAGGCTGAGGTAGGAGGATTGCTTGAACCCAGGAGGTCAAGCCTGCAGTGAGCTGCAGTGCTACTGCACTCCAGCCTGGGACATAGAGCAAGACCCTATCTAAAAAAGAAAAAGGAAAAGAAGGAGAAGAGAAGGAGAAGAAAGGACAAGGGAAGAAGGAGAAAAGTTGATGGTGGCTTGATCTAAGGAGTTAGTGACACCCATGGAGAAAAGTGGGCAGATTCCAGATGTGTTGTGAAGTTGACAGGACTTGTTGGATTGAACACAGGCTGTGAAAGGAAGAGATGAATTAAGGTGCGGTGGCTCACACCTGTAATCCCAGCACTTTGGGAGGCCAAGGTGGGAGGATCACCCAAGGTCAGGAGTTTGAGACCAGCCTGACCAACATGGAGAGACCCCGTCTCTACTAAAAATATAAAATTAGCTGGGTGTGTGATAATGCATGCCTGTAATTCCAGCTACTTGGGAGGCTGAGGCAGGAGAATTGCTTGAACCTGGGAGGCGGAGGTTGTGTTGAGCCAAGATCACGCCATTGTACTCCAACCAGGGCAACAAGGGTGAAACTCTGTCTCAAAAAAAAAAAAAAAAAAAAAAATTTTTCTCCTAGATTTCAATCTTTGAACAGCTAGGGAGATGATGATGTTCTGTTACCCCATGTTGAGCACCCTAAATCCTAGGATGCAGGGGATTCCTTCCAGGCTGTGGAGGAATCTTGGTATTTCTGAGTAAGAGACAGGGTTGGTGTACCCTTTCTTTCCTCCTGGAATTAGCTCTCTACCCCAACCCCAGCCAGTTTCCACCTTCAGGTATTTTTAAATGACTTTTAATGGGAGACTCAAAGTTATTGCTGACTGCCATTTAGCACTCCCTTGTCCATTCTCAACTCTCTGGTTCTGATACTAGCCCTGCCCATGGCATGACTCTGCCGGGGCCCCCTTCCTCTGTGCCTGTCAGGGTCATCAGGCTCGCCTTCAAACAACTATCCCCTTTGCCTCCCTGAAGGCTGAGCAGCCTCTCTGCAAACCCCTATTGTTGGACCTGGTCTGTTCTGTCTGGACTGTGGCAGCTGCAGACTATCTAGTCCTGCTGGGCTTCTCTCTCTCTCCACGCTTATTCCTAAAAGCCTTTTGTGCTACCCTAAGACTTTCACAAAGTTTCATCAGGAGTATCCGTCTTCCAACCTCGTGACTTGGTATTCCCAGACAGCTACTCTAACCTTATGTGAGTCTCACCTGGTATCTCCCTTTACAGGAGACCCCCTTCCCACAGAAAGCCGGCTCATGAACAGCTGTCTCCAGGCCAGGAGAAAGTGCCAGGCTGATCCCATTTGCAGTGCTGCCTACCACCACCTGGATTCCTGCACCTCTAGCATAAGCACCCCACTGCCCTCAGAGGAGCCTTCAGTCCCTGCGGACTGCCTGGAGGCAGCACAGCAACTCAGGAACAGCTCTCTGATAGGCTGCATGTGCCACCGGCGCATGAAGAACCAGGTTGCCTGCTTGGACATCTATTGGACCGTTCACCGTGCCCGCAGCCTTGGTGAGGCTCCCATTATAGAGTGGGCTAAGCTGGGGAAGATGGCTCTAGGGGGTTGTTTTTTAATCCTGCAGGATATGGGCCACGTGGTAGATTCTGATGAGGAGGATAATGAAGCTCTGCATTTGACATCAGAAAAGGTGGGGGGATAATACCAGGATCTCCTTGGGGCCCCATAACACTGCCCTCTCTTCTCCCTACTTCCCCCTTTCTTACCTGGCAACATGTCAGTTCCCACTTAGCAGAGCTGTGAACCAGGCTGAGGCCCAACCTGGGGAGTTCCTGGAACAGATGGTATGGACAGTAGATGGGAGAAAAGAGTCTTAACCCATAAATAGGCTCCAAATACCAAGTTCAGAGAAATGGGGAGGTAACATCTTGGTCCAGCCTTTAACAGAAAGAATACTCATTAACCAGCCAGGAGATGTAAGAGAGAGAAGGCACAGAAAGAGCCAAAGAGGAGCTGCCTGTCACTCTTTCCATAGGACCCTTATTAGTCAGCTTTTACCGGACTATGTTGCTGTAACAAAACAGCAACTTGCAAATACAAAGGTTTAATTCTTGCTCATGTTCTGTATTGGCTCTTCCATGGGTCTTATTCATTCTGGGATCCAGGCTCAAGGTGCAGCCTCTGTCCGGGATGTTCCCTTCTCGTGGCAGGAGGAAATGAGCATTGGTAGAACCACATGATGATTTTTAAAGTTTCTGCTCAGATCTTATATACACTACATCTGCTTACATTTCATTCAGAGAGCAAGTCACATGGCCAAGCCTCACATCACTGGATTGAGAATTGTACTTCTCCCACAGGGAGATACCAAAAATCTCATGGCAATAAATGAGGATATACAATCTTACAGGGAAGGCAAAGAATGATTGGAAACAATAATACAATCTATCATTGTCAAGTATTCATTTACTTCCCTTCTGCAAGTAAAATACACCCACCTATTTTCCATGAAAGATGCCCTAAGAGCTCTGTTCAAACATGACATCAGGCCGGGCACAGTGGCTCACACCTGTAATCCCAGCACTTTGGGAGGCCAAGGAAGGCAGATCACTTGCATTCAGGAGTTTAAGATCAACCTGGCCAACATGGTGAAACCTCATCTCTACTAAAAATACAAAAAATTAGCTGGGCGTGGTGGTGGGCGCCTGTAATCGCAGGCTATTTGGGAAGCTGAGGCAGGAGAATCACTTGAACCGGAGAAGCAGAGGTTTCAGTGAGTCGAGATTGCACTACTGCACTCCAGCCTGGGCGACAGGGTGAGACTCTGTCTCGAAAAAACAAGCAAACAAACAAACATGACATCAGGCTTCAAGTCTAGGATCTCATGATAGTTTTCAAATTGGGTCTGGATGTGGCTCCTCTTGATCTAAAAACTTATGAACTAAAAAGACAAGTCATCTGCTTTCTATATGTACTCACCACACAATAAAGGAACAGGGTCAGGATAACCACAACAAACATTGTCAGAAAGGGGAGGAATGGGCATCTAGGTGTGGTGACTCACACCTGTAACTTCAGCACCTTGGGAGGCCAAGGCGGGAGTATCCCTAAAGCCCAGGAGTTCGAGACCAGCCTGGACAACGTAGTGAGCGCCCATCACTACAAAAAGATAAATAAATTAGCTGAGTGTGGTGGTGTACAACTGTGGTCCCAGCTACTCGGGAGGCTGAGGTGGGAGGATCACTTGAGCCCAGGATTTTGAGTCTGCAGTGAGCCATGACCACACCACTGCGCTCCAGCATGGGTGACAGAGCGAGACCCTGTCTCAAATAAATAAATGAATGAATGAATGAATGAGAGACACACACAGCAGACATTGATTCATAGCAATTCTGAGATCCTGCTACACAAATGTTGTAAGGACCCTCTTCCCTGGGAATAGGGATTGCTCTTTAATAAGGCCCTGTTTTTGCTCTACAGGAGTAGTTGCCCTATCCATTGTTTTCCACAACTCTTGGTCCAGCCCTCTGGAAAGGTCCTTCCTCTTTCAGTTTTCTCTTTGACCACATTTGAAAAGGGCATTAGGGACTACAATTTACCTGGGGACTGAGCCGCATTCTCAGCCTGCTTCCTGCCCGAGAAATGTTGGGCCATTTTAAGTCTCAAATAGTCACAGTCTCTTTTAATCTACACTGGTAGCTCTTTGTAGTACAACTCTCTGAAAACATAATTGCTGCTTATGTCTTTGATTTCTATCATCTCATGTGCCTGTGGCCTTTCCCACAATTCAAGACATGCCTCTTTTTCTACACCTAATTAGAAGCACCTAGCCCTTATCAGGCTTCTGTGGAAGAGCCACTACTTTAGTCTTTTTTCACTGAGTACATTTGTCCAACTGGCAGGACTTATTGGAACCATCTTAATCAACTGAAAGATCTCCACAAACAGTATGATAGCCACATAACTCATTTGGTCTTTCCCCCAAGGCTGAGTTGTAATCAGCTTTATCACTCAAAGCATTTTTTTTAATGTTTTATCTTTTACCTTATGAATACGAGAAACAGTGGCATTTCTTTTCTTTTCTTTTCTTTTCTTTTCTTTTTTTGAAACAGAGTCTTGCTCTGTTGCCCTGGCTGGAGTGCAGTGGCTTGATCTCGGCTCACTGCAACCTCTGCCTCCCAGGTTTAAGTGATTCTCCTGCCTCAGGCTTCTGAGTAGCTGGCACCTGCCACCATGCCCAGCTAATTTTTGTATTTTTAGTAGAGAGAGGGTTTCACCATGTTGGTCAGGCTGGTCTCAAACTCCTGACCTTGTGATCTGCCCGCCTCAGCCTCCCAAAATGCTAGAATTACAGGTGTGAGTCACCACGCCCAGCACAGTTGCATTTCTTAATCCTACAAGTCCTGAAATTTCTAGATTATCTTTTCCTCCACATTTGGGAACTGGCCAATTCTTTTCTGAGCTTATGTCTTGTAGTACCTTGCCAAATGCAGCCAATAGCAATCAAGACATACTAGTAAACTGCTTCTCAGTTTCCCCTAACAGTACAAGCTCATTCAGCATATAACCTTCCCAGTTATCATAGGCAACAATTTTACCAGATGCTTTGCCACTGCATAATGAAGACTGCCATCTTTCTAGCCCCCAGTAACAGCTTCTTTACCACCCACTGCCCAGTACCAAAACCAATGACACACATTATATTATTTTATTTCTGTAGCACTCCACTTCTAGGTACCAATTGCATTTTATTTTTGCTGTTTTTTTAGTCGGAGTCTCACTTGTCACCCAGGCTGGAGTGCAGTGGCACATTCATAGCTCACTGCAGCCTCAACCTCCTGAGCTCAAGTGGTCCTCCCACCTCAGCCTCCCGAGTAGCTGGGACTACATGTGTGTGCCACCGGACCCAGCTAATTTTAAAATTTTTTGTAGAGATGAAGTCCTGCTGTGTTTCCCAGGCTGGTCTTGAGCTCCTGGGCTCAAGGAATATTCCCGCCTCAGCCTCCCAGTTGCATTTTTTTTTTTGTAAGATGGAGCCTCACTCTGTCACCCAGGCTGGAGTGCAGTGGCATGGTCGTGGCTCACTGCAGCTTCCGCCTCCTGGGTTCAAGTGATTCTCCCACCTCAGCCTCCTGGGTAGCTGGGATTACAGGCATGCGCCACCACGCCCAACTAATTTTTTTTTTTTTTTTTTTTTTTTGAGACGGAGTCTCACTCTGTTGCCCAGGCTGGAGTGCAGTGGCATGATCTTGGCTCACTGCAAGCTCCACCTCCCAGGTTCACGCCATTCACCTGCCTCAGCCTCCCGAGTAGCTGGGACTACAGTCACCCGCCACCACACCCGGCTAATTTTTTGTATTTTTAGTGGAGATGGGGTTACACTGTTAGCCAGGATGGTCTCGATCTCCTGACCTCGTGATCCTCCCACTTCAGCCTACCAAAGTGCTTGGATTATAGGCATGAGCCGCCGCGCCTGGCTAATTTTTATATTTTCAGTAGAGATGGGGTTTCACCATGTTGACCAGGCTGGTCTTGAACTCCTGACCTCAGGTGATCCACCCGCCTAGGCATCCCAAAGTGCTAGGATTACAGCTGTGAGCCACCGCACCTGGCGCCCCATTGCATTTTTAGTAAGAATTTGCTAGGTTATGCTCTTGTAACAACCAGTTCCCAAATCTCTGGCTTTCAACAACAAAAATGTATTTCTTGCTCATGTTACACATCTGCTGGAGGCTTCTATGAGTTGGCCTTGTCTCTGTTCTGCTTGTCTTCTTCACTGGAGGATCCAGGCTGGTAGAGGAGAAAGAGTAGCAGCAGAACCACGTGAGGGTCTTAAAGCTTCTGCTCAGATGTGATTTACATCACTTCAGCTCACAATCCACAGGCCAGAGCAAGTCACATGGCCAAGCCTGCCATCAGTGGGGTGAGGAAGTGTACGCCTCTCACAGGGAGTGTGAAAGTTACATGGTAACAGGTGGGGAAGTATAATCCTCCCAAAGGGTGGGGAACAAATAATTGGAAACAATAATACAGTTTGCCACACTCCTTGTTCCCTGTTTTCTACTCCTCATCCTAATCACTTCTCTTTCCGAACTTCCTCGGAGGCTTCTCCCTGAATCCTCTTGCCTCCCTACACTGTGTGCTGATAAGTGCGATGGTGCTCAGCATATTTATTTATCTCACTTATACCGTGGTGCTAAGCACACAGTGTGCTCAACAAATGGTAGCTCTTATTATTCTTATAGTTTATTGGTGGAGCCCAGCCTATACCTTATGGCCCTGCATTTTTCTCGTCTCTGCACAGCTTGCAGCTGGTTAGGTAGAGGCTGTGCTTTTCCTTTTCTCCACAGGGCTTTGAGGTCTGAGCCAGCAGCTTCAGCCCCTCCCACCTACCCCACCCTGATCCTCAGCCTTCTGGTGCTCCCCACCTTGTCTCTAGGTAACTATGAGCTGGATGTCTCCCCCTATGAAGACACAGTGACCAGCAAACCCTGGAAAATGAATCTCAGCAAACTGAACATGCTCAAACCAGGTGTGGAGGGCAATTAGGCTCGGGAACCAGAGGCTGGGGCTGGACCCTGGAGGAAGGGTGACTGGGGAGGGGCACAAGTTGGGGGGCTTATAAGGGGAAAGTTTCTAGCCTACCAGGTGACTAAGGAAGACTGTGTCAGGCTGGAAGTGTGAGCTCTGGGGCATGGTCTGGTCTCACAGGTGTCTCCAAAGGACAGCAGTTATTAGGGAGGCCATTGAAGAGAGCCCATTAGAGCTCCCTGTTTCTACAAGGCGGGCCCCTGCAAAGGGTGTGGTGGGAGTGGCAGCAGCCCCAGGAAAAATTGTGCTGAAATGAAGTATTTACTTGCATTCAAGGCAGCTGGGAAAGTAGCCTTTTTGTCCCTGAAGACTAGGAAATTGCTGTTTTCAACCATTCTAATGGGATGGGCGAGGTGTTGGGCAGGAAAAGAGAGTGTGACTCTGCACGGGGTGACTCAGGGTGGGGAGCCATCAGTCTGGCAAGGACTGTGATGCATGTTTTTCAGGAAAGTGAGACTATGAGTTAATTGAGGAAAAACATACACACATGCTTTTTGAGAAAGATGTGAGCTTTGCTGTATAGTCAGTTTTTTATCATTAGAATTAGAATTTTGAGAAAAAGGCATAGAGTTACATGCATGAAAAACTCTTAGTGACAAGCTTAGCAAATAACCTGTTGCAATTACTTGATTACTATGGCTGCTGGAATATTCTGTTAATAGAAATAATAATTTCCCAAGATTCAGAGTATGGGGAACAGAGTATACATGAATCAATAAATGAAAGATGGGCAGGTGACATTAAAATGGAACAGGATAGGTGCAGATGAAGCCAAAACCAAACCAGAAACCTCAACTAGAATTTGGCTGCATCTGTTTTGGACAGTTTTGAAAGTGCTTCAGAATGTTGCAGGTACTCTGGGTTATCTTTTCTATCTTCAGCTCTCACAGCGCAGCACTGAGGAAAGAGGTATGGTTTTCTGAGCTTTCTGGCCGCTTGAATTCTAGATAAATGGGTGTTCAATGCATATAGATGATGATAGTGATTATTCTTATTATTTTACCTAGTCAAGATGAGGAGTTGGGCCGGGCACGGTGGCTCATGCCTGTAATCCCAGCACTTTGGGAGGCCAAGGTGGGCAGATCTCCTGAGGTCGGGAGTTCAAGACCAGCCTGGCTAACATGATGAAACCCCGTTTCTACTAAAAATACAAAAAAATTAGCCGGGCGTCGTGGCGCGTGCCTGTAATCCCAGCTACTCGGGAGGCTGAGGCAGGAGAATTGCTTGAACCCAGGAGGCGGAGGTTGCAGTGAGCTGAGATCTCGCCACTGCACTCCAGCCTGGGCAACAAGAGCAAAACTCCGTCTAAAAAAAAAAAAAAAGAGGAGTAGGATGGGGAAGGCTTCAGAAGAGCAGGCAGAGTTTGTGGGGAGAGGGGAAGCCCTGGATTAGGAGTGGGTTTATTCAGGACAGGCTTTCTTTTCCTCCTATATCCACTACCTTCCTTGTCAAATCAGGGGTTTTCCGGGGTTCCTATGGAGCCTGGGCTGCAGGCATGCAGAGGGCCCAGCCCAGTGACTCCGTGCCCTTTCCCCCCAGACTCAGACCTCTGCCTCAAGTTTGCCATGCTGTGTACTCTAAATGACAAGTGTGACCGGCTGCGCAAGGCCTACGGGGAGGCGTGCTCTGGGCCCCACTGCCAGCGCCACGTCTGCCTCAGGCAGCTGCTCACTTTCTTCGAAAAGGCCGCCGAGCCTCATGCGCAAGGCCTGCTACTGTGCCCATGCGCCCCCAACGACCGGGGCTGCGGGGAGCGCCGGCGCAACACCATCGCCCCCAGCTGCGCGCTGCCACCTGTGGCCCCCAACTGCCTGGAGCTGCGGCGCCTCTGCTTCTCCGACCCGCTTTGCAGGTGTGTGGTTTGGGAAGACAGGGTGGGCAGGGATGTGGCACACGCCACTCCTTCCTGGCCATGTTCCTGTGCTGAGCAGGGTCTGACCCTCCCAGGGAACCGTGGACCCACTGGCTACTTTACCAAGTAGCTACACTGGATATTTTGTGAAAGTCTTTTCTCAAAAAGAATATGTTTTTTTTTCTTTGCTGTAAAATCTCAGGAAATATAAAAATGTATTTTAAAATATCATTCAAAATTCTATCACCTGAAGATAATCTATCATACTTTGGGAAGCATTTCCTTCCAGTCATTTTTCTATCCAGATAACAAAAGTAGACATTCTGGGAATATATTTGTGCCTTACTTTTTTTCTCTTATGGCACATCTCATGAGCATTTTTCCGTGGAGGTGGTGTGGGGTAGTGGTAAGAGGGGATCTGAAATCAGACAGGTGTGAATTTAAATCCTGGGTCTCTGCGATCTTGAGCACATCACTTAACCTAAAAATTCCATCACTAAACCTAAGGTTCCATTTAGTCTCCTGTAAAAACTGGGATAATAATGCAGACCTCATGGGATTTTGGTGAGAGTTAAATTACATAATTTATATAGAGTGGTGTAGAGTACCGGTGAAGAGTAAGTGCTCAATAAATGGTAGTGCTTATTTTTTCATTTACTGTCCTTTAAGAACTTTTTTCTTTTTTTTTCTTTTTCTTTCCTTTTTTTTTTTTTTTTTTTTTTTAAGACGGAGTCTCACTCTGTCGCCTAGGCTGGAGTGCAGTGGCCGGATCTCAGCTCACTGCAAGCTCCGCCTCCCGGGTTCACGCCATTCTCCTGCCTCGGCCACCTGAGTAGCTGGGGACTACAGGCGCCCGCCACCTTGCCCAGCTAGTTTTTTTGTATTTTTTAGTAGAGACGGGGTTTCACTGTGTTAGCCAGGATGGTCTCGATCTCCTGACCTCGTGATCCGCCAGTCTCGTCCTCCCAAAGTGTTGCGATTACAGGCTTGAACCACTGCGTCCGGCCTTTTTTTTTTTTTTTGAGACAGAGTCCCCCTCTGTCACCCAGGCTGGAGTGCAGTGGCACGATCTCGGCTCACTGCAACCTCTTTCTCCCAGGTTCAAGCGATTCTCCTGCCTCAGCCTCTCGAGTAGCTAGGACTACAGGCTTGTGCCACCATGCCCAGCTAATTTTTGTATTTTTAGTAGAGATGGGGTTTCACTATGTTGGCCAGGCTGGTCTTGAACTCCTGACCTTGTTATCAGCCTGCCTCGGCCTCCCGAAGTGCTAGGATTATGGGTGTGAGTCACCATGCCCAGCCAAGAACTTGATTTTTAAATACCTGCATTATATTCCATGTATGGATGCCCTACACTTTATTTAACCATTCCTCTATTGCTAGATATTTAGGTTGTTTTTTGTTTTGTTTTGTTTTTAAGATGGAGTCTCATTTTGTTGCCCAGGCTGGAGTGCAGCTGTGCGATCTCGGCTCACTACAGCCTCCTCCTCCTGGGTTCAAGGGATACTCCCCCTTCAGCCTCCCGAGTAGCTGGGATTACAGGCGCCCGCCACCATGCCCAGCTAATTTTTTTTTTTTTTTTTTTTTTTGTATTTTCAATAGTGATGGGGTTTCGCTGTGCTGGCCAGGCTAGTCTCGAACTCCTGGCCTCAGGTGATCTGCCCGCCTTGGCCTCCTAAAGTACTGGGATTATAGGTGTGAGCCACCGCGTCCAGCCAGGTTGGTTCTTTTTTTTCCTTCTTTTTTTTTTTTTTTTTTTTGAGACAGTCTTGCTCTATCACCCAGGCTGGAGGGCAGTGCTCACTGCAGCCTCCATCTCCTGGGTTCAAGCAATTCTCCTGCCTCAGCCTCCTGAGTAGGCTGGGACTATAAGTGCACACCACAGTGCCCAGCTAATTTTTGTATTTTCAGTAGGGATGGGGTTTTGCCACATTGGCCAGGCCAGTGTTGAACTCCTGAGCTCAAGTGATCAGCCCACTTCAGCCTCCCAAAATGCTGGGATTATAGGCATGAGCCACCATGCTTGTCCAACTCTTACTGTTTAATCTTTGTGCACTAATGTAATTATTACTTAGGATGTGCTGCTACTAGTGCCATGGCCAGATCAAAGGACATGGGAGATTTGTAAGGTATTTGATAGATTTGATAAATATTCTCTTCAGGAAATTTGAAATTCTGATCTGGCTTTCCTGTGTCTTCTCAGGATAAAACACTCACAAAATTGAAGCTATCATTCATTCAAGTGACATTTGTTGACAATAACCTTGGTTTGCAACTTGGTTCTCCTACTTAGTTCTTTGTAACCTTGGGCAAGTTACTTAACCTCTGAGACTACCACTTTCCTCATCTGTAAACTATATAGGGCTCCTGCCATCCATTGTGGGCTCCTTCCTTCCTTCCTCCATTCATCCGTCCTTCCTTCCTTCCTTCCTTCCTTCCTATCTCCCTTCTTCCTTTCCCTTTCCTTCCCTCCCTCCTTTCCTTTCCCTCCCTCCCTCCCTCCTCCCTCCCTCCCTCCCTCCCTCCCTCCCTCCTCCCTTCCTTCCTTCCTTCCTTCCTTCCTTCCTTCCTTCCCCTTCCTTCCTTCCTTCCTTCCTTCCTTTCTTTCTTTCTTTCTTTCTTTCTTTCTTTCTTTCTTTCTTTCTTTCTTTCTTTCTTTCTTTCTTTCTTTTTTTCTTTTCTCTCTCTCTCTCTCTCTCTCTCTCTTTCTTTCTTTCTTTCTTTCTTTTCTTTCTTGATAGGGTCTTGCTATGTTGCTCAGGGTGGTCTCCAACTCCTGAGCTCAACTGATTCTCCCACCTCAGCCTCCCAAGTAGCTGGGATTACAGGCGTGAGCCGATACGCCTGGCTTATGCATTCTCTTGCTTCATCCTCACAAAATCCATGAGGTAGTGCTGCTGTCATCTCTATTTTATAGTTGAAGAAACTGAGGTTAAAGAAACTATCTGAGATCTCATAAGTAGGGATCGTGGAGCCCAAACTCAGAGTGAAATGCTGTGGGTTCCGAGGAATGGTACATTTAATTGTGACAGGGGCACACTTCACAGAGGTAGAGGTCCTGGGCCAGGCTCTGAAGGCAGAGGAGGATTTGACACGACAATGGGCATTCCAAGCTAATGGGACATGAGGGAGAAGGCCACAGGCCGGACCCTCAAGGGTGACTCTTGAAATTTTCCTGGCTGAGTGCAGTGGCTCACACCTGTAATCCCAGCACTTTGGGAGGCCAAGGCAGGTGGGTCACCTGAGGTCAGGAGTTTGAGACCAGCCTGGCCAACATGGTGAAACCCTATCTCTACTAAAAATAAAAAATTAGCCAGGTGTGGTGGCACGCACCTGTAGTCCCAGCTACTCGGGAGGCTGAGGCAGGAGAATCACTTGAACCTGAGAGGCGGAGGTTACAGTGAGCCAAGATTGAGCCACTGCACTCCAGCCTGGGCAAGAAAGAGTGAGATACCATCTCAAAAAAAAAACAAGAAAGAAATTTCCCTTCTTCCAGATCACGCCTGGTGGATTTCCAGACCCACTGCCATCCCATGGACATCCTAGGAACTTGTGCAACAGAGCAGTCCAGATGTCTACGAGCATACCTGGGGCTGATTGGTGAGGCTGGGGGCATGTGTAGGGAACCCCATGTTGGCTAGGCCTGAGGGTAAGAATGCTCTGGAGATAAAGGATGTGATCCTGTCATGGGTGGAATAAGGTGGGAGCTAAAGTTAGGGTTAGCCTAGGCCCTGACTACCCTTTCCCTCTTCACTCCACAGGGACTGCCATGACCCCCAACTTTGTCAGCAATGTCAACACCAGTGTTGCCTTAAGCTGCACCTGTCGAGGCAGTGGCAACCTGCAGGAGGAGTGTGAACAGCTGGAAGGGTTCTTCTCCCACAACCCTTGCCTCAGTGAGTGTGCTGTACTTGCTCCCAGCCCCCGGGGCTGAGTCAGCTGGACTCAAGAGAAGGAAAAGGGTCAACTCTGTGGCCCAGGCTGGTTCCATCCATCTCCACCAGACAGAGCAGCTTCTAGCATAGGCTTTCATTGCCGCAGCTCGGGCCTTTCTTCTGTCTCCCACTCCCTGAGAAACCTCCCACGCTGCCTGTTCAACCTGTCTGGAACCCAGGAATATCTCCAGCTCAAGAAACAAGTAGAATGAGAGAGTATCCTACTTCCACCTCCCACCCACTTGCTCCCCTATCGCCCAGGGTCCCCGTGGCATTCCCTTTCCTTCCTGGGGAGCCTGAGAAATCTCCTGCCCCTATACCCTTCCAATGAGCCTTCTCTCCTCTCTTCAGCGGAGGCCATTGCAGCTAAGATGCGTTTTCACAGCCAGCTCTTCTACCAGGACTGGCCACACCCTACCTTTGCTGTGATGGCACACCAGGTAGGGCCTCCTCTGTTACACCCCTCAGACTTTACTGGGCCAGCTGGGGAAAACCCAAATTAGGCAGACAAAGGGATAGAGGTGGGGGGCTGACCTCCTCATTGCCATGAATATAGAGACCTCTACTAGATACCTCAGGGGAAGGGGAATACCTCTTGACTGAGGCTGAGGTAGTGAAGGGGTTGAAGAAAATCCCCTGAGATAACTCTATTCCATTTCTTCCACAGAATGAAAACCGTGCTCTGAGGTCACAACCCTGGGCGCCCTCTCTTTTCTCCTGCACGCTTCCCTTGATTCTGCTCCTGAGCCTATGGTAGCTGGACTTCCCTAGGGCCCTCTTCCCCTCCACCACATCCAGCCAGACTTGCAGCCCACAAGGCGTTAGGAAAGGACAGCAGCAGAAAGAGGTGCAGTGCACAGATGAGGGCACAGGAGAAGCTAACGGTTATGACCTCCAGATCCTTATTGGTCTGGTCCTCATTCCCTCCACCCCGTCTCCACTTCTGATTCATGCTGCCCCTCCTTGGTGACCACAATTTAGCCATATCATCTGGTGGTGACCAGCTCCACCAAGCCCCTTTCTAAGCCCTTCCTCTTGACTACCAGGATCACCAGAATCTAATAAGTTAGCCATTCTCTATTGCATTCCATGTTAGGGTTAGGGTAGGCAGGACTGGGTGTTCTGAGGTAGCCTAGAAAGACATTATCCTTTGTGAGGAAGGTTCCTGCCCACTCATCTCCTCCTCTGAATGGTGGATGGAAACCTACTGCCTGCACTGCCCTGTCCCCGGATCCTGCAGAACATCTGGGCATCAGGAGCTGGAGCCTATGGGCCTTGCTTTATTCCTATTATTGTCCTAAAGTCCCTCTGGGCTCTTGGATCATGATTAAACCTTTGACTTAAGACTTTGCTCTTTTTCCATTTTCTCAAATTTTGAATATCTGTAGAACTAGGGTGTTAATGAAAGAACACAGACCAGGTGATGAGACACAGCAACCCTACCACCAACTGCTATATGACTTCAGGTATATCTCCTAGCCTCTCTGTGTTCTTGACATGGTGTTGTAATTAAAAATAGCTTATGTGAGGCTGTGGACCCGGGATCTGTCCCAGCTCCAGCCATTTCTTGGATACTGCCTGGGATCTGCCACAGATGGGGATTCTTAGTCAACCACACCATTTATTGAATACCTGCTTGGGTTATTGGCCTGCTCCAGATCATAATGGGGGCCAGAGGAAAAGACAGATTGGTTCTTTTCTTCTCTCTTTTTTTTTTTTTTTTTTTGACTCAAAGTCTTGATCTGTCGCCCAGTCTGGAGTGCAGTGGTGCGATCTTGGCTCACTGCAACCTCCTCCTCCCAGGTTCAAGCAATTCTCCTGCCTCAGCCTCCCAAGCAGCTGGGACTACAAGCGTGTGCCACCATGCCCAGCCAATTTTTGTATTTTTATTAGAGACGAGTTTCACCATATTGGCCAGACTGGTCTCGAACTCCTGACTTCAGGTGATCTGCCCGCCTCAGCCTGCCAAAGTGCTGGGATTACAAGTGTGAGCCACCATGCCTGGCCCAGAGATTGTTCTTGATCTCAGGGAATTTGTAATCCTATTGGGATAAGGACACACCCACCCATGCAAAGTATAATAGTTGGAAGAATGTATTTATAGAGCTCTGGACATCTGTCTATTAATTGATTCACTCACTCTTTCAATAAGCATCTGATGAATGCTGACTCTGCAAGACACTGTTTTGTGTGCAAGAGATTCCAGGATAAAAGGACTCAGATCCTATGTTCAAACCTTTTACACACCAGAGCAGGGAAGCAGACAACAGTCCATAAGAGCAGTGCAGTATGATAAGTGATATATAATAATTACGATAATCCTTTTCTTTTTTTTTTTTTTTTGAGACAGTCTCGCTCTGTCACCCAGGCTGGAGTGCAGTGGCATGATCTTGGCTCACTGCAACCTCTGTCTCCCAGGTTCAAGCGATTCTCCTGCCTCAGCCTCCCAAGCAACTGGGATTACAGGCTCACGCCATCACACAAGGCTAATTTTTTGTATTTTTAGTAGAGACACAGTTTCATTATGTTGGCTAGCCTGGTCTCGAACTCCTGACCTCAGGTGATCCACCCGCCTCAGTCTCCCAAAGTGCTGGGATTATAGGCGGGAGCCCCCGTGCCTGGCCCTAATTATGATAATCCTCATTTTTGGAGCCCATATTGTGTGCCAAGTACTACTGCGCATTAACTGTGTGCAAATACATCCATTAATTCGTTTAATCCTCCAGCAACATTTGAGTTTGTGAATCACAAGCTGTTAATATGTGACCTTGGGCTTAGCCTCACTGGGCCTCACTATCCATACCTGTAACATGGAAAATCATGGCACCCACCTCATGAGGAATGAGATAATCCATGTAAAAGCATTGTAGCTGACATACAGTAAAAACTCACAAAAGTTAACAATTATGTGTTTTTGTAGAGAATTTGGACATTACAGACAATTCTAAAGAAGAAAGCAAAATCTTTAAGCTCGCACTGTCAAGTGTCCAGACTGCTCCCTGCATATCTGTGACCTTGAGAATCTATGGGCATGTGTAATGTTACATAAGTGGGGTCACACACTGGATAGCAAAGTGCAAGTCACAGACATCATTCAGCATCCGTGAGTAGAGTTGAGCTATATCATTCTATTTATCATCTGCATGACATGAACTTATATGAATGCATATTCATACATGCATAGTTTAACCAGTTCTGTGTTGATGGATATTTGGTTGTCTTCCCATTCTTCTCTGAGCCAAGTTTAAGGCAGCGAGGGAGGTGACTGTGGGTAGGATGTACACAAGGCTGCCAGAGTGGTGGGTGGAATCTGTAAGTCTCTCTATATACATTTCGTATTCCCGTAGCCTGCACAGCCCCAGGAAATGCTCAGCCAGGCTGCCTCCCTGAAAACTCCAGTGGGACACTGAGTTGACCTTCCTTCTTCCCCTCCCAGGAAGATCTCTGAGCAGTCAAGTCCTCTCCATTTGCCCTGGCTTCATTAACCTGGGGCTGGGGGTGTGAATGGTGTAGTCATTTCTTGCTGAGTACTTGAATTAGACTAATAGGTCATGTATGCTTTTCTCTGAAGAAGGCCCAAATTTCTGGTAAACAACCAGACCACATTTCCAGCCCAGGGCCCAGAGCCAAGACCCTGGGTCAGGGTGCAGTGGCTGAACTGAAGCTTTTAATGGTGTCATGGCTGTCTGGGATAGTTAATGCCATTATACTAGCTTCTGGGCAACAAGGTAGGAAGGACTTTTGGTAGCAGTGGTAAATGGAGAGTGCTAAATTACGAGTCTCTCCATGGTTGGGGTGGATCAGACTATCTCCTAAACAACTATCTCCAAATTCATTCATTCATTTATTCATTCATTCAACAAACCTTTAATAAGCACTTGTCTTGTCCCAGGTCTTGAGTATTTTTGCAGGAGATAAGATCTGGGCCGGGCACAGTGGCTCACGCCTGTAATCCCAACACTTGGGGAGGCCAAGGCAGGTGGGTCACCTGAAGTCAGGAGTTTGAGACCAGCCTGGTCAACATGGTGAAACCCCATCTCTGTTAAAAATACAAAAATTAGCTGCATGTGGTGGCGGACACATGCAATCCCAGCTATTCAGGAGGCTGAAGCAGGAGAATCGCTTGAATCCGGGAGGCAGAGTTTACAGTGAGCCGAGATTGCTCCATTGCATTCCAGCCTGGGCGACAGGGCGAGACTCCATCTCAAAAAAAAAAAAAAAAAAAAAATCTGTCCCTGTCAAGTCATGAGCCATGGCTTTAATGAAGAAGCAGCCCAGGTCTGGCAACTGGACCCTAAGTTTCAGTTGTTGGGATTCTTCAGTTAGCCTGGTTGATTATCACACTCAGCTATTTGACCTCAGAAAACGTTGTTCACATTTCTGAGCCACTATTTCCTCACCTAGAGTGAGGATGCCAATAGAATACATAACTTAACAAGTTGCAGTCTTTGTTTTGCTTTGTTTTTAGTAAAGCAAATTAATTTCAGCCAAAAGACTAATTGGCAATATGAAATAATGCTGATATCAGTTGTAATAGTTTGGGTTGGCAATTTTTTGGCTTCCTATTTCTCTAAAAGCTTATAAGCATGAGTCATTTATGCTTATTTTGATCTCCATGTGTATTTAATTTAGATATTGGTAAAAATACTAACTCAGGTTTTGTTTGTTTTTTTTTGAGGCAGAGTTTTGCTCTTGTTGCCCAGACTGGAGTGCAGTGGCACAATCTCAGCTCACTGCAACCTCCGCCTCCTGGGTTCAAGCAATTCTCTTGCCTCAGCCTCCCAAGCAGCTGGGACTACAGGCATGCGCTACCACACCCAGCTAATTTTTGTATTCTTAGTAGAGATGAGGTTTCACTGTATTGGCCAGGCTGGTCTCAAACTCGTGACCTCATGATCCACCTGCCTCAGTCTCCCAAAGTGCTGGGATTACGGGCATGAGCCCACTGCGCCCAACCTTTTTTTTTTTTTTTGAGACAGAGTCTCACTGTGTTGCCCAGGTTGGAGTGCAGTGGCATGATCTCGGCTCACTGCAACCTCTGCCTCACAAGTTCAAATGGTTCTCCTGCCTCAGCCTCCCAAGTAGCTGGGATTACAGGCACAGGCCACAATGCCTGGCTGATTTTTTTGTATTTTCAGTAGAGACGCGGTTTCATCATGTTGGCCAGGCTAGTCTCAAACTCCTGACCTCAGGTGATCCGCCCACCTTGGCCTCCCAAAGTGCTGAGATTACAGGCATGAGCCACCTTACCCAGCCAGGTTGTTTTGAAGACTGGAAATTATGACACTCAGCATGGTGCCTGATACAGGATGGACACTCAGTAAACAGCAGCTATCATTATTATATACATCTGAGAGGGGACCTGTAGGTATCATGTATTCTGTTCTCTGCCCTGAAACAGTGATGAGACGATAGGGCTGATTCTCTCCAACTGTGGGCTCAATTCTGGGTAAGGCTGCCCCTGGGAGACTTGCTATTTGAGGTCTGAATTCCAGGCTAGGAGCTGAAGCTCTGGGCCTATTGCATAGGCCCTGAGGGACTTTGTACAAGTCATGAAGGCAGACTGAGTCTTTTGACTGAGAAAGTCAGCATCCTAGTCTGGTCTTTTGACTCCCAGGAACAGAAACATTGGAATTACTTAGTAAAAGGGGAGTATCATGCAACCCAATTCCAAGAATTTCAGCCAGGCTTTGAGGAAGCTGGAAGTGGTGAGTCAGGAACTGTCCCTTGAAGCCCTAGACATCTTGAACCATCTACTACCTTCTCTCTGCAGACCTACTTCCTCTGCATGGCCTTCTAGGTCCAATGGCTGTAGCTACTTGATCTCCCATCTCCCATGCCAATTCCAAATTCACAGAGAGGAAATCAGATTGTCTGGGCTCAGGTTCTAGATTGGCTTTTCCGGATCAAGTTTCCATTGCAGGCCTATTAGCTGAGTAAAGAAAGCCTAGGGACATTTATTACTAGAGTAATTATGGGATCCTGATCCCAGACTTGTCAGTGGAGGGCAGCTGTCAGAGAAGGCAGTGCCGCTCCGCAGCACGCCCCAAAACATGGACTCTTGTTAGGGAATTGGGGTGGATCTTAACAGTCACCAGCGCTCTGGCTTTGCTGCTTCAGTGGCTTCCTCCCAGGCATAGGAGTGTCTTCTCTGTGTTTCCTTCTTAGATGCCCTGAAGGGGTGGAATGTAGGAACCCGGGTCACATGCTGTGACTCCTCTGGGTCTGAGAACCACCCTGGGAGCTAGATCTGAGTGGAGGTTCTTTATGGCTATAGAAAAGACCTTGCTACTGTGGGGCCTGCTAGATTTCCGGTCCTGGCAGTTGAAGAGTAAGGGAAGTGAAGGGGATCAGACTATGCTACTGCAAAATATGTCATTTTGGCATAAGGAACATTTTGAGCTGAAAGCAATTGAGAGTCAACAGAAGCAAGAAGAGATCTCTCTCCTCTTATCTGCCTGAAAGTAGGGCATAAATTTTCCTTTGAAAAAGGTGTTCTCCCTATACTAGAGTGAGAAAAGTGACTCTTATCACCAAAAATGAGGAATTCGACCAGACGTGGTGGCTCACGCCTGTAATCCCAACACTTTGGGAGGCTGAGGTGGGTGGATCACTTAAAGTCAGGAGTTCGAGACAAACCTGGCCAACATGGTGAAAACCCATCTCTACTAAAAATACAAAAATTAGCCAGGCACCTGTAGTCCCAGATACTCAGGAGGCTGAGGCAGGAGAATCACTTGAACCCGGGAGGTGGAGGTTTCAGTGAGCCGAGATCACACCATAGCAACACAGCGAGACTCCACCTCAAGGAAAAAAAAAAAAAAAAAGGAAATTGACACCAAGATGAGTTTGAATAAACAGACCTTACTAAAATACCACTTATCTTCCATTTGTTCCCCCCATATATTTCCTAGTCACTTCCCGACAATTCACTCTCCCTTGGAACCCAAATTGTCTTTCTTTAGTTAAAAGGGTATATAAGGTCAGGCACAGTGGCTCACACTTGTAATCTCAGCACTTTGGAAGGCCCAGGTGGGCAGATCACCTGAGGTCGGGAGTTCAAGACCAGCCTCACCAACATGGAGAAACCCGGTCTCTACTAAAAATACAAAATTAATCAGATGTGGTGGCGCATGCCAGTAATCCCATCTACTCGGGAGGCTGAAGCAGGAGAATATCTTGAACCCGGGGAGCGGAGGTTGTGGTGAGCCGAGATCGCACCATTGCACTCCAGCCTGGGCAATAAGAGTGAAACTCCGTCTCAAAAAACAAAAACAAACAAACAAAAAATATAATCCCCCAAGTTTAACTGCCTCTTTGAATTTCACATCTTTTCTCTGAACTCCCATGCATATAAATACTAATAAAAATTGTGTGCCCTTTTTTCCTGTGAATCTGTCTTTTGTTAGTTTAATTCACAGGCCTCCAGGTACTGGAAATAAAAGGGTAGAGGAAAAGTTTTTTTCCTTCCCAACAAAGCATTACCATTTCTTTGGCATATAACCCTTCAACTTCCCCTTTAGAGCCCATTTGACCGATAGTAGTAGGCTCATTTTTCTCTTAGGATCTCTTGTTCTTTTTGAAACCGAGTCTCACTCTGTGGCCCAGGCTGAAGTGCGGTGCCATGATCTCAGCTCACTGCAACCTCTGCCTCCCAGGTTCAAGGGATTCTCATGCCTCAGCCTCCTGAGTAGCTGGGATTATAGGCATGTGCCACCACACCTGGCTAATTGTTGTATTTTTAGTAGAGACGAGGTTTCAACATGTTCCCCATGCTGGTCTCAAACTCCTGGGCTTAGGCAAATTCACCTGCCTCAGCCTCCCAAAGTGCTGGGATTACAGGCATAAGCCATAACGCCGAACTGGGATCTCTTGTTCCTAGAAACTTCAGCCTCTGTTTTCAACATCTCCACTTCTTTCTGAAGAAAGCCTTCTCATATCTAGAACCTGAGAGACTTGATTCAATAAAATTCCACCTTCAGATATTGAGCTAGTCAAGGCCTTATCTGAGATACTGTGGGTGGGTGTGGAGGTGGAAGAGAGACAGAGACAATAATAATAATAGCTAACATGAGAGCTTAATGTGTACAAGGCACCATGCTAATGGCTTAATGAGCATTATCTCATTTAATTTTCATAACTATCCTGTTTTATTTTCCCGGTTTTACAATGAGGCTTAGTGAGGCCAAGCAAGGTGATAGGGCTAACAAGCGGCTGATCCAGGAATGAAACTTCAATCTCCCTGACTCCCGAGCACAATCTCTGATCCATGTTGCATTTGTCCAATGTTGGGTGAGACCGCATATCCTAAATAACAACAGAGGCCAGGATAAGGGCTGTGGGGTCATAGAGAGCTCTTTCAGACCGCAGGGATGGTCTCCTGGAAGAGATTAGGCCTTGAAAAATGAGTAGAGTTTATTAGGCAGAAACGGGGGCAGGGCATCTCAGAGATCAGAGTGAGCAAATGCAGGGACTGGAAAGGGCAGTGTTGCAGGGAGAACAAGTAGTCAGCTGTGACTGAAGTTCTTTTTTTTGTTTGTTTGTTTGTTTGACACAGTCTCGCTCTGTCACCCAGGTTGGAGTGCAATGGCATGATCTCAGCTCACTGCAATCTTTGCCTTCTGGGTTCAAGCAATTCTCCTGCCTTGCTGGGACTACAGGCGTTCACCACGACGCTGGCCAATTTTTGTATTTTTAGTAGAGATGGGGTTTCACCATGTTGGCCAGGCTGGTCTCGAACTCTTGAGCTCAAGTGATCCGACCAGCTTGGCCTCCCAAAGTGCTGGGATTACAGGCATGAGCCACTGTACTAGCTGTGACTGGAGTTCTGTGAGCGGAGGTACTCCCAGGTCTTCCTGTCATTCATCTCCCCACCCTGCTGTCCTGGGGAGGGTTAACCTTTGAGTACACACCCAACTACAGGGCTGCTGGTGTGCAAGCCAGGCCCTGTGGAACAGGCAAAAGTCCCGGGGAGCTGGTGTGCAGAATTCTGGCTTGGCATGCTTGATATCCCTGGTCATCCATGGCCCCTTCACCCCCTAGTGACATCCCAGGGCAGAGGTCAGTATGTGTGGGTGAGAGGATGAAGTGAGCCTGTGTCTGGGCTGGGAACAGTGACAAGCAGGATATGAGAGCCCATCCCCCAGAAACGAAAGCCTGCAAATAGCTCCTCCCTAGTGCTGACCCTGCTCCCAGTTGCTGTAATCAGCTGAAGTGTTAGGGCATTTGTTTCTGGTCTTCCCAGACTTTGGCTGGCTTTTGGTTTCTTCCTGCTGAGCACCTACTGTTGGCTGAGTAGGGCAGAAGGTAGCTTGGCACAGAGATGAAGACAAGTTTTGTGGTGGAGATGGATAAACAAATAATAGTGAAAGACATCATTATTTGAGTACTTGGTAGCTATAAAATACTGTGCTAAGAGCTTTACATGTGTATCCTTTCAAAAGATGAGCCTTCTAGCCTGGGCAACATAGTGAGACCTTGTCTCTACAAAAAGTACAAAAATTAGCCAGACGTGGTGGCCTGTGCCTATGGTCCCAGCTACCCAGCTACTTGAGAGGTTGAGGTGGGAGGATTGCTTGAGTTAGGGAGGTAGAGGCTGCAGTGAGCCCTGATAGTGCCACTGGACTCTAGCCTAGGTGACAGAGTGAGACACCATCTCAAAAAATTAAAAACGGAGCCTCTTCATGGTCTTGTCTCCACATGGTATCAATCTGGCATCCATAATATTTGAAAAAAAAATATTTGAATAATGATTGCACATTCTTTTGAAAAATATACACAGTAAAACTTTTTTTTTTTTTTTTTTTGAGACGGAGTCTCGCGCTGTGTCACCCAGGCTGGAGTGCAGTGGCGCGATCTCGGCTCACTGCAAGCTCCGCCTCCCAGGTTCAGGCCATTCTCCTGCCTCAGCCTCCGAGTAGCTGGGACTACAGGCGCCCGCCACCACGCCCGGCTAGTTTTTTGTATTTTTAGTAGAGACGGGGTTTCACCATGTTAGCCAGGATGGTCTCGATCTCCTGACCTCGTGATCCGCCCGCCTCGGCCTCCCAAAGTGCTGGGATTACAGGCTTGAGCCACCGCGCCCGGCCACAGTAAAACTTAAAATGCTCTTTTCCTGAGGCCGGAGGATTGCTTGAGAGCAGAAGTTTGACACCAGCTCAGGCTACATAGTGAGATCCTGTCTCTACAAAAAAATTTTAAAATTAGCCAGGAGGCTGTGTGCGGTCGCTCACACCTGTAATCCCAGCACTTTGGGAGGCCAAGGTGGGTGGATCATGAGGTCAGGAGTTCGAGACCAGCCTGGCCAATATGTGAAACCCTATCTCTACTTAAAAATACAAAACTTAGCCAGGCGTGGTGGTGCACGCCTGTAGTCCCAGTTACTCAAGAGGCTGAGGCAGGAGAATTGCTTGAACCCGGGAGGCAGAGATTGCAGGGAGCCGAGACGTACCACTGCACTCCAGCCTGGGTGACAGGGTGAGACTCCATCTCAAAAAAACAAAAAACAAAGAACTAGCCAGGCATGGTGGTAGTAGTCCTAGCTACTTAGGAGGCTAGGTGGGAGGACTGCCTGAGCTCAAAAGTTCGAGTCTTCAGTGAGCCATGATGGAGCAACTGTATCTCAGCCTGGGCAACAGAGCAAGACTCTCTCAAAAACAACAACAACAACAAAAACAAAAACAAAACACTTTTCCATCTGTCTCTCTATTGTATACACAAAGCAGCCCCTCATCACAACCCTTTCTTCCCTCCAAGCTCCCCAAGAGGAGAAATTAAGGCCATGAATATATACAGATAACATTTTTTCTTTATTCACACACATAATCCAATTTAAACTTCTTCACAGCCCTGTGAAGGCAGGCACTATTGTTTCCATTTTAGTTGGAGAAACAGATGTTTAGAGGTTAAATCTTGACCAAGCTCACAAAGTTAATCATTGGCAAGTGGATTTGAAGCAGGTTCTGTGCCTACTGTGAAGTACATATGTGATCCAGGGGCTCTGAGACCTCTGAGAAGGGGCCAAGTAATTCAGCATGGGGGGATCACTTAGGCTTCATGGAGGAGGAAATATTTGAGTGGGGTATCAAAGGATGAAGAGAAGCCCTCAATAGGCAGAGATGGGCGATATGTTTCTCAGGAAGGGTGGGAGGGAGGCCCAAGGGATAAGCATATTAGATAGTAGGATGTCAGAGAGGAGGTGATCTCACCACCACCCCACACAACAGGGTGAGCCTGGCACTTAGGAGACTTGCCTCATTTCCCAACTTTGCCCCAGGGAGATTCTGCCTGTGCCCTTTTAACAGCCTCCATCACAAAGCCTCCTTGTGTCTTCTAAAAGAGACCTTTTGACTCAGGCTGGCTCCCACCATCGGGGAAGAGAGGGAGGTCTGTGGTGAAGGAGCCCAGCAATGAACTCCCAAACCAAATACCATATGCTCAATTCCTCAGGAATTACATGTCAAGATTGTCTTAGGGAATGCAGCCCTCTAGCTGGTCAAAGAAAGCATACTGTAGTGTAAAGGACACAATGGAGAGTAGATCCAGCTTGATCTGCGTTTGAGTCTCAGCAAAACCATCAGCTGGGTGAATTCAGGCAAGTTGCTTAATCTTGCTGAGCTTCAGTCTTTGGATCTAAAAAATGATGGGCCTTTTTGCTAAAAAGTGGTGCCTCATAGGTTTGTCAGAGAGGAAGAGGAAATGACTGGCTGGGGGATATATTAATCTAATATTTCCTTCAGTGCCGGGTGTTAGGGACTTGTCAAATCTGGATTTCTCCGGTAGAAAGTAGACAGTATGTGAGCTCAGGAACTTGGGTGGAAAGGTGACTCCCAGCAAGTAAAGGGAAAAAGAAGAGGTGGTGGGAGAAGCATGGAAAGAGAGTTTCCAGTCCTGAAGTCTTAGTACCATGCGGGAACAATTCCATGAACCTCTTTGAGCCTCAGTTTCTTCACCTTCAAATGCCAATTCAACTTCATGAATAGTGGCAGGACACTTGAATTGCTATTTCATCTATTTTATTTATTTATTTATTGAGACAGAGTCTCACTCAGTTGCCCAGGCTGGAGTGCAGTGGCGCTATCTCGGCTCACTGCAACCTCTGCCACCCAGGTTCAAGTTATTCTAGTGCCTCCCCGTCCCGAGTAGCTGAGATTACAGGCAGATGCTACCAGGCCCAGTTAATTTTTGTATTTTTAGTAGAGACAGGGTTTTGCCATGTTGGCCGGGTTGGTCTCAAATTCCTGGCCTCAGGTGGTCCGCCGGCCTTG
Source organism: Papio anubis (assembly GCF_008728515.1). Classification (NCBI taxonomy): domain Eukaryota; kingdom Metazoa; phylum Chordata; class Mammalia; order Primates; family Cercopithecidae; genus Papio; species Papio anubis. The sequence continues at coordinate 130,931,548 of NC_044980.1, read as the reverse complement.
GCCTCCCAAAGTGCTGGGATTACACGTGTAAGCCACTGTGCCTGGACAAGTATTTGTATTTTACAAATGAAATTGAGGTTAAGTCCTGCCCTGGTTCCAGCATATAGCATGTATGTGTGTGTGTAAGAGATAAATGATCCTTTACACAAAATTTGGGACTCCTGTGTTTGAATTGGCAAGAGACCAAGCCCACTGCCTTTGCTTTCTCTGCTGCCCAAGGAATTAGAAAACCTGGCCACTTGACTGAACTGGCCATCCAGGAAAGGAGAGGCAGAGGAGAATAAACACAAATTAGTATTTCTGTAAATTAGCCTGACATACTAAAATTTATTGAGCGCTCGTTATCTGCCAGATACTCTGCTAAGCACTTCACATGTAATACCTTTAGTAGGGTCTAAATTACACGTTGGAGGGTAGCCTAGGGCTTAACAGAACAAACCTGGAGTCCAAGGCTGCTTAGGAGGATGGGAGTCCCGCCTTCCCCAGTAGCTTGCTGCACATTCATGGCTATTGCCTAGGTCCCTTCACCTCTCCAAGCCCCGATTTCCACTCTCTGCCTCTTGGGTCGTTGTAATGAAACAGTAAGCTACAGTATGTTAAGTGGCAAAGAGGTAAACAACAACAATATAAATAACGGCAAATGTTTATTGAGCTAATCCTGAAACACTATCGCCTCGCCTCCACCACGTCAGCTGGACCCTGAGTTGAGTCCGGGCGGAGCCGCTGCGCCCCAGCCCCGCACCGGCGCGGCGGGGGGAACTGCGTGAGGGAAGCTGCGGGCAGCATGCGGAGAAGGCGCGCCGCCTAATGCAGTTGTCAGTTAATTAAGGGAGAAGGTTATGTCATTAACGACAAGATCGATGCAAAGGGAATTAAGAGGCTCGGGCAGCGCCACCGCGCGCTCTCTGCGCAGGCCGAACTCCACAAAAATTCGATACGCATTAGCCGATCATCAGCGGCCGCCCCGGGCGCGGGGCTGGCCGAGGGCCAGAGCTGAGCCGGGGGCGGAAGACCGTGCCGGACGGGCGCCCCTGCCTGGGCAGCCCCGGAGTCCTTGCGGGGCGAGGTCCTGGCTTGACTGCAGGAGGCCCTCGGAGGCGAGCATCGCGGCCTGGCTTAGGGTAGGCCAGGGGCTTGAGGCCGATGGCTGGGTTAGCGTTTAAACATTCCAAAAAGCACTCGGCCCAGGCTCTGCAACAAGCACTCGGCCCGGGCTCTGCAACACGCTCAGCCAGCTCATGCTGCAGGTCCAGCCGAAGTCACAGGGAAGCCGCCCTGACTTCCCTAGACCGGGCCAGACCACCGTGTCACCCACCCTCACAGCACTTCATGGCATTTATCACAGTGGCACTATATAGTGATCTATAGAAGGTTCTCTACAGTATCTTTCTCCGGACCGGACTGTAAACTCCAGAAGAACGGGACTAGTGGGTCTGCTTTGTGTACCTGCACCCAAAGTGCCTGGAAGATGCAAGTGCTCAGTACATATATGCCCAAGGAATGAATTCCCTTAGCACACCAGGGAGTTGGTAGGGTGGGGAAACAGACTCAAAGAAATGACTTGCCTGAGATCACACTGATCTCCCAGCTCCCCATGCTTTTTCCTTGCGCAAATTAATCTGTCTGAACCTTGGTTTTCCCATCTAGGGGGAAATTAGTCGTAGCTGCCTCCATACTAGGTGCAGGAACTGTGCTGGCATTTTACTTACATTTGCTCATTTAATTCTCACAACAACCCTGTGAGATAGAAATCGTGTTATAAACGAGGAACTTGAAACTAGCAAGAGCTGGGCTCATCATTTGTCTGTTTGCTCTCAGACCCATTGCTCTCCTTCTAATACTCTGTGTCACAGAGCACACTCTGGGTACCCCTACACTCCATCCCCATTCCATCCCCAGGCAGGCTGCATTTCCCAGGCCCCCTTGTCAGCTGGTTTTTGGCTGGGTTTGGACAATGGGAGCCACAGGCACAATATTGAAGGTGGAAGGACAGGAGAAGCTAGGATACCCACAACCTTGGCAGCTTCTGGCTCCATCTCCTTGATCTGGCTCCCACGCTAGGGATGGTAGTGGTTTCCTGTGCTTGCTAATCTCTGGGTTGCCCCAGTTTCCCCTGTTTGGCTTCTCAGTTCTTCCATCACCTACATAGCCACAGTATTTAATTCTCACTGTTTGAAATACTTAGTGAGTTCATTTTCCTGATTACCCAAAGAACCATGATTATATCCAGATCTGTCTGACCACAAAATCTACATGCTTAAAGTTTCTCATGCTTAAAGTTTATCTCAGAGGACAGTAGGGCAAAGCAGTAAAAAAAAAAAAAAAAGGATAACCACTGAACCATCCAGCCCAGAAAGCTCTTCCTAGTTAGCTTCTGTAGGAGAAATTCATTTTAAATATAATGGCTCACCCATAAAGCCTATTTATAATTTATTATGTTTTTAAAATTCTACTTTCCATAACTAAAATATTGTTTACACCTGTAAATGAAGATAATCATAGCATCTACCTGGTAGAGATGGTGTGAAGACAAAATCAGCTAATCTACGCCAAACACCTGCATGAGGTAGCTGTTCACTGACTGTTCCTTCCACGATTCCTTTAAAACCTGGGGAAGTTTTATTGCCTTCAGTCTTCTCAGCTCGGGAATCCTGGCGTGTGGAAGATGGCAGCTCTGCCTTTCATTTCTAAGTATTCTCCTTATTGTAGATTCACCTTGGCCATTGGACCAGTGAATGTGCGGTAGTAATCAGATGGCCAGCCTGACAGCTACAATACACAGAAGATATGTGCAATGAATGTTAGATCTGACTGAATGCTCCCAAATCAATTGGACTGCCCACAGAGACTTGGCTGGCAATGAACAAGAGTGTGAGGTACTTTTGACACATGCATTCAGGGCCTGATTTGAGCAAAGATGTCTGCCTGACAGTCCCCAAGGGCAATTTTCTCCTGATTGATTTGCAACTTTCCAGCTTAATGGAAAATAAGCCAAGTGTAAAGGAGGTAGTTTTCTCCCTGAACCAGAAATCCTTGCTGTGCTTTCCTTTCTGGACTTGGGGGTTACTGTATCTTATTACCTGAAAAGGGGTTACAGAGACCAAAGTTTGCTGGGAGAAGGTGCAAAGGTGGAGGAGTTGGGGATAGGAGCTCAACTCACACAATCCCCAATAACTTGGGAGAACCTGAAGACTAGAGAATCTATGAAGGTCAAGAAACTGTCCTTGATGAATGAACAATTGCAGATAACAGATTAGGTCTTTAGCTATCACAGCCTAGAGTCTGGGGCTGGGAGTCCCACCTGTGCCCTGGGACAAGGTTCTCCATTTGAGCCTACCCTGACTGCTGCAGGTTGCTGTGGGCTCATATGAGTCATTGATGTCAATGCAATTTAAAGAAGTTTGTAGACCGTACAAATATATTTGATGTTATGGTTTTAAACTAGTTTGGCAGCTCTTTACCACAATATTATAAACCTCCTATCCCTAGAGCTTAATAGCACAGGGTTTGGAGCAAACAGACCCAGGTTACAATCCCAGCTCACTGCTGACTACTTCTTACTTACTACTTCTTACTTTCTGAGCCTCAGGTTCATCAGCAGCCGCCTGGGGCCGCTGATGTAAGTCATCTGTAAGGCAGGAATAATAGTACCTACTTGGAAGAGTTGTTGTGAAGATTAAATCAGACACTAGAGTGGGAGTTTAAGAAATAGCAGTCATTATTAAAATTGTTGGCCAGGCGCGGTAGCTCATGCCTATAATCCCAGCACTTTCGGAGGCTGAGGAGGGCAGATCACCTTAGGTCAGGAGTTCGAGACCAGCCTGGCCAATGTGGTGAAACCCCGTCTCTACTAAAAACACAAAAATTAGCCAAGCGTGGTGGTGAGTGCCTGTAAACCCAGCTACTCGGGAGGCTGAGGCAGAACAATTGGAAAGGCTGGGCATGATGCATGATGTCTGCAATCCCAGCACTTTTTTTTTTTTTTTTTTTTTTTTTGAGACGGAGTCTCGCTCTGTCGCCCAGGCTGGAGTGCAGTGGTGCGATCTCCACTCACTGCAAGCTCCGCCTCCCGGGTTCACGCCATTCTCCTGCCTCAGCCTCCCAAGTAGCTGGGACTACAGGTGCCCACCACCACGCCCGGCTAGGTTTTTGTATTTTTTTAGTAGAGATGGGGTTTCACCATGTTAGCCAGGATGGTCTCGATCTCCTGACCTCGTGATCCGCCCGTCTCGGCCTCCCAAAGTGCTGGGATTACAGGCTTGAGCCACCGCGCCCGGCCAATCCCAGCACTTTTAGAGGCCAAGGCAGGTAGATTGCTTGAGCCCAGGAGTTCAAGACCAGCCTGGTCAAGAGAGCAAGACTCTTGTCTCTACAAAAAAATTTTTTTTTTTTTTTTAAATTAGCCAGGCATAGTAGTGCATGCCCAGAGTCCCAGCTACTTGGAAGGCTGATGTGAGAGGATTGCCTGAGCCCAGGAGTTCAAGGTTGCAGCGAACTATGATCACACCAGTGCTCTCCAGCTTGGGTAATAGAGCGAGACCCCATCTCTAAAAAAACAAAACAAAACAAAACAAAACAAAACAGAAAAACCCAGAAAGCAATGGAAAGTAAAATGTAATTTTTGAGAAGGATTGAGTGGAGGGATTCACGGACATAGAAACTCAGCATGGCCACAGGAAGAAACATCTTCGGATTCTCCATTTTCTTTCTTTCTTCTTTTTTTTTTTTTTTTTGAGATGGAGTCTCACTCTGTCTCCCAGGCTGTAGTGCAGTGACATGATCTCAGCTCACTGCAGCCTCAGCCTCCTGGGCTCAAACAATACTCTCACCTTAGCCTCCTGAGTAGCTGGGATTACAGGCACCTGCCACCATGCCTGGATATTTGTGTGTGTGTGTATTTTTTTTAGCACAGATGGAGTTTCACAAAGTTAGCCAGGCTGGTCTTGGACTCCTGACCTCAAGTGATCCACCCTCATTGGCCTCCCACAGTGCTGAGATTATAGGTGTGAACAACCACACCTGGCCTGAATTCTCATTTTTTTTTAAGTTTAATATTATGAGCTTGGTCAAGAAGTCCTGAAGTTTTATAGGTTGAATTGTGTCCCCCCAAAAAATTCATATGTGGAAGTATTAATACCCGGTACTTCAGAAGGTGACCTTATTTGGAAATAGTCATTACAGACGTAATTAGTTAAGATGGGCTGGGCACAGTGGCTAATGCCTGTAATCCCAGAACTTTGGGAGGCTGAGGTGGGAGAATCACCTGAGTCCAGGAGATTGAGACCAGTCTGGGTAACATGGTGAAACCCTGTCTCTACAAAACATGAAAAATTAGCTCAGCGTGGTGGCATGTGCTTGTAGTCCCAGTTACTTGGGAGGCTGAGGTGGGAGGATGGCTTGAGCTGGGGGTGGCGGAAGTTGCAGTGAGCTGAGATTGCATCACTGCACTCCAGCCTGGGTGACAGAGCCAGAATCTGCCTCAAAAAAAACCCTAATAATAGTAATTAGTTAAAATGAGGTTCATACTGGAGTAGGGCGGACTGCTAGTTCAATAAAACTGGCATCCTTATAACAAAAAAAAAATGTCGGGGGGAAATGGGACACACACACACACACACACACACACACACGGAGAATGTTATGTGAAGATTAAGGCAGAGATTGTGATAGTGCTTCTATAAACCAAGAATTGCCAGCAAACTGAGAAGCAAGGGGAGAGGCATGGAACAGAGTCTCCCTTACAACCCTCAGAAGGAACCAACCGTGCTACCACCTTGATTTTGGCCTTCTAGCCTCCAGAACTGTGAGACAATAAATTTCTGCTGTTTCGCCACCTAGTTTGTGGTACTGTCATGGCAGCCTTAGCAAACTAATACATGAAACAAACAAATCTAAAAATGCTGCCCTTCTGGCTCTCCCAGTGGTCATTCATGCCCAAGCCCAGATATTCACGTCTATAAGTGCTTGCGTCCCACCATTTCTATTCTAACAGCTCCCACCAACTATCCTTCCAAGAGTTGGTAGAACAATGTGGAAAGCCCTTCACCTATCAGTCCCAACAAGCACAGTAGCTTTAAGTCCAATCAACTACAACCATGTGATTGAAAATAATTCCCACTTATGTCTGAAAAGCTTTAAATAAAGTTTGGAATTATTTAGTTATTTCACCCTAAAGTTATTTATTTATTTATCTTATATTTTATTTATTATTATTATTTTTTTGAGACGGAGTCTTGCTCTGTCGCCCAGGCTGGTGTGCAGTGGTGCATCTCGGCTCACTGCAAGCTCCGCCTCCCAGGTTCATGCCATTCTCCTGCCTCAGCCTCCTGAGTAGCTGGGACTACAGGCGCCCACCACCACGCCTGGCTAATTTTTTGTATATTTAGTAGAGACAGGGTTTCACTGTGTTACCCAGGATGGTCTCAATCTCCTGACCTCGTGATCCGCCTGCCTCAGCCTCCCAAAGTGCCGGGATTACAGGCGTGAGACCGTGTCCGGCCATTTATTTTTTTTATATATGGAGTCTTGCTCTGTTGCCCAGGCTACAGTACAGTGGAGCGATCTTGGCTCATTGCAACCTCCACTTTCTGGGCTCACATGATTCTCACTCCTTAGCCTCCTGAGAAGCTGGGATTATAGGTGTATGCTACCATGCCCAGCTAACTGTATTTTTAGTAGAGACAGAGTTTTACCATTTTGGCCAGGCTGGTCTCGAACTCCTGACCTCAAGTGATCCACCCACTTCAGCCTCCCAAAGTGCTGGGATTATGGGTGTGAGCCACCGCAACTGGTCATTAGTGTTATTTTAATATGTAATAGTAATTGCGATACATTGGTTATTATGGGTCAGGGACTTTGCTAAACAATTTTTTTTTGACAAAGTATCACTCTTGTTGCCCAGGCTGGAGTGCAATGGTACAATCTCGGCTCACTGCAACCTCTGCCTCCCGGGTTCAAGCGATTCTCCTGCCTCAGCCTCCGGAGTAGCTGGGATTACAGGCATGTGTCACCACGCCCGGCTAATTTTGTATTTTTTTAGTAGAGATGGGGTTTCTCCATGTTGGTCAGGCTTGTCTCAAACTCCTGACCTCAGGTGATCCACCCGCCTCGGCCTCCCAAAGTGCTGAGATTACAGGCGTGAGCCATTGCACCAGCTGCTAAGCACTTTACACACATCATTTCTTTAATCAACCCTAAGAGATAAGAACTGTTATTATTTAAATTTCACAGATGAAGAAACTGAGACTCAGAGAATTAGCTTGTGTATAAAGGCACAGCTAGTTTGTAATGGAGATCCTCGCCTGCCTGAGTCCAGAGTACCTGTTCTTTGTTACCAAGCTCTTCTGCCTCCTGAGAGGGTACTGGGTCTAATGCAGAGAAAGCTCAAGGAATATTAGATTCCTCCCCTTGTCTTAGTCTTGTTGTAATTGATATAAAAGCTCCTGTACATTCTGCCTGCATTTTCCAGCTCAAGATGAAAGAAAAGTGACTGGCACATAGTAAGTGCTCAGTAAGTGTTAGCTGTTATTACTATTAATATTGCATTGTATATGTTCCTGTCTGGCAAGGGACGTGAATTCCCAGACTATTGCTAACAGTGGGTACTTAGAATGAACAAGACCAGTCGGGTAGGAGCCTGGAAAGAAAAGTTGATCTGGGGAAAAATAAGAAGGGAGGAGAGGTTGGGGCTGGGGGAGGGGGAATGAGAAAGAGAAAGCAATTGGCAGAAGGCCAGACTCCACTTTGCCTTTGGTGTGGCTGCCCCTGGGAATTGGGAGGAGTAGGGTGGATGGTCCCTCTACTACTAATTGGTCAGGTCACATTGCTTTATCCTTTATTTCCTCCCTTTTGGGGTGATGGGGTGGCTGCAGCTTGTGGTTACATAAAGCTTTCTGGAATTCATCCAGGAAGAGGGGAAGCATGTGAGGTCCTGGCAAACAAAGATTCAGGAGTTGAGCAGTGTGTGAGCCATAGCAATTGTGTACCAGCGATCAGCACCATGGTAAGGCTGGAGGGCAGTGGAAAGAGGCAGGTTTAGGTATAAATTCCCGCTCTCCCTCCCACTTTAGCGATTGTGTGACCTTGGCCAGGTAACTTATCTCTCTGAGTCTGATTTCCTCTTTTGTAGTAAGATTGATAAATGGCACATGCTCTACAGGCATTTTGTCAGATAATGCATTTAAGTGCTTAGCATAATGCCTAATAAA